>NW_026652287.1:60020312-60070312 GCF_009828535.3 Hylobates moloch | reverse complement strand
TTGCTTTGCAAAGTTTTTTGGCTTCATAAGCTTTTCCAGTTTTTCAGGACATAAAAGAAACCCGACCTACCAAAGTAGAATGGAAATCAGCTTAGGATGTGGGAACGAGCTTAGGATGTTTGCATTGTTTGTTTCTTGCTTTTAAATGACCAAAAAAGATTTACAAGATATCACTCAGTAAATGTCCATTTAAAACACAAACACACCACACACACACACACACACACACACACACACACACAGTGGGTATACTAAAAGCATTATTCTATAAGTCATGCCCCGGAATGACTTAGAGAAACTGATTCCATTATAGCACTTTCAAAAGTTGGCATGTGGCAATTTTAAATTAGGGGCAAGCATCTTCAAGAAAACAAAGCAGTAGGAGAAAGCAAAAGGCATGCTTTTCCCATTCTCTGTGAAAACACTTTGTTTTACTCTTTTTTGATGCCAGGGCCTATTTCTCAAAACGTGGGGGATGTGTTTCTTCCATTTCGAAACTTCCTTTCTGGTTTGGGTCAATTCGAGGTTTTCATAAGGTCCCGGTTGTTTGGCTGTGATGTCACTGTGGGCGTTCACTGACCCTGGCTGGTGCCACATGCCAAGCCCTGGCCGGGCTCCTCCTGGCTGCCCTGTGTCCCCACGGGCAGATCTTCCCCTGTCCCCTGGAATCTGGGTTTTAGCGTTTCCTCCTGGTGGTGAAGACTTACACACATTCCCACTTTGCGAAATCACATTATTCTAATGAGAATGCAAATGAAAGGAAAGCTGTGGGAAATGGCTCTAGATGAGTTGCTTGTCAAAAATGTTTTCCTGGGGAGGGGGGCGCCGGGAAGGGGCGGGTGAGCCAAGCTCCCTTGTTTGCCGAGTGAGCAGCGTTTTCTGGGGGACTCGCGTTGGGTGGCACCTGGCCAAGTCTGAAGGAAGCACATCTTCATTGATGTGCCTATTGTTACTGGTTCTTATTCATGGTATTTAAACAACTCATGCAGGTTTTGACAGCTTTTCCTTTTTCATATTTACGTAAGTCCTTTTATTTTGGTAAGATTTCTGAGGACCTGTGGTCGGAGGAGGGAAAGAGGGGAAGCAAAGTGAATGCAGGTTTGGACGAGGCATCAGTGGAACCCCTCAAAGGCTCAGGGCCAGGGCAGGGTGTTGAAAACCTGTGTCACTGAGGCACAAGAAAGAGCCATGGCTCTAGGTCCATCTGCTAGGCTTCTAAAACACTCTTTAGTGGAGTGGGGAAAAGAAGATACATAGAAGGCAGGACCAGAAGGGAATTCACCTGGGGAGCAGTGCACAGTGAGCTCTCATTGCATCTAAAGATGATACTTAGCCCTTTGTGGCCTTGGGCTTTTATGTTCCTTGTAATGGGTTAGAAGTCCAGGGCTCTGTCCCCATCACTGAGCTCTAATTGTTATGGCCATGTGAGATCTGGCTGTTAATGTCCTTATCCTTATGGGGATTCACCTGGATCCCTGGTGCTCAGACAGGTAGCTGGGCTGGGAGATCACTGCACCTTCCCACGCAGCCTGTCTGAGATGGCATCTTTTCAGGGTGAACCAGAGTAATGCAGGTCCCTCCGTGAATACAGGACCTGTCAGACATGTAACAGGGTAAGTTCAAAAATAGAGTTCAGCATGACCCAAAATAAAATCACAGCTTTTTGTTACATGTGAGTCCCGTGAGGGTGGCAGAGGACACTCTTGGGGTGGGGGGGGTGCCTGGGTTTGGAGGCTTGGAGGCCACCCCGTCAGTCCATCTTGTCTCACAGGCAGGTAAGAAGCTCAGCGCTACTTGGACCTTTTCAACGGAGGGAGAATTCATGTATTTTCTTAATAAGATGTTAATTTTCCATAGCATGCCATTAGATTGCAACACATTTTTTAGGGAAAGATGTTATCTTTATGGAGTTGACTTATTTGCAAACTTAACATAAGCTTTCAAACCCACAGAAAATATGGCAGTGTGTTTATATTTAAAATAGATTTTTTAAAAATCCAGTGAGTTACTGTGAATTTACTTACCGCCCAATAATACAGGGATAAAAATAACTTATGCTCCTATTTTAATTAAAAGCAAATCATTTTTGTCAAGTAACAGGAGCTCAGTCTAGTGGTTAGATCATAAAGTGGGAGTGGAGACTCTTAGCTTTCTTCTTGGCTTGGGCATGGACCGGCTGCCTGATGGGGCAGGTTTTTAATCTCCTCTGAACAACTCTGCAATCCTTGTTCATAGTGACCCCCACTATAATCAAAGGCATCCCATATGGCAAAGTCCCAAGCCTTGGTCTGAGAGGTTGGCAGTTGACATCAAGGATCGAGAGATCACGTGAGGGTGGAAGGGTTGCAGACTGGGCCATTATGGGGATGTGGGATTTTCCATCACACCAAAAAAATCGAGTGGCATGTCATGTTCAAAGGGTCTGCAGTTGATTCCCATGGCTGCTGGAAGACATGGATCCAAACATGCTCAAGCCATCTCTTGTTCCCAGGACTGACCCATGTCCCAAAATCAAGAGAAGGAATGATTGATATTGTCAAGGGGGTGAGTGTAGATATGCTGCAGCCCACGATTGCATTTGCTCCATATTTCCTCATCTATCATGTGTTTTTTGAGCACCTACTGCATACCTGATTTGAAGATGAGCCAGTTCTGTGTGGATGAGAACAGCTGGGGAATATTGCATGGCCAGGGGAGATTGTTGCTGGCCTCTGGGCATTGCTGTGTCTCCAGAGCATTGCTGGACATCCTTTGGAAATAAGTGATGTGCAAGATGTAATTTCTACCGTCCAGGGATGCCAGCCATGTTGGAGACTCAAGGCAAGGTGGCAGTCCCCGGGGGGTCCCTAAATAACAGCACAAAGAAGCTAATAGTTAAGTTTTGACCTTCACAAGGTAATTAATAAGGAGATAAGAGCAGACTCCATCTATTGTCTGAGTATATTACTTATGTGGGCATCAGGATGGAACCTTCCAGTGTGTATTGCTGCAAACAGCGTTGGACTTGGAGTCTGAAAACTGGGTTTGAACCCTGAATCATCTACGTACTTAGTCTATTAACTTGTTCAAAGCCCTTCATTAGTACAGTGCGTATAAAATGTGTGAGAACATGCCTTACAAACTAGAAGCACAGTGCATGAATATAGTCACTTACCTCGCTCTTTGATTTGTCACTTGTACCTGCTTCTTCATAATCCCTACAAGGAAGAGACTTTGTATCTTCCCTGGGACTGACTACATAGGTAGGTGGATGGTTAGATTTATATTGGCTGCTTCCAGATTTATAGGAGGCTGTTTCCTCAGTAACAATAGTCTCTGCAAATATCACTTAAGGAGCAGAAAAATCATTTGGTTGGAAAATAAAAAAACACACCTATCTATCTCTTTCTTTCCCATCATAATAAGCATGCATGTGCCACTGTGGTTCCCACCAAGGTGCAGTAGTGAAGCAGGAGGGAAAGGGAGTAGGGTTTTCTAGTTTCCATGCAGGGCAGTTTTCTATTGGGACATTGTTTCTTGTATAATGATTCATAAAGTTGCCCCATTTTCTTCCTTTCCCACCAAAGGCCATTGAACCAGATGAATCTGCCAGAAAGACTCCTCTAAACCAGGCTCCAAAGAGGTCACAGACAGATTAGGGGTATGACGATTCCTATATATGAGCCCCCAGGGAACTTGAATCCCACTTCCAGGAAATAATTAGAAGTGACTAAGAATTTAACTTTGGTTCTGACAGTAAGTATGAAAGGGCCAAGGGCACAAGGTTTGACTTTAGACCAACCTGCATTCGAATTTTTACTCTATTATCTCACAGTAACTTGGTTAACTAGTTAACTTCTCTGGGCCTCAGTTTTCTTGTTGATAAAATAAGAATAATAATATCTCTCTAATATTGTTACAAACATTCAGGGAGAAGTGTATGTAAATGCTTTTTGTTATTATCCATTCCCTAAAATAATTTAGGTACGGGGGAAGTCAGTTCAATACGGATAGATGCAGTTGGGAAAAAAATGTCACAGCAAAGGAAAAGGGATTCCTGGACCATAAAAGTTCCAATCCCAGTTCCAACCAAGCAGAACATGAACTTGGTGAATGGAAAAGTATATCAGGGCCTTGAGGCTGATGAACAGGCAGAGACGATTCTATGATCTGCTGCTGCAGAAGCCAGGAAGGTTGTTTAAGAAGTAGGATGTGGGGGAGCTGGCAGAGAAGTGACAAATCCATCAAGACACCAGCTTGAAGCACCTGGGTGGAGAGAAAAACTAGGGTGAGAAGGAATTCAACAGCCAGATCGTGACTAGAAGGAGAGGGCAGACGGTGGCAGGTCAGGCCGCGGAGCACATGAGTCCTCAATATTCACTCGTTGGACAAAAGTTATTGTTCCATGTGTGATTCTATGCCCTAGGACACAACAAATTCTCCCAGCTCCTCTGGAGCTCACTATCTGGTAGGAGGGAGATGAAGTCTAAATAAAATAAATAAGAAAATTATGTAACATGACAGGAGGTTCTGAGTGCTGGGGGAAAGGGTCTAAGGAGTGTCACAGAAAGGAGAGTTGATCAATTTTAAATTTGGTGGCCAAGGAAAGCTTCATATTGCAGGTGATGTTTCAGCAAAGGCTTGAAAAAGGCGACTCAAGGACACCAACCAAGAGGCGAACACAAGAGTGCAGGTGAGTCATGGTGATGGCTGGGACCACGATGGCTGCTGTTGTGCTGTTTAAAACCCCCCAAGAACCAAGAGGAGTTGTTCATGGGCTGGATACAGAATGAAAGAGAAATAAAATCATTGGGGAGGACTCCAGGTTTTTGGGCTGAACAATGGAAGGTTGGAACTGCAGTTGGCTGAAATGTAGAAAACTGTGCAGGAGAAGGTTGGAGAAGAGAGGAAGATTGGATGCCCAGCGTTGGACATGTTAAATCTGTGAGATGCCCATTAGACAGCTAAGTAGCTGTGCCAGATAGCAGCTGGAGATGCAATTCTGAAGTTCAAGGGAGAGGGCGACAGTTATACATTTGTTAGGTTTATCAGTATACAGATGGCATTTAAAACTATGAAACTAGACAAAGTTATCACAAGATGAATATCTAGAACATACATCTAAAAACTGAACTCTGGGCCTGGCATGGTGGCTCATGTCAATAATCTAGCACTTTGGGAGACCAAGACAGACAAATCGCTTGAGCCCAGGAGTTCGAGACCAGCATGGGCAACATGGCAAAATCCTGTCTCTACAAAAAATACAAAAATTAACTGGGCGTGGTGGCACACACCTGTAGTCCCAGCAACTCAGGAAGCTGGGAGGTAGGAGGAGCACTTGAGCCCAGCAGTTCAAGGCTGCAGTGAGCCATGATGGTGCCACTGCACTCTAGCCTGGGCGACAGAGTGAGACCTTCTCCCCACCACCAACATAAAAGAAAAACGGAACTCTGAAGCACCCTCAACATGGTGGTTGAGAAAACATGAAGGAAATTCAGCAAAAGCGACTAAAATGTTGCAGCCAGTGTTGCAGGAGGATACCCGAGAGCGTTGTGTTCTGAAAGCCAATTGAAAGGAGTTCTCCAAAGAAGAGAGAAAATAGTCAATTGCATCAAATGCTGCAGGTATGTCCACAACTAAGGCCTGAGAATTGACCGCTGGATTTAATAACATGGGGATTACTGACAAATTTGACTCTATGGAGATTGGCCTACATATAAATATTACCTTAGGAGTCAAACATCTGAGTTCTAGTCCTGGATTCACTGCATTTCTTTCTGGGTGATTTTCAGAAAGTTCATCTCTCTGAATCCTTTTTGTTTCCTTGTCATCTGAATATGTGAGATGATGTTAATTACTGTTCATCCTAACTTAGGCTTTTGTGAGCTAAGTTCAGCCTACCTCTTAAGATAGAATCAGACTGACTAATCTTTTGCTGTATATCCTGTGGAAAGTTTAAGGTCCCCTCTAAGATATCTAGAGAGGATGTGTTGTGATGTTATCGTAAGTATGTCTAGCTCTAACTTTCTACTGCAAAGCTCAGGCTTTGACTTGCAGCTGTTTCTTTATCATTGTCCTGGTGTCAGCCTAAATATAGAGCGCAGTCTTTTTCTTTAGTTGCTCTTCCTGTGCAAAAACTTACAAAATAAACAATAAACACAGTAAAACAAAAACAGAAAAGGAGAGATAGAAGGCATGTACACTGTAGCAATGCAAAATGCCTTAAGATTGTCATGAACTACTCTTGGTCTTAAGAAATGTTCAGACACTCCAACCTGTAGCTTGACCATCTTCTCTGTTCTTTGCTGTTACTTTTAGGAGCCAAACCCCTTGTATTAGTCAGGTTAGGCTAGGATATGCCATCACAGCAAACCACTGTAAAATATCCAGGGTTAACTCAGCGAAAGTTTTCACACATGCAATTCCATGAGCATCCTCTGGTTTAATACAGCAATCCAGGTGTTGCCTTCACAATGTGGTGACATAACAGTGATTGTGATGGGAAAGCAGAATTCTGGAGGACCTTGCATTATTAGCAAGCATACCTTGTGCCCAGAATGTGGCTATGTTACTTCTGCCCCTAGCTCACTGGCTATGGCTAGCCATAAGGCCCCTTTAACTACAAGAAGGCTAGGGAATGTAGGGGACATATGGACTCTTTGGCAGGCATGACTGTTTCTGCCACATTCTTTCAAAATCCTCCCATTTTCACATGCAGAGCAAATAATCCACCACCACCACCGCTCACCCAAATTTCATTTCCAAAGGACTTCCTCAACCTTTAAGCACAACATCCTTCTGGCCTCTGTCTGGGATGGGGGAGAGGATGAAGGACACAGGGAATGAGATGGTGTCTCAGATTATTTATAATGACCAATCAGGCCAGTGGAGCACTTTTTAGGGTGCTCTTTCTTGACAGTAAAGCATTATAGTCACAGAAAACGCATATATAGCCCTCACTCAGTGCCAGGCATCCTTACAAGGTTGTCATGAGTATTAGCACAATTAATCCTCACAATAACCGTATTAGTTAGGCACCATCACTAGTCTCATGTAGCAGATTAGCAAACTGAGGTGTAGAGAAGTGAATAACTTGCCCAAGATCACAGAGGCAGTAAGTGGCAGAGCTGGGGTTCAAGGGTAGGCAGTCTGGCTCCAGAATTCATATTCTCGGCCACTGTATTGCTTCTTTGCAAAATGCACTACACACATTTGCTTCTCACTGTCCCTGACAGAGATATAAACCACAGTTCTAAGGATGAAAGCGGTCCCCATTGTAACAGCAAGATATTGGGAAATGAGCCCTACAAATAAAAAGCTTTGCTTTTCAGATTTTGCAGGGAATGAAGTGGCTGCAGAGAAAGGGGTTCTGGGAAGTGGGCTGTGTGATCAATCTGATGAATATTTCTCAAGATCTAGTTCTTCTCTACTTCTGGCTAACGGAAAGTTATATTTTCCCAGTGTTGAAGTTAGCCTTGGCCACGTGGTTCATTCTGGCCAATAAAATGGTGTGTCCGTTCTGGTGAAAGCATTGAAGCACCTGCTTCTGAATGCTGTTTTCTTCAGCTACTAGGAAATTCCATAATGCTATGAAGATAACATTAAACCAATTGCTAGGCTACCACAGGGAGGTCAATTGTCCTAGCCAGTTCCCTGGGCCCATGGTGACGTTGCAGCTGCAAGAAATAAAATTTCACTTTAAGCTACTGAGAGTTTGATCTTTTATGTTACTAAAGAAAAACTCAACCTCCCCTTGACCGATACAGGTGGTATTTGAAATGTGACTCAGGGTAGATTTTGAGGTGGGTTGGATAAGAAGAAGGGAAAAGAGGGTGCAGCGTGGCTGTCACTTGGTGTATTCTTTTCTGGGCATTAGAAATACTACCTGCTTTGCACATTTTTCTTGTTTTATCTTGGTAGTTGGGTTCAGTTTCTCCATGTCTGAGAGCTGTACTCCACTCTGCAGCTAGTGGCTTCTCAGGGGAAGGCCATGTACAAGGAGCTGGAATTCCTGTTCTGTCCCTCCCATAACACCTCATGTTCTGCCTCTTGGGAAGGGCTAAAGACCACGTGTAAAAGCTCATGTCTTGGATTTCTGCCTTGGAGGCAATATTTTCCAGGTAGTTCATTGAAGCTGAAGTTGTCAGTAAAATGTATCCATTTCATTTTTTAGAGCTTGTCAGAAACATGATAACACAGTGCAGTCCTTGGAGCCTCTCTCTTCTCCCATCCTTTACTGAACCTCTCAACAACTGTTTTGCTGGGCACCAGGAAAGGGAGTTCCCAAACCTTGGTGATGAGCACTTTCTCAAACACTGTAGCATGACTTCATGCAAATGAGAAGGTGTAAGAACATATCAAAGGGCCTTTACTTCCCTGTGCATTGTCTGGATCAGCTCCAGGGTCCGATTTGTTGTGCTAGAGGAATCCAAAGTCAGAGGAATCATATGCAATTAGACATTTTAAAAATGAAAATATTTTAGTGGCAAGAGAGAAAAATACCTTCTCTGGTATTCTGATCATCTTCCCTGCTACACTAGCCCAGGGCACACCCTTCCTCTCCCTTGACATTGCTTAATAATGTCCAGTTTATAATAAGTTTAGTCCAAAACTCATATTCTAGAAGCCAAACAGTCTCTCCCCTCATTCCCCTAAGATAAAAGGCCTTCAGAAGGAAGGGCTGAATTGACACCGAGAACAATTTCTCAGGTTTCCATCCTGGAGTCGTTTCCTTACTCACAAAGCATTTGTTCTTTTAAGGGAACCAATATGTTTGTGTAACTGACGTGAAACAAGCTTGACTCCAAAAAGATTTAGCTTAATATCTGCCTATGCATTCCAGGGGCCGGCCGTCTGTGGGATGTGCATTAAAGGCCCTGGCGGTGGCACGACTCGTCACGTATGATATTGGGCACGCAAATGTGACGTGATGCCCATGGACTCTTGAGGGTAATTCAATGTGCCAGCCAGCTCGATGGGCAGAGAAGCTATAAACATAGTTGTCACAAGTGAGAAAGAGCGCTAGGTCACGGGCAGACGGAAGAAGCAAGCAGCATTGGAACCTGTCTCCAAGCCCTAATGTAAGTGTTAATTAGTGTAGTTCAAAATTTACGGTGAGAACAGCCTCTGCACCAGACCCCTCCACTGACATGCTTCTCATTAACCACTTCTTCCTCCTGCCCAGGCTTCTCCACCCTCCCTTCCCCATCGTGCCAAATTCCAAATGAAATTTTGTTACGAGAGGAATGCTTTTGGGGAGTCTTTGCTAAAAAGAAAAGGCCAGCGGGGCACATGGCTGTCTGATGTTTATAGGAGTAAATACACATTTAATCTACATAATCATTAATCTTTCTTTATGTAAAAATGATTAGCAAATAGGGTTTTTAAGCAACTGTTTAGTTTACACATTGGCATCATAGATTAACTTATTTCTAAAACACTTGATTTTATCACTCTGCCTAATGATTTGTCCCATGATTTATTGAGTAATATGATAAATCATGTGCAATTTATTGTTTATCCTATAAAGAGTGCAACAATTCATTAAACAGTGATGAAACCCAGCAGTTGCATGGGGAAGCCTACCTTGTTGGCTTTTGCAGTCAGTGGGACCAGTGTTCTTCCAGGAGTGGGGTGGTCCCTTCCTGTGTCCAGCATGGGGCAGTTAGGCTGTGCTTAAATTAAATAGTTTTAGAAAATAATGGTGCCATCATAATCTTATACTCTAGCCATATTTATTTTTTATGGAAAAATAAAATCTAAAGCCTGATGGGTTTTAAATCCGTGGATTTATTTGTGATAATAAATGTGGTATTCTTTGTTACGAAGGCATTAAACTTAATGGCAATGTTTCAGAATGCCACGTGGCAGTTGTGTTTCTCTTTCCCTGGCTTTCTTTCAGGCCAAAGCACCCAATGAAAAGCTCTTTGGGACATGTCTGGGTGCTCTCCAAGCTCAGAGGACATCTTGGTGCTGGAGAACCGGTGATAGGCCCAGCGCCGAAGGCAGAGCTGGTGATGGGGTACAGGACAAGGGCTAACTTCTGACTTTGGGCCTCCTCCCAGGGATGCAGGGACCCCCCTTTTTTTTCGGTGAGAGAGGGTCTCACTTTGTAGCTTAGGCTGAAGGGCGGTGACTTGATCTCGGCTCACTGCAACCTCCGCCTCCTGGGCTAAAGTGATCCTCCCACCTCAGCCTCCCAAGTAGCTGAGACTACAGGTGCATGCCACCACACCCGGCTATTTTTTTTTTTTTTTGTATTTTTTGTAAAGATGGGGTTTCATCATGTTGGCTAGGCTGGTCTCGAATTCCTGAGCTCAAGCGATCTGCCCGTCTTGGCCTCCCAAAGTACCAGAATTACAGGCATGAACCACTGTGCTCAGCCCCAGTGAACTTTTTTTTTTTTTTTTTTTTTTGAGACGGAGTCTCGCTCTGTCGCCCAATCGGCTCACTGTACCTCCGGTTCAACCATTCTCTGCCTCACCTCCTCCGAACAACCCCACCCCGGCTCGATCTCCTGACCTCGTGATCCGCCCTCCTCGGCCTCCCAAAGTGCTGGGATTACAAGCGTGAGCCACCGCGCCCGGCCCCCAGTGAACTTTAAGAGAAGTTAATTGATTGGCAGGCAAGACCTAGAGAGCTGGCCATGCCTCTCACCTTGTGGGAAGAAACCAGGCATTGCCCCCCTCTTCCAGACCTGGTCTCTTGTCCCCCTGCCTCTCAATTCTTTGCTGTACTTTCCTTTCTGTGCGGGTGTTTTTGCCTCCCCAGCTTCCTGGCTACCTTTTTGTTTGTTTGTTTGTTTGTTTTTGCAAGAGAACCTAGTCCATTTGGGGAGCCAGTTGTCATTCATTCTCAATACAAGTGACCTCACTAGCTCACCTGGGGCTCCAGGGTACATTTGACTACCTGGACATCCAGTCAGGGTAGAACATCTGCTGACCACTCTGATTATGTGGTCTGAGCATTGGGCTTAAGTAAGGCCACTTAGAGCTGCATTTTGTGGAAATGATCTGGGGAAAGAGCACAACAGCAGAAGTAAGCCTGGAACTGCTGGTGGCCATCCTGTCCCTGCAAGGACATAGAGAAAGTTCCCCTGGGAGTGAAGCCAGCACAAGTGAAAGCTGGGGAGACTCAATCCTGTATTAATTAGTATAGTACATGTTAATTAGTATAGGATATCTTGTGATATCCTATACTAATATCTTGTGATAGTATAGGATATCTTGTGAGCCCCTGGATCCAGCCCTACCTGAAACAAGCTAACCCCTAGGACTTTTTTTTTCTTTTTGCCTAAGTCAAATTGACATAGATTTTTAATAAAAATCTCATTAATATGCTAAAAATTCTTATCACTTTACTAGCTCTCCCATAGGGCCAAGTTCATATATGTATATATATATATTTTGTTTGTTTGTTTGTTTGTTTGTTTTTTGAGATGGAGCCTCACTCTGTCACCCAGGCTGGAGTCCAGTAATGTGATCTCAGCTCATTGTAGCCTCCACCTTCTGGGGTTCAAGCGATTCTCCTGCTTCAGGCTCCCAAGTAGCTGGGACTACATTTGTGAACCACCATGCCTGGTTAATTTTTTGTATTTTAAATAGAAATGGGCTTTCACCATGTTGGCCAGGCTGTTCTCAACTCCTAACCTCAAGTGACCCGCCCACCTCAACCTCCCAAAATGCTGGGATTATAGGTGTGAGCCACCACACCCAGCCAAGGTTCATATATTTTTATCAAGAAAGCTGCTTCTAGGGAGAAGAAATATTTCATTGCCCTTTATTTTCTTTCTTCATCCACTGTGACATCATGCACACTGTGATTCTGAGCTGAGATTCAGCAGAGACATTCTGGAGCTCTCACTGTAGCCCAAATAGTCCTACCTTGGCCTGTTTTATGTACCGAGGCTGCATGTCAAATCTCACTCTAACAGTTAATTAAGCTATTACAAATGGAATAATGTGACACCTTATCTTGAGTGCACACTCCTAGAGGGAAGGCTCAGCACACTGTGTGTTGTGTATGGTATACGGTATATGGTGGATGAAGCATGACACATTTTTACATGATAAGCCCCCAGTAAACATGGGCTAATTCTTTGATTGTTTTGAGGAAAAGAAAAACAATCTGAATGTGAATGGCATATGTTTATCAGGTTGTCAAAAGACTAAGCAGGTCTTTGGTAGAGGCAATGTTTCTACACGAGAGGAGTGTGGTAGATTAAAGATGGCTGCAAATTGTTTGCTACTCTTCCCATTCAATGGTGGAGTCTAATTTCTCTTCCTCTGAATCTGGGATGGACTTACTTATTTGTTGGATCAATACATTGTGGCAGAAAGGATATTCTGGACAACAAAACCAAAAATAGACAAATGGGATTACATCAAAAGAAAAAGTTTCTGCACAGCCAAGGAAGCAATCAATAGAATGAAGAAACTACCTACAGAATTGGACAATATATTTGCAAGCCATACAACTGATGCTGGGTTAATATCCAAAATATACGAAAAACCCAAACAACTCGATAGTATGAAACAAATAATCCAATTAAAAAAATAGGCAAAGAACCTGAATTGACATTTCTCAGAAGAAGACATACAAATAGCCAATAGGCATATGAAAAAATGCTCAAAAATCACTACTCATCAAAGAAATGCAAATTGAAACCTCGAATAGATATCACCTCATACCTGTTAGGATGGCTATTATCAAAAAGACAAACAATGACCATGTTGGAGATGTGGAATAAAGGGAATCTTTGTACGCTGTTGGTAGGAATGTAAATTGTACAGCCATTATGGAAAACAGTGTGAATGTTCCTCAAAAAATTAAAAATAGGCCTACTAAATGATCTGGCAACCCCACTACTGAATATCTAGCTAAAGGAGGTGAAATAAATATGCTGAAGAGATATCTGCATTCCCATGTTTACAGGAATATTCACAATAGCCAAGAGAGGGGATCAACCTAAGTGTCCATGAATAAATGAATGGATTTAAAAAATGTGGAACATATATACAATGGAATATTACTCAGCCTTAAAAAAGAAGGAAGTCCTGTCATCCTGCCATTTGTAACAACATGGATGAACCTTGAGGAGATTACGTTTAGTGAAATGAGCCAAGTACAGAAAGAGATACTTCATGATCTCCCTTCTACGTGGAATCTAGAAAAGTCAAACTCAGAGGCAGACGGTAGGTTGGTGCTTGCCAAGGGATTGCACGGGGGAAGAACTGAGATGACATTGGTTAAAGAGTTTAAAATTTCAATTAGATAAGATGAATAAGTTCAAGAGATTTACTGGATATTGTTAATAACAATGTATTGTATTCTTGAGAATTTCTAAGACAGTAGATTTGAAGTGTTCTCAAGACAAAAAAATAATGACTATGTGAGGTGATGCATATGTTAACTAGCTTGATTTAGCCATATCACAATATATGCATATTTTAAAGCAATATGTTGTATGCAGTAACTATGTAAAAATGTTGTTTGTAAATTTAAAAAATAAATAAACTTATAAAAAATAAGAAAGAATGCCCTGAGCCTTCCATTGCTAAGTCCTGGGAAACGCTGTGGCTTTTGCCTGGGCTTTTCATGATGCTTTTCTGGGTGGAGGCGGCCTCCATGAATGAAGTTTTCAAGTTTTCATGGTCTGAGACTGCCATGATGTGAGGAAGCCCAACCTAGCTGTGAAGGCAGAGGCCATAGGCAAAGAAGCCTGACCGGTTCCCAGCTCCTCCAGTCAGCCCAGACACAAGTCACATGAGTAAAGAAACCTAGGATGGCTCCAGCCCCAGCCACCATCTGACTGCAGTCACACAGGCAACCATGAACGAGAACTGTCTAGCACTTCATAGAAATGGGAAAGGTGATATAAGCTTGGGGTGGTTTGCTGTATAGAAACAGACAACCAGGCCTGGGAGGCAGCTCCTTCATGACACATAACACATGTGATTCTTTTTTGCATATTAGGTATTTTGAACCACCCGATCTTTAGTGTTCCTTTAGCCTTCACAGTGTAATGCCCCCCCTGCCATATCCTTACAGTTGATAATTTCTCTTCTCTTCCAGCTCAAGTAGTGGTTGGGGATGCTTGATGCAATAGAAAGACCCTGGGCTGCATGTGAGGACACCTGTGTTCTGCCTTTGCTCTGCTGCTTGGGAGCTGGGTGTCCTTCAAAAGGCATGTTTCCTCTCCTTCTGTAGGTCTCAGCTCAGAAAGCAGCCTCCTGGACCTCCCATTTAATCTGCCCATCCTCTTCTAGCCACCTGTATCACATCACTCTATTCAGTTTTCTTCATAGCACCTGATATCATCTTGTGTGTTTTTCTTCGATCTCCCACAGAATGTGAACACCATGACAGCAAGGGCCATAGCCTGCACATCTAGAACAGGAGCCTGGCACAGAATTCCATGAATACTACTGGGCACCGGTAAATATTGTTAGAATGAACAGGTAGGCTTCTGTTCCTCCCCCATACTCACTGTAGAGTTACTGTCAAGGTAAATGACATCTATGGTGCCCTCTCACTTGAATAGTCCAAGATCCTATGATATGAGGATGAAAGAGCTCAGGACCATCAAGGAACAGGGATATGATGTAGCATGCAAGGAATTAGAGGTCAAGGGTAAGATAGGGATTCACCTGTAAGCATCTTCTCCTTTTGAAGATGGCAAGAAGACCTCAGGGGCTCCCCTAAAGTGCTCAGCTGGACAAACCACAGTTTTGGGGGCTTGGTCTCTCGCCAGTTCTGGATTCCTCCACTTCTGAGGAGCCTGTTAAGTTTTGGAATGTGTTCATGCCACATTCCTGCTAATACCTCATAAAATACTATTTGCCAATAATGTCACCCTGTAATTACATCTGCTGAACTCGCTCTGCCTGTGTGTATGCTCTTTTTTCATTATGTAGCTTCAACCTTTATAATGTTACCAATTGACACCATAATTAGTAGAGTTTACTGCAGCACTGATTATGAGGGGCCTCCTTGTCAATCAGCCTCTGTTTGTTTCTGCTTGAGGAGCCATTATTCCTTTACCTCTAAACCTTGGCTAATATGCAGGGCACATGGGTGCAGGGCTGTGTGTGTCTACGAGAAAGGGGTGCTCCCAGGCCCTCCTTGTACTTGACTGCCCTGCTCTGAAGTGGTCACTTTGCTTCCAGCCTTATTACATAATGCCCTTGGCCGGAGCTCTCCAGGCAAGAAGGAGCAGCCCCTGAGCATATATGAGGGGTCAGGGTGCAGGGTGTCACCCCCACCTCTCCCCAGGGAGCTGCGAGGTCTTTGGCAAGGTGCCCAGCCCCTCTGTGATTCCGTTCCTCCACCCAGCTCTCCTTCCTGCCCTACCTGCCTCCAGGGGCTTCAAAGAGCTAACAGATGTGGAAGAGCTTTTGAAATAAGCGTGCCATATAAATTCAAGGTGTTTGGGAATGGTTTTCTCATAAACCTGCCAACACTATCTTTTTGGAAAAGACAGAAGTCACAAATCCACTCTTGTTTTAATTTACTCTGGTATTTCCCCAGCAGATGGCTAAAGAACTGCTTGTCATGTGTCCTCAGTGCCTTCTAGGGAAACCTCAAGGACCATGGCCTCCCTTGAGGAATATGTCTGGATTCCATTGATCCCTGCAAAGCTCTTTTTGGAAGGAGGGCAAACGTCCCTTCCTTTTCTGGGAGATTCTAGTGCTCGGCGTGGGGAAGGTGGCTTCCATCCTTTCTCTGACCACGTTACTTAATCCCTCTTATGGGGTGGGGAGGGACTCCTCTGAAGCCTGGATACCTCTCCTTTCCTGCAGCCTCGTGAAGGCACACCAGGCATGGCCCAGCCAGACTCCCGAAGCAGGGGGGACCCACATCTGGATTTCCTAGATCTGTACTCTATGGAGTATCAGACAGCACACCATGCTCTTCCCCTGGCTGTGTAGACATCTGTCCTGGACACCCAGATTCCTGACATGAGAGCCTGCACTCTAGGCAAGGGGCTGGGGGAGAATTGGGAAGCCCAATATTAGTAGGTGGTCAAGCTATGTCCTCCAGTCTAGCGTAGGCAGCCGTAACTATTAAACACAGCTCTCTCTACCTCCTGGGTCTGTTTCTCAGTTCAGATCTGATGGTGAGCTGGACACACCAGAAATCACAAGATGTGGTCACACAACTTATGTCCTTACTTTTACCTACTTGCAGGTTGCACTCACTCTTGGGGCTGATTTTCCTACCACTGCACAACCAGCTCCAGTGGCGGGAAGCTTCATCCTCCGTAAGGCAGCTGCTGGCATTGCCGAGATTGTTACTCCTTACCCTATGTGCAGCTCAAACCGTCTTCCTCCAGCACACATCTGTAGGGCCTGGATTTGCACTTTGAAGCTGCACAGAGAAGAACCACTCCTCCATTGCTTCGGAATCCCTTTTTTCTCTTCTTTCCTTTTAACCCATCTGTCTCCCTCCCAGGACACCCAGGGTACAAACTCCAAGAGTCAGCCCTTCAACACGTGTCATGACACTAACTGGTAATTCATGTAGAATCTCAGCCTGCCTTCTGGAAAATGTGACAGTGGTAGCTCTTGTTTTGCAGGTCCTGATATCTCTTTTCTGTTCCTCTGATGTCCCAACACACATGCCCTTCTTAGGAGATCACCTCCTGGGTACCTACTGTGTGCCAGCTGTGCTGTGGGATGCAATGAAGCAGATGAGACAAAGCCTTCCCCTTTGGGAAGTCGAGACTGGCTGAGGAAGGCCAGCTAGAGACTTCCAAGGGATGGGACAATCTGTACCAGCTCGAGGAGCTGGGGCTATGCTGGGGCTGGAGTGGCCTGAGTTCAGTGTCATGGTTCTCCTTGCCTGTGCCTGAGTGGCACTGTGGACCCCCAACCACACTCAAACTCCCTTTTGTCTTGATCTTCCCCAGTGTCTTCTTTCCCTGTCATTGGCTTCTTAGAACAGAAGCTCCTCCCTCCGAAGTGTCCAGACTCTGCCCCTTCATACCCCAGGCCTCATCATGAACTCTCTTGACCTCTGTCAACCTTGCTTTCTTTCCAAGACACCCTGATGGGCAATTTGGAAGCCTGGCCGCTTGGTGATGCATGGGTCTTAGCAGGCAAGCCCACTTTCTTATAGGGACGAAGAGAGGCACTTTGTAAACATCAGAGCAGATTCAACCTCCCAACGGATGTGCGTGTAATGTGGCTTAGGCTATATTATTCTTGATTAAGTTGGAGTTTGTGATTTAGCATTCCTGTTTAGCTGCAGAATTCCACAGAGGATAGTGCTGGATCCCAAATCTTTTGTCAGTGTAATTGAGCATAACGTCTTTTCAGGTTTGTATTTCAAAAGATGCATTATCTCTTCTTATCCATTTGTTCTATTTGAGCTATTTGAAACTTTCAACGTGCCCCATCCCTCTGAAGGAATTTGAGTTTTAGGCTGATAATTTATGTTTATGCTGAGAATGCGGTTTCCTTTCTGCATCCAGAATGATTAATAGACTTCTCTCTGTAAATTAGTACAGAAGAGGACATAGGTAAATTGCTAACCAAACTGAGAATTTCACTTTGTTCCGATGATCTCTTCAAGCCTTTTTAAAATTTATTATTATTATTATTATTATTATTATGAGATGAAGTCTTGCTCTGTTGCCCAGGCTGGAGTGCAGTGGCATGATCTCAGGTCACTGCAACCTCCACCTCCCCGGTTCCAGTGATTCTCTTGCCTCAGCCTCCCAAGTAGCTGGGATTATAGGTGTGCATCACCTTGCCTGGCTAATTTTAGTATTTTCAGTAGAGATGGGATTTCACCATGTTGACCAGGCTGGTCTCAAACTCCTGACCTCAAGTGATCCCCCGCCTTGGCCTCCCAAAGTGCTGGGATTACAGCCGTGAGCCACCACACTCGGCCCTTCAAGCTCTTTCTTATCTGTGTTCCCTAGATGCACAATTCCGCTTGGACTGTGTGCCTTTTTGACAGTGAGAGAAGCCCTCATCCTTGCCCCCCACCACCTGAGAATCCTTGTTCAGGAACAAAGATCAGCAAATCACTGCCTGTGAGCCCAACCCAGCCTGCCTGTGTGGCCTGTGTGCTAAGGATGTTTCTATTAGGATGGTGCAAAAGTAATTGTCAATCTTTTACTTTTTGTGCAAAAACTGCAATTACTTTTTCACCAACCTAATACATTTTTAAATGGTTAAAAAAAAGTAATATTTTATGACTGGTGAAAATGATATATAATTCAAATTTCAGTGTCCCTAAAATAAAGTTTTCTTGAAAGACAGCCACACTCATTTGTTTACGTGTTGTCTGGTTGATTTTACACTGTAATGTCAGACTCGAGCATTGCGACAGAGACCTTATGGCCCACAAAGCCTCAAATGTTTACTCGCTGGCCTTCTTTTTTTTTTTTTGAGACATAGTATCACTCTGTCACCCAGGCTGGAGTGTGGTGGTGTGATCTCCACTCATTGCAACCTCCACCTCCTGGGTTCAAACAATTCTTGTGCCTCAGCCTCCTGAGTAGCTGGGACTACAGGCACATGCTACCATGCCTGGCTAATTTTTGTATTTTCAGTAGAGATGGGGTTTCACCATGTTCACCAGGCTGGTCTCAAACTCCTGACCTCAAGTGATCTGTCCGCCTCGGCCTCCCAAAGTGCTGGGATTATAGGCGTGAGTCACCTCACCTGGCCTACTCTCTGGCCTTCTAAAGAAAAAAAGTTTTCATATTTGTGCTTGAGAGAGAGGATGAGAGTTTGCTTGTGCCTTCAGAGGTCATTGGGGTTTTGGGATACCTGGGCTGCATTTTCTTGTCTGTTAGCATGCCCATCTTAGTTTCCCTTAAAGAACTCCCCATCTTTTGCTCTCAGTTTGTCCATGTGGTTTGAATGGATTTGTCCTTCTCCCTCAGCCTGACCCCACCCCACAGAGGAAGCACAGGCTGCAGCCAACCACCTGGTCTGTTCTCTCCAAGACAGAGCGATTACTTCCATGTCATGGTTACTTGACTCAATGGGACCAGTGATATTTGTGTCTGGGCTTCTGAAGCAGGTGCCTTTCCTATGAGAAATGAACCAGGCCCTGCAGAGGTGGAGGCGACTCCAAGCATATTGTGACAATGAGGGACTTGATAAGGGAGTCAGAACTGGCAACTTAATTTCAGCCCTGAATGAAGCCAGAACTGATTCTCCTATCCCCTGTCTGTCTGGTTGAACCTACACATTTTTGCTGAAATCTGTGTTTCTTTTCTTTCTTTCTTTCTTTTCCTTTTTTTTTAAAATTTTTTTACATTTTTTTTTTTTTTGAGACAGTCTTGATCTGTCTCCAGGCTGGAGTGCAGTGGCACGATCTCAGTGGCACGATCTCAGCTCACTGCAACCTCTGCCTCCTGGGTTCAAGCGATTTTCCTGCCTCAGCCTCCTGTAGCTGGGACTACAGGTGTGCGCCACTATACCCAGCTAATTTTTGTATTTTTAGTAGAGATGTTGTTTCACCATGTTGGCCAGGATGGTCTTGATCTCTTCACCTCGTGATCTGCCTGCCTTGGCCTCCCAAAGTGCTGGGATTACAGGCATGAGCCATCATGCCCGGCTTGAATTCTGTGTCTCCATAGCTAGCAGGTTGCATCTGTCTTATATATGCTTCTTAAAATAGAAGACCTGGATCACACCACTGCTGATCTCTGTGGACCAGCTGGAAGCCTCTATCCATGGCCCCAGGGCTGGCCTGGGCGATGCCTATGCTGAATTCCATTAAAGCCAAGACTTGCACTAATCTTTGCAATGATATGAAGATTTGTCTTCTCCAAAACTCCTGCTGAAATATCTCCAATGTGATAGTATTGAGTGGAGCCTTGAGGAGGTGATTGGGTCATGAGGACTCTGCCTTCATGAATGAATTAATCCATTCATATATTAATCAATTAATGGCTTATCACGAGAGTGGGACTGATGGTTTTATAAGGAGAGGAGGAGAGAGCTGAGCTAACACACTCAGCCCCCTTGCAGTGTGATGCCCTGCACCACCTCAAGACTCTGCAGAGAGTCCCCACCAGCAAGAAGGCCCTCACCAGAGGCAGCCCCTTGACCTTGGACTTCTCAGCCTCTACAACTGTAAGAGGTAAATTTCTTTTCTTTATAAATTATCTGGTTTCAGGCATTCTGTTATAAGCAGCAGAAAACAGACAGACAATCTCAAAACTTTGGGTAGATGGCTCATTCCTTCCCAGACGCAATGAGAACAGGTCTCCTGGGCAATAGTATGGTCTGCAGCAGTGAGAGAGGGTGGGAAACTGAGCTGATGGGGCAGGTGTGCCATCCCCAGCACCACCTCAGCACCTGCTGTCTCTGAGGTGGTACCAGGGCTGTGTGAACCAGCAGAGGAAATGCAGTGGTGAAGAAGACAGGTCAGGAGTGCATGGCTGGCTTTGGGTGTAGCCCTGACACTCCATGGGCCATAGAGTCTTAAGCACATCACTGGGTTTCCGTGAACCCTGGGGTCCTCTCAATGGGAGGTAGAAACACACCCACTGTCTTCCCTTGGGTGTTGTAAGGAATATTTGAGATAATCCAGGTGAAAGCAGCGTGTGGCTTTAAAGCAGTGAGTGAACACTGCTGCTGTTGATGGTGTTGATGTCAAATGACAATATTGCTCTGTTGACTAGAGGTCTTAGGGAGAGAAGGCAGTTGGTTACCACCTGGGCTTTCACCCTTGCAGGCATTGATAGAAGTGCATCTTCCGTCTTTCACAATCCTCTTCGCAATGAACTGTCGAGGTAATGAAGCAGGTATCATGAGACCTATGTGAAGTAGGAAGGAGCTGAGGTTCAGAAGGTGAGGATCTTGCCTTAGATCTCACAACTGGGGCTATATCAGGTCTTCACACTCCTAATCCAGGCATTTACAGCAGCATTGCCTTAAGAAATAGAAAGAAATAAGAGCTGCCTGTGATGGCCCTTCTGTTTTGGACCCAAAGTCAGCAGGCCACACGTGTCAGCAGCGATGCCTGCCCACCCACGTGCCAAGGGTGTGGTCTGCGACAGTGATGGTGGCAGGGTTGTTTGGGTGCCTTCCATGCCACAGACAACTCTAGGGTTTCATGGATAATTAAACTGGTCCAGAAAACAGCATGTGGTTACTTGGGGTTTACAAGAAATGGTGCATATGGACCCAATTTGCTCTGTAGCACAAGTGTGCTTAAGCACAAAGAAAGAAATGCTTGGGTTAGATGAATGGAGAGTGTCTGAAGTCTCTAGCTCCCAGGAAGCTTCTTTGTGCGGCCTCATTGCTATAATCCACTATGTGTCTTGGCTGGCCTCAGAAAAGAACTATCCAGCATTACACCAGGATATGACCTCTTCACAGCAAGATGCCTTTAAAAACTAGGTTGTGGGCTGAGGCCCACTTGGACTCTTCTTTTGATTCTTCAGAATGGGTTCATTTTAGATGGCTTGTGGTGGCACATCCTGCCCATATAGAGGGCAATGGGACACAAGCTGGTGTCTGAGATGCTCAGAGCTAGACATTTTAGCAGAGGCCAGTGGAGGGGTCCAGGGTCCCTGGACAGAGAGAGGCAGACGTAGCAGCCTGGGAGGTATGTGAGCAGTTTCACTGAATTAATTTTGAGAATGATACGCTCTTGGGGTGACAGTGGAAAAAAAATACAGAACGATATAAAACTGACTACCACTGCCAGCCTTTCCAGCTAGTAATAAAACTCCCACTTCTGAGCTCTGAAACCGTTTACCACTCCAGCACTGACCATCCCCACCCCCTAGTCTCAGCTATTGCTCCAGACATCTGGAATTTTCTTAAAGACTATTTCCTTTCCTCATCTTTCATCACAGATTGCCTCCAAAATTCAAAGCCCAGAAACGCGAATGCCACCTTATCGACCTTTCCTAAAGAGCAGAAGTAGCAAGAAGTCAGACAAAATGGGACACCTTGGGGAGATTTTGGTTCATTTATAGCCAACGGATGGGTTAATTTTTCTACCTGGGGCTGTAGAAAATGAGGTCCTGATTAAAGAAATCTCTGTTGTCACTGAAGCCAGAGTTCTTTGCCTTCGCTTCCTCATTAATAGAGAACAAAGGCAGCAGCCCTGTCCCTGCTTCCCTCCTGCTGAAGCTTCAACTCTGATTCCTTGCTCCTCCCAGACAGTTTCAGTGAGAGGAGAGCTCACCGGGGAAGCTTCCCACTCTAGTGGTGTCCTGAGGTTGCAGAGGCCCGCTGATCCTCTGTGACTCAGAGCTCTCCCCAGGACATGCATGGTGGTCTTTGGGCTGAGAATCCAAGTTCTGCGGGTCTCTCATCTTCCAGGTACTTATCCTGTCCCCAGTAGCAGGACCTGGGGTCTTGCTCCATTGCCTGGCGACCCTCATGCCTGTTCCCCCTTAGGATATGCACCTGCTCCTTGTTTGTGGCTGGGAAGACTGAGGACCGATGGCCAGGGAAGGCCCTGGGTGGGGCCCTCATGGGAGCTCAGGGATGTGGAGGAAGAAGAGGACGAGGAGGCATGATTGTTGGCGGGCGTGAGCCTTCCTCTCTGGTGGAGGCCGTGAGAGGAGGAGAGGAGGGATTCAGGAAGGGCCAAGAACATGGAGAGGCCAGCTGAGTGCTTCCATCTGCAGCTCTGATTGAATTATGGGGAAAGAGGCGGTTTGGGGAAGCTGTTGGCGGATCCCAACCACACTGTGGCAAATGAGGCCCTTTGGCCTTTTGGAAAACCCATGCTTTATTAAAATAAATTAAAGGAGATGAAGTCCTTCTGTTCCCTTCTCTCCTCTCCCCTCCGTCCTTGAGGCAAGTGCATGCTGCTCACCATTGTTTTACCTTCAGATAGCTTGCACTGGGGAAGGGCAAACCTGCAATTATCCTGCCTGCTGAAAATGATGGCTGTCGCTTAAGAGAAAACCTGACTGCTTTCCTTCCATGGGGTCTCTGAATCCTGCCAGAGCATCTGTCTGTAATCTCTTCAAAGACAGCTTTGTCTGAGCCAGCCCAGTGGCAGGGAAATGACAGGGTTGCTGGTGGCCAGATGAGGGGGAGGGAGGGGCATGATGTTGGTGTCCCGGTGCTGGGGCTTCCATCTTCAGCCTCCCTGCCCACCCAAAGGAGGAATCTTCGGTGTGAGGTGGGGTTCCTGCCGCCGCCAGGGAGCGCGCAAACCAGACATCTATCTGCTTGTGTTTCTCGCAAGGAGAGGAGAAGCCCCTTGTCAAACCTTGAAATAAATGTCCAAGAAAGCATGTAATGACTTTCTTTGCATGGGAGCCATGGCATCAGAGAGAAGCTCATCAGTTAGAGCACCTGTGGTTGCAAAGAAGAGAAACCCAACTCAACCTGGCTTGCACAGGGAAGAGAATTTATCAGTTAATTAATGTCTGGAGATTAGGCAGAACTCAATTCAGGCTTAATCTAGAGGCTCAAACACATCACTGAGGTCTCGCCTCTGCCTTTTATAGATTGGTCTCATCTCATGTTCACAGATGAACTTGACTGCCTACAATTCCCTGGACATCTTTCTTTTCCCATACATCCCCTGAATGGATGAGCCAAGGTGAGTTCCAATCATTAAAACAATCACTCTTTGTGGGACAATGGAGTATCCTGGTTGTCTTAGCTGGGATCCTATGTTCCATGCCTGAAGCTGAGGATGAATTTATCTTCATTAGAACCATAAGAACCCTAGTGGAAAAGATGGGATATTGGGAAAGAACATGAGGGAAATGGCTGCTTTGATGGGCAATTAAAGGATGGCCAACACATACTCTAAAGGATTCCACTAAAATCCTGTGTTTTGGTGACTGAGAGAGAAATGGATGTTTTCTTATATCCATTTAGAGCCTCTAGTGTGGGCCACCCTGGTCATTGTCATTCTAGAATAATTGTATCAGAAGGTATCTCAGAGAGCATCTTACTGGTTTTCAAAGTCAGTGCAGGGCTCTTTAAAACAAAACCATCTTAACCATCTTCGGGTGGTCACCAGGCCCCCAGGGACTGGTAAGGCATGACCCTGTGAACCATCTTAATACAGAATTCGGCAAGAATCCCAACATAAGGGGCTCATTCTTCCAAATAAGAGGAATTCCTCTTTGCAACTGTCAATCACAGATTCAGACTCATCCAGGCCCCTCTGTCTCAACTTTGAGCATTCTCTCATCCTGCATGGACCTCTGCTCTATTTCTAAGAAACTGACTTCCTTATATTTCATGATGACACATATTCCCCTGAAGAAGACACTCTGTGCTACCTGAGAATAGAGTCTACTAAGCACCTATATTTTCGGCTGCCTGGTCTCCTTCCAAACTTACCAGTCTTAAGTATCATGCACTCAGAACTTTGCTAATGCAAGCAGACATTAGAGGCTAACCATGGCTCACTGTGTCATGACAGTTGACGTGGGGATGCTACCACAGAAGTCTTCAGAGCTATAAATCAGTGCCTTAGATAAAATGGTGAGACCTGAATTTAACCTGTGAAGAAAAAAGTATTGGAGGAAAGAAAGTCTGTCAGAAATTTTCCAAGCCACGTAGGCAGTTGTCTACTTGGCCTTTGCAAGTTCCGAAGGAAGGCTGATATGACTTCAGGAGACAATTTTGTGATACAGTTTCTGTGTGTGATTCCTTGCCTTTGCTAAGAATTCTGTTTGCTGGATCTGCCCCTAACCTTCCGAGGGAAAAGAGGGATTCCCTTGAGTTTAAAGGTGAACATGCTCTCTGTCTTTCTGTCTCTCTCACTGTCAGACAAGTAAAACTTTGGCCAAGAAGTAATTACAGCAGGAATAGCTACAAATACCCGGGGAGAAAACAAAGACCAATGTCCTGACATTGCAACATGCAGGAATAAGCTTAGACGTAAGGAAGAACTTTTTTTTTCTTAAAGATATTAGTGACAATTAAGGAGAACTCAAACAATGCTAAGAAAAAATCAATTTTCCTGGAATAATTTTTTTTTGAAAATTAGATATTTATGTGCCTGAATTAACATCAACATATTACTGTCAGAGGCTGAGGCCCAATAATCTCTGTGGATCACTTTCAGCTGTTGAGTCATAAAGTAGAGGAGAGAAAAACTCAGTTTCTAAAGAGTTAGAGTCACTGGAAAATGAAAAACTAATCAATCCCATATATTTTTCTGAAATGTGGTATTTATTGGGCATCTGCTCTGCATCCAGGGAAATGAGACAAAGGATGGTAAGAATCCCTGCCCTCTAGAAATCATAGGACAAAAATGTATGGACAGCCTACGAAAGACCAGGTGCCAGGCAGTGCCCTAGAGACACGATAGCAACCAAGGCAGAATTAGTGCTGGATCTCATGGAACTTACACTCTAAAGGGGAAGGAAGATTATTTTAAAAGATGTCCAGGATGCCAGGAAGGGCATATTGGAAGAAACAAAACCTCCAAGGATGTAACAGGAAATGTCTCCTTGAGGAAGCGAGTGTTGGATTCAGAACTGAAGAATGAGCAATCTAGTTAGGAAGTCAAATCAACATTGGGCAGAGTTCAAAGCTACAGCAGAGTCCTGGAAACCATGGGGATTGCTGTGTCATCTCTGACCCTATTTCCCAGGACTCAATAAAATGATCAAAGCACTGTCAGAGTTTAAAGATGCATGTCATAAATCTTGAGGAATTTCTGCTAGAAATTGTTCTGTCTGATGGTAGGTACCTCTTGCTAAGAAAATTAATATCTGCATTAATATTAATATAGATATTAAATAGTATATATCCTAGCAAAACTCCATCTATGCCTTCTAAATTGGAGGAGAAATAACTGATCAAAAGGGCCCAAAAATCTGTAACTAATGAAAATTTAGAAAATAAAGGTAATGAAATCACTACAAACTCTAATCCATGAAAGCAAAGAATTAATAGGTCTTAAATATACCCAGTGTTAAAAAAAAAAATAATGAAGGATAAACACAAAAACCTGTAGAAGACTTTCTTCTAAAATGTTTTTCAATTTTCAAATACAGGCAAGCTATTCAAAACTTCAATAAGCAGGAGAGCCCTAAGTTAAGTGCTTCATAATTTATTTAAGAAAATTGTCAAAGTATTGATATTAAAACCAGAGACAAAAGTGAAAAAGAAAACCACAGAATCTCTTACTTAAGAGTATAGATTTTAATTCTCAAGTGTTAAAATAGGAACAACAAATCAGTCTTACAGTAAAAAATGCTACCATGGCCAAGGAAACTTCTTCTTAAAAGAACAAAGGTGATTCAATATTAGGTAATCTATTAATGTATTTCACTATGTTAATAGAACAGAGCAAAAAAAAAATTCTCAATTGCCTAAAGGCATCTAATAAAATTTAAAAATTATTTCTATTAAAAGAATTAAGTTAGAAAGATACTTTGGAAACTTGTAAAAAATGCTTAACCTATTAATGACCATCACATATAATACATTGAATATATATATATGTATGTGTGTGTGTGTATATATATATATAGAGAGAGAGAGAGCTAAGAGTAATAAAGAGTGACAACTATCAGCATTATTATTTGATATTATTTGGGAGATACAGCCAATGCTATCAGGCAAGAAAAAGAAATAAAGGCATAAACGCTGGGAGAGGAAAAAAACCTCATCATCAAAAGGCAGTACAGCAGAATGGTTACATGCAGAGAGTCCTGCATCAATGTAGGTGCAACCTACATTGCAACCTACAATCAATGTATGTGCACCCTAAGAAAAAATACGTTAGAAAGTCATCTAAGAATTAGTAATAAAGAAGAGACCTCTGTGACTCCAGGGAGATGTTACCATCTGTGTCGTCTTAGTCCTTAGTTACATAGGCTTCTCATCTACACGTTTAGAGAGAAATCAGAGCCTTTAGAGGTACAGAAAAGAAAAGTATTGAAGAAGTATTGGACGAGGGCATCCATTATGGTAGATTTGTCTCCCAACCCTGCTGGAAGGGAATGGTGCAAGAAAAATCCACATTAGTCTTGAAATTATTTACTCTGAAGGGGGCAAAAATGTGTAGTTTTGTGCATATGGGCTCTTTGCTTAGACTGCCTTATACCAGTGGTGTCAACCCCATAAACCTCAGTTCTTTTCTCTACAAAAGACAGCGATCATAGTTTATTGCACTCAGGACTAATGCAAACAAAACTCATGCAAAGTATGCTGCTGTGTCAGGAACACAAAAACTACCCCCTACTAGCTGCAGTTTTTTACATCATCATTTGATAAGGACAGATGTCTCCTTCTAGCTCTTGCTATACCTGCTCAGAAGCTTATGAAATAGAGGTCAACTTTGCAGTACTAAAGAGCAAAAAGATGGTACAACATACAAGAGAGACTGTGGAATCCCAGGAGGTGGGAAAATGTTCCTGAGTGCTGGAATTCCATAGAGAAGAGTTTTCCTGCACTGCCTGGAGATGACTGAGCACTGTGGCCAGCAATGGGGTCTTCTTGAGTATGTTTAGTTGCCTTATACTATATTTCAAACAAACACAATTATTAAATAGAAATGTTGAATAGTATTTTTTAATATGTCGTATCTATGAGGAAATGAAGAAAAATATTACTGAGAAAATAAAAAAACAATTTTAATAAATAGGAATACAGAATTGGAAATCTATTTCTTCCTTAAGTCAATCTATAAATGTAGTGAAATTCAAATCAATCTTCTAAATAAATTTTTGGCAAATGTAAAAATGTTTTACACCTTTTATCTAGAAAAATAAACGTGAAATGAATGAAAGTTGAAAATGAGAAAAAAATTGGAAAAAATATTTTTGGAAATCGGGCACATAATGTATTAGAACATATTATGAAATCACATTGTTTAAAAATGAATGACACAAAAAATAGATCAATGAAAGAGAATAATAGGATCATAAATATACCAAAATCTATAAAAGTATTTATTATATTACACATGCAGTGTGCTTTATTAGATGGTGAAATGAGTCTTAGGAAATTGCTTAAAGGATAAGAGACACAAATTAGTTTACCTTCTGAGGGTCAGAAAAATCCTTTCCAAATAGAATAACAAAGTCAGAAAATAACTTACAAATTTGCATAAGAAAATAGGATCAGTGGTCACCTCTGATTGGTGGAATCTTGAGTGATTCTTCTGATTTTGATGATTGATGTCCAAATTTTCTGACTTCTCTGAATTGAGTATGTTTTTAAGAAGAGAAATAAAGGTAAAAATGGATATGAGTTAGGCTGGTTGGTACAGGATGGGAACAAGGACGCCTTGATTAAATTCATCATGGAATGTGAGCTGCTGCTTTTTGAACAAGATTGCTCTTAAACCTTTAAGAACTGTTTATCCACAGATTAAGAAGCATTGATCAAACTTTACTGTTGTGTAAAAGACAGAGTGAAAATCTGGTTGTCAGGATTTAGACATGCTTCAGGTGGGGAGTAGCTGCAGCAGATCTCACTCAATGGGAGGGCTGGAGGGCAGCCTGGCCGCTGCAGGCCTGGGGTCAGAGAGACAGGGAAGTCGTGCAACAAAACAGTCCACCCATCATGGGGGGAGTAGTGATTGCCTGCAAATTATCCTCCCAGCAGGATAAACCCCAATTGGTCATGATGCATTCTAATTTTAACATATTACTGAATTCAATTCACTAATATTTTGCTAAGGATTTTTAAATCTGTGATCATGAGAAAGTTAGTATCTAGCTTTTAAAAATTTTTTAAATTCCTGTAATATATATTTTTTGGTTTTGGTATAAGCACAATGTTGGCCTTATAAAATAAATTGGTTAGTGCTTCTTCCTTTTCTAATTTCTGCAACATTTTGTGTAGAGCTGGTATTCTCCTTCTTAAATGTTTGATAGCATTTACCAGAGAAGCCCTCTGGGCCTGGAGTTTCCTTTGTGGGAAGGTTTTTTATTAATGGATTCAGTATATTTAGTTGATACATAGGACTATTCAGATTTTCCATTTCTGCCTTAGTCAGTTTTAGTAATTTCTCTTTCATAAATTCATAGGGTATGATGTGGTTTCCGCTTTTTCATTTACATTATTGTTGATCTCTGTCTTTTGTTTTACTGGTGAGTAAAGCTAGAGCCTTATCCAATTTACTGTTTTTTTTTAAAAAAAGCTTTAGTTTTATTATTTTTTCTTTATTGTTTGTGTGTTTATTATTGAGTTTTGACTGCTCTTGTCTTTATTAATTTTCATTTCTACTTACTTGGATTTTAATTTACTTTTCATTTTTATTGTAGTAAGAATAGGTAACATGGGATCAACCTTTCCAGCAAAATTTTAAATGTACAGTACAGTGTCATTAACTATATACAAGATGTTGTACAGTGGATCTCTAGAACTCATGCTTTTTCTAAATTTTTAAGGTGAGACCTTTGATAACTTATTTTGGAACTTTATTATTTTCTAATACAAGCATTTAAACCTGTACATTTTTTGTCTATGCATAGTTTTAGCCATATCCCACACATTTTGATATACAATTCTTCCTCAGTGCCCATGGGATTTGGTTCCAGGACCTCATGTGGATACCAAAACTTAGGGATGCTCAACTCCCTAAAGTAAAATTGCATAGTATTTGAATATAACGTATGCACATTCTCCAGTATACTTTAAATAATCTCTAGGTTACTTATAATACCGGATACAATGTAAATGCTATGTAAATGGTTGTTTTTCTCTACTGTTTGGGAATAACGACAAGAAAAAAAGTCTGTAAATATTCAGTACAAACCCAATTTTTATTTGTTAATATATTCAATCCAAGTTCGGTTAAATTCATGAATGCAGAACCCACAGATATAGAAGGCCAACTATATTGTAATTTTGTTTTCATTCTGTTAAAAATATTTTCTAATTTTTTCCTGTGACTTCTGCTTTGACCCATAAGTTATTTAGAAGAGCATTATTCAGCTTTCCAAATACTTGCTGATTTTCCACATATTTTTTCTGCTTTTTATATCTAATTTTGTTGAAGTTAAAGAACTGACTCTGTTTGATGCCAATTCTCTTAAATTTATTAGCAATCCTTTTATGGCTCAAAATATGATGTATCTTAGTTATTATTCTCTGAGTATACAAAAAGTATATGCATTCTGCTGTTTGGGTTGATGGGTCTATAAATGTCAACTAAGTCAAGTTAGTTGATAGTGTTGTTCATTTCTTTTATGTTCTTACTGATTTTCTGCCTACTTGATCTATCAAGTACTATGTAGGAGTGTTAAAATCTTCCACTATAATTTTGGATCTGTCTTTTTCTCTTTCAGCTTTGTCAGTGTCACTTTATGTATTTTGAAAGTCTGTTATTGTGTACATACATATTTATGAACTGTCTTGTCCCTCTTTATCTCTGGTAAAGTTTCTTGTTCTGAAGTCTGCTTTGTCTAATAATAATAACATAGCCACTCAGCTTTATTTTTGAGTCTCTAGCGATGTTCTTGCTTTTACTCTGAGTTTTGGTCATTTATATCTTCTTTTTCTTGGTCACTATGGCTAGAGGTTTATACATTTTGTTGCTTTATTTTTTAAAGAACTAGCTTTTGGTTTTATTGTTTTTTTTTCTATCTTCTCTCTTTCTTGCTCTGTGTTTCCTTATTCGTCACTCTACTCTGATTTTTATGTTCTTCCTTCTTGCTTTGGGTTTTTTTTTTTTTTAATTATACTTTAGGTTTTAGGGTACATGTGCACAATGTGCAGGTTTGTTACATATGTATCCATGTGCCATGTTGATTTCCTGCACCCATTAGCTCGTCATTTAGCATTAGGTATATCTCCTAATGCTGTCCCCACCCCCCGCACCCCCCACCCCACAACAGTACCCGGAATGTGATGTTCCCCTTCCTGTGTCCATGAGTTCTCATTGTTCAATTCCCACCTATGAGTGAGAACATGCGGTGTTTGGTTTTTTGTCCTTGCGAGAGTTTACTGAGAATGATGTTTTCCAGCTTCATCCATGTCCCTACAAAGGACACGAACTCATCATTTTTTATGGCTGCATAGTATTCCATGGTGTATATGTGCCACATAGACTGGATTAAGAAAATGTTGCTTTGGGTTTAACTTACTCTTCTAGTTATTTTCCACCAGAAGATAAGATTGCTGATTTGACTCATTTGTTCTTTTATTTTTAAAATAAGCATTCAATACAATGGTTCTTAAATGGGGGTGGTTTTGCTTCCTCCCCACTGGGCATTTCACAAAGTCTGGATACATTTTAATTTTTCTAGTTGGTGAGAATAGAGTAGTGAGTAAATTAAACAGACAATTCCCTTATGGAATTTTTAATATAATGGGAGCCACAAGCAATGAACAAGATTAAAATACATAAAATAAAGTCGGGGTGAAAACAAAAGCAGAACAAAGAAATAGAAAATGAGGACTGTGGGCCAGCTGCGACTGCATGGTCAAGGAAGACTGATAGAACGATATTTCTGATAGAATGATTTTTCAGCAGAGAAGTGAAGTAAAGAGAAGAGCTATGTTGAGTAAATGTGGAAGGAGTCTTCCATGCAGAATAACGGCAATTGCAAAGGCCCTACAATGAGAATGTGCTTGGTGTCACCAAGGAATCATAATGTGAGTAACGTAGTTGAAGTCAGTGAGCTAGGAAAAAAGTGAAAAGAGGTAATGTCAGGAGGTGTCAGCTCCTAGATTGTGTTGTGTCTTGTTGGTCCTGGAAGCAATTTTAGATTTTATTTTAAATGTGGTGGGAAGAGAGTGAATGTTTCAGCAGGAGACAGCAGGAGGATCCTTGTGGCTGCTGGTTTGGGAATGGAATAAAGGGAACAAATATGGAAACACAGAGACCAGCTGGACATTACTGAAGCCATCCAGGTAAGAATCACTGGTGATTTGGGCTAGAGGGATGGAAGATGAAAGGCTGCAATTGCAGGTAAATTTTGAATGTGGGGACAACAAGGCTTACTAATGGATTCAATATGATCGATTACAGAGAATGAGGGCCAAGAATGCTTCTAGTGATTTTCCCTGAGCAGCTGAGTAGGTCATGGTGCCATTGACTGAGATTGGAATCACTAAGGGAGAAAGGGGTTTGGGTAAAAAATCAAACGTTTGCTTTTGGACTATAGTATGTATAAGAAGTGTATTGTTCATCTGAGTTGTATAGAAGCAGTTGGTTATAAAATGTTTAGAGTCCAAGGGAAAAATTTAGGGCTGGAGGTAAAAATTTGGGTGTTTCTACATTACAAGATATATTAATGTAATTTACTATATATATATTAGCAAAGCAAAGTAGTAAAACCATTTATTTATCATCATAATAAGTGTCTGAAAGCATTAAAAAAATCTACCACCATATTGTGATAAAATAATAAACTTAGGATAGAAAAAATATGATAAAAAGTACAGCAAATATACAAAATATTGGTAAAACCTAAGTGATGTCATTAAAGTTAGGAAATATAAAAATGCTTGCTACCATTCAACATTTTACTAGATGTATTAGCCAATTAGCAAGCGAGAAAAGGGAGGAAATAAAGTTGGAAAGAGACAAAACTGTCTCTACTTGAAGACAATGTAATTAACTATGTTAAATAATTCAATCTATTAACAATTGAGATAATTAACAATCCAGTAATAATGATATAAGATTTCAAGTGAGTGGCTGGATATAAGATTAATATGAAAAAGTAAAAAACCCCTGTGTACCAGCAGTAACCAAGTACAACACATTTTGTTCCAAACAGCAATAAAAAAATCTATAAAATATTGTAGCTGGGAGTAAACAAATTTAATGATAATATAATAAACCTTCATAGAAACTTCTAACATTTTAATAAATTGACTTGAATATAAAGGGAGGGTTACTTACTGTTTTTGGGTGGGAGTTTCTGTTTTTAAAATGTTGCCTCTCTCCAAAATTATCTGAAAATTTAATGCAACCCCAAACAAAATGACAATATTATTATGCAAATCAACAAATAAATTCTAAAATGTAAGTGGAAGATAACTGCTCATTAACAGACATGAAAGCTTGAAAAAAAAGTGATCGAAGGGATGGACTTTCATCATCTGATATCAAATTTATGAAACTTTAAAGAAGTGTGGTGTTACTTAAGAATATACAAATAGATGAAATAGACTCAAAATTTCAGAAATAGACGCTGGCGTATATTGAAGTTATCATGAGATACACTGATATTTGAAATTAGTGGATGCATTAGTCAGGGTTCTCCAGAGGGACAGAATTAATAGGATAGATGAATATATAAAGGGGAGTTTATTAGGAGAATTTACTCACACAATCACAAGGTGAAGTCCCACAATAGGCTGTCTGTAAGCTGAGGAGCAAGGAAGCCAGTCCGAGTCCCAAAACCTCAAAAGTAGGGAAGCCCACAGTGCAGCCATCAGTCTATGGATGAAAGCCCCAGATCCCCTGGCAAACCACTAGTGTGAGTCCAAGAGTCCAAAAGCTGAAGAACTTGGAGTCCAGTGTTCGAGGGCAGGAAGCATCCAGCATGGAGAAAAATGGAGGCCAGAAGACTCAACCTGTCAAGTCCTTCCACGTCCCTCTAGCTGCTTTTACCCTAGTGGCACTGGCAGCTGATTAGATGGTGTGCACCCGGATTGAGGGTGGGTGTGCCTCTCCCAGTCCACTGACTCAAATGTTAATTTCCTTTGGCAACACCCTCAAGGACACACACAGGAACAATACTTTGCATCCAATCAACTTGACACTCAATATTAACCATCATGGTGGAGATTGAAAGGGGTGTTTAAAAATGGGGAGAACTAGTCTGATATGTTAGATATCTAATTTACAAAATTTACATAATGAATTTAAGACATATGAAGTGCCTAAACACACACACACACAAACACAAACACACAAAATAAAACTGTAATCATATCAAAAAGAATTATAGAATCTATTCTAATAATTATTTTCAAAAGTAGAAAACAAAAGATGGATAAATATGAAGTTGCCAAAGTTTTAAAAAACACAGTATGTAGCCAGGAAACATCCTAATCTAAAGGTGACACTAGGAGAAAATATTTGCCTCAAATGTGACGAGAACAACTGTCAAAAATACATGAAAATGCTTATAAATCAATGAGAAAATTCAAGCCATCTAATAGAAAAAAAAAAGACTTTAAATATTTCAAAGGAGTCAGCCAATTTGGAAAGGAAAACTTTTCCCTGCGATTACATTTCCAGGATTTATCATAGCAAAGCAGTAGAAATCATCACAAGGAGATGTAACCAAATATGTTTATGGAAACATGGTTTATAAGTAGAAAGAAAAGCTTGGATAGATGAATAATGAACACTATAGGAAAATAGTTAAACCTTAGCATGGCATATTATGCCATATTTTTAAATGTCAGTACAAGTTTTACATGGTTTGATGTCATTGGTATACTAAGTAAGCATGAGTTGTGACCTAATCAAAAAGAAACTTTATTTTTTATTAACTACCATCTCTTTAAACTTTATTCATTGAGGGGCCAGGTGCGGTGGCTCACGCCTGTAATCCCAGCACTTTGGGAGGCGGAGGCAGGCGGATCACGAGGTCAGGAGATAGAGACCATCCTGGCTAACAGGGGGAAACCCCACCTCCACTAAAAATTCAAAAAATTAGGTGGGCGTGGTGGTGGGCATCTGTAGTCCCAGCTACTCAGGAGGCTGAGGCAGGAGAATGGCGTGAGGTGGAGCTTGCAGTGAGCTGAGATCACTCCACTGCACTCCAGCCTGGGGAGACAGAGCGAGATTCTGTCTCAAAAAAAAAACAAAAACAAAAACAAAAAAAAACTTTATTCATTGGGTAGCCTTTCCATATCCTTGGTGAAAGTGCCCTGAGGTCCTGATTTCACTGTGTACTCTTGGGTGAAGTTGACTCAGGGGGATGGGTGTAACGGGGTTCACTCTAGGATAACAACTATTTCAGAAGAAAACCTTGTTATGAATCTTTTCACTCTCTTCTCTTTAGACCCTTTAGTCATTCTCCAAAGACAGTATCAGGAGTTGTGGAGCAGATTTTACTTAATAGCCATTGCCTATTTTTCACATGGTGCAGTTAGTCCCCCAGTCACCTTGGTGTTTTGATGTGTATCTAGCTGACTCCTCAAGGGACCTCAAATCCATAAGAAACTCACTTTGACAATCTGTCACTTAAAAAAAAATGTTCACAATAGTTTTTTATATTTTTCTCTTTCTAGCAAAACCAGAATGACTACTCCATATGCCCAGCTTAGATGCTGTCTAGTGCCTAAGTCTTCTCCAACCCCCCACCAGAGTGAATACATTTTTTTCTTGGTATTCCTTGATGCATTTGGTATGCCTACATCATTGTATTTGGCGTGTTGTATTTAATCAGTTAAATACAACAGCTGCTGTATTTATGTGTCTATGTGTCTCCTTCACCCCACTGAATGTAAACCTCTGAAGGGCAGAGGCTGTGTACAATTCAGTTATGCTTATGGTTTTCCTGACATATTTCATAGCCTAATGCCCACAGCACAGTAGGAGCTCAATAAACAGAATGAGCATTCTATTTCCTGAGCAAGGCTGAGGAGCCTTGGCTCAGGAAAGGGGTAGGGAAATGAGATTTCTTCCGTGTGAGTGTGAAGTGAGACTGAACTTTTTAAACACCCCATAGCCAGGAAATGGAACACTTCATATTAATATATACATTTAATAAATGACAAATAACATCAAACACAAAATATTACATGTGCAATGTAGCATGTGCGAAGCTGAAAATGATTTTCCTGAGTGCTGGGCTGTAATCAAGTTCCCTAATATTGCATTAACATGGGTCCTTTAGCTTAATAGATCCTCCTGATATTTTTTAGACATTTAAGAAATGGAATAGACCCAGCCATATCCTAGCTTAGAATGCATACAACTAATTTCCCTCTGAGATTCAAGGACATCTTCCAAAGTGTAATGTGGATTACTGGATTTGCACTGATTTTGTTTTTTTAAAGAGCTCTTTTGAAGATAAACAAGATCCACATTCCCCTTTCAATATCGATGTCCCAATTTCTAAGTGGATACCTTCTTCCAATTTATCTCTGAAAAATAGACCTGTCAAGTCTTTGGCATTTTGTTTGGATATTTCTTTGTTAATGTTGGCAAAAAATTAATGCACATGGGAGATGTATGGGGAGTCTTATGTGGACAATTCGTTTAGCGTAAAGCTCATGGAAGAATGATGCCTTTACTGGGTTTCTCTGACCAGCCTCAGGCTCTCTGAGATTAGCTTTAGATTCATAGACGGTGGCCAGGCATTGACCCTGGGGGTCTGGCATCTACACATCCAGGAAAATGTCCTTTCCCCCAGGCAGGGCTATTATTCTATCACTGTTGTCCCAAAGCATTAGATGAAGAAACAACTTTTCACAAATACACTCCACAGCAGTTCTTGCAGGAGGTGAGGAAACTGCTGATGACTCTTCTCTACGGTTTTTGCACCTCTCAGTTTTGGAGGTGTGGCCAGGTGTAGTGTAGTGTAGTGACAATTGGCCTGGATATTTGAAAACTATGCTCGGTATCCACAAAGAAAAAGAGTCTATAGATTCATCTTCCATTGTCAGCTTTGAGGATCACTAATCCGTATTGAATATTCTCAAGTTTTGGCATCTCTGGGCACTGATGAAACCAGCTTCCTCCTTGATGTCCCAAGACCTGTATTGCACCTTCAGTTTTGACACACCTTTGTTCTCTGACCTTCAACTAGCCACCCAGGCTCCTGGACTGAAAATGGGGTCAAAAATATCCACCTCAGATCACCTTAGGCAGGAGTTTGAGACCAGCCTAACAACATGGTGAAACCCCGTCTCCACTAAAAACACAAAAATTAGCCGGGTGTGGAGGCATGGGCCTGTGGTCCCAGCTACTTGGGGGGCTGAGGCAGGATAATTGCTTGAACCAAGGAGGTGGAGGTTGCAGTGAGATGAGATCCTGCCACTGCACTATAGCCTGGATGACAGAGTGAGCCTCCATCAAAAAAAAAAAAAAAAAAAAAAAAAAAGTACCCACATCATTAGTGATTTTCGGAACAAATAAGATACTGTGTGAGAATGGAATTTGCAATCTGAAAAAAATTAAGACTCTCAAAAAGTACATTGTTAATGTAGTCCATATTAGGCTTCCGGATCGATGCAGTAATAATTTAAATACTCAGTTTTGTCTTGCCCATTGCCAAGTTTTTGTAATGCTTTCACAAACTTTACCTTATTTAAAAAAATGCCACGATGTACTCTTTGCCTGAAACCGTAGGAAGATAGTTGAAGACGGGTGGGACAAGTGCCAGAGAACTTAGGTTTTCAAAGAGTGTGCATACTAGTTGGGGAAATAGGGTGAACTACATGTAACCATTTTCAAGAGTATCATCTTATTTAGACTGCTAAAATTTACATGGGTCAGGAATGGACAAATGCTTTGGGCAAACAGACAGAGGTCAATTCAATATCCCACTCCTGGACCACAAGCTCCTCCATTTCTATCCTAAATCCACAGTTGCCAACCCTAGAAGATCTCTCAAACCTGCGAGGCTCTTCTGCTGCGTTTACCAAATTAATTTGCTTTCTTGCTTATAGACTTATTCTGAAACATATCTCTTCCTTTCAAATGTTTGACTGACACCACTCAGCACATGACATGTCCTCTTACATTACTGCGATTGTCTCAGACAAAGCTTCCTGGTGCGTCCTCCTCCCTTCTCAACTATGGGATGGAGGATGCTCCTCACCTTCTCTGGGGTGAATTCTCTTCTCCATTGTCACCACCTAAGCTTTAGGTCCCACCCCTCCTAACTTAACAAAAACCCAACATGATCTATAAAATGTCCCTTCCCTTTCTTATCCACACAAGTGCTCTTCCCCCTACAGGGGCCTTTCTGCTTACCACGAATATCCTCAAAATTCCTGTCTTCAAACAAATAGGCAATCAAGCCAATAAGCACACCTCCCTGGATGCCACATCTTCCTCCCGCTGCTGCCCTGCTGTTCTCTCCCTGCCACAGCCAAGCTGGTGGGAAGAATTGTGTCTGCTGCAGTGAGAATAGCCTGCACTGTCTGTGTTCTCTTGTTCCTGCTTCCTCACCTCCCATTTGCAATGATGTTCATGCAATTAGCTTCCACCCACATCCCTCCACCAAGAGAGACATTAGTTCACCAACACCCTTCATGCCCTAAATCAAACAAGTGTTAAATTCTTTACCCTCTTGCCCCTTAGCAGCTCAGGGCACTGATGACACCTGCCTCTTCACTGGAACAATCTCTTCCCTTAGATTCTGTAATGACACACTCCCTTGGGTCTCTTTCTACCATCCTAGCATCCCCTTTCAGTCTTTTGCAGACTCATTGATTCAACCATTAAATATGAGATCTGTCTGAGGTATGGCCCTACCCCATGTCATTTTCCTTGGGTAATCTCCTTTATTGTTTTTCTTACCATTATTTTCCATTTTTAATTGTATTTATTATAATTATTTTATTTTATGTAATTATTTTCATAGAGTCTTGCTCTGTCACCAGGCTGGAGTGCAGAGGCGTGATCTCGGCTCACTGCAACCTCCTTCTTCCAGGTTCAAGCGCTTCTTCTGCTTCAGCCTCCTGAGTAGCTGGGACTATAGGCATTGCGCCACCACACCCAGCTAATTTTTCTATTTTTAGTGGAGACGGGATTTCACCATGTTGGCCAAGATGCTCTCGATCTCTTGACCTCGTGATCCGCCTGCCTCAGCCTCCCAAAGTGCTGCTATTAAAGGCGTGAGCCACCATGCCTGGCCATAATTATTTATTTTAATTGGTAAATTAAAATTTTATATATTTGTAGCATATAGCATGATTTTTTAAAAATACATACATATTACGGGATGGCTAAGTCAAGCTAATTAAGGTATGCATTTCTTCACATACTTATTATTTGTTGTGGTAAGAACACTGAAAATCTACTCTCTTAGGAATTTTCAAATATACAACACATTGTTATTAGCTAGAGTCACCATGCTGTACAATAGATTGCTTACACTTATTCCTCCTACCATGCATATATCTGTAACTTCCATATTTTTATCTGCAGTAGATGCCTCTTTGCAGAGCACTGGATCAATATCTCTGGCTAGTTTCCGTCTTTTCTTAAATAATTCAAAGTCATCTCAGTCTCAGTATGTTCAAAATCAAACTGGTGGTCGTTATTCTCAAAAGTAACCCTCATCTCTAGTTTTCCATTTCCAGTGAAGACATCCCTGCCTCATCCAAATGTCAAACAGAATTGTTAGGTCCTCCTCTCTCTTCATGGTCACTATCTCCAAAATATGGCTTAGTCGCAATATCTTATTTCATAATCTGCATGGAATCTGAATTCTTCTTTCCATGTACAACACAATCATACCAGTCCAAGTTACCATCTCTTTCCACCAGAGCTATGCAGTAATTACCAGTTGATCTACCGTCATGCCACCATTCTCTTTGATGTCTGCAGCGTGATCTTTGCAAATGGAAAACCTCTTTGTGATGGAATAAAGTTATTTCCTGCTAACCCCTGCCCTTTGCCCATTTAGTCAAGTGGGCATTTTATATTTGATGCCTCAGAAAAGGATGATACTAGCAGAGTACAAAGAAAAAAGAAAACATTTGGCTGGATGTGGTGGCTCACACCTGTAACAACAGCACTTTGGGAGACTGAGGTGGGAGGATTGCATGAGCTCAGAGTTCAAGACCCGCATGGGCAACAGAATGTGACCTTGTCTCTACAAAAAATTTTAAAATTAGCTGGGCATAGTGATGCATGTCTGTAGTCCCAGCACTTTAGGAGGCTGAGGGAGAAGGATCACTTGAGTCCAGGAGTTTGAGGCTTCAGTGAGTGAGCTATTATCACACTGCTGCACTCTAGCCTGGGCAACAGAGCTGGATCCTGTCTCAAAAAAAAAAAGAAGAAGAAGAAAGAAAGAGAGAAAGAGAGAGAGAAAGAAAGAAAGAAAGAAAGAAAAAGAAGGAAGGAATGAAGGAAAGAAGGAAGGAAGGAAGAAAGAGAAAGAAAGAAAAAGAAGGAAAGAAAGAAAGGAAAGAGGGAAGGAGGGAAGAGAGAGAAAGAAAGAAAGAAAGAAAGAAAGAAAGAAAGAAACTTCTAGCTATGGATAATCCAAAATTAGGCCTCAGAAAGATGAACTTAGGCATTTGGAAGAATGCTTATAAATAAAGAAAAGTTTCTCACTTTCCAAACTTGGAAGAATTCTCAAGATAGAGGAGATGTGCAGAGATGAATGAGTGTAACAAAAGAAAGAAAGGTGGATGGGGCTTGCAACAATGACACCAGACCTCCAGGAGACCAAGAATGAAGGGCAGAGGCAGCCTAGTCTCCTCCAGCATGATTCTCACCCATAACTAATGACCAAGAGGCCCTCTAGTGTCCACCTGAGCAAAGGTCAAAGCTGTGCTGAGGAGAAACATTGATTGTCTTCCCACTAGATTCAAGAAGTTGGCATCCACTAAGGACTTTTCTTCCACTGCAGTTAGCTTTGCCCATTGGCCACTCATAGGAGGGGTACACTTCCAAATTCCAAATGAGGCTCTGTTAAGTGACATCCGACTCACCCTTTGTTATCAAACTCTCTCTCTCTCTCTTTTTTTTGGGGGGGGGGGACCGTCTTTCTCTGTGACCCAGACTGGAGTGCAGTGGTGCAATCTTGGCTCACTGCAACCTCTGCCTCCTGGGTTCAAGTGATTTTCCTGCCTCAGCCTCCCAAGTAGCTGGGATTACAGGCGCCCGCTGTCATGCCCGGCTAGTTTTTGTATTTTTAATAGAGACAGGATTTTGCCATGTGGGCCAGGTTGGTCTCAAACTCGTGACCTCAGGCGATCTGCCCGCCTCGGCCTCCCAAAGTGCTGGGACTACACGCATGAGCCACTACACCCAGCCCCAAACTTTCTCTTGATAATTTAGGAAACTTCTAAATTCCTAGAAGGAAGGCAGGGCTCCGGACCCTGGATCATGGCTGTGAAGTGGAGAAGGCACACTGCAAAGGAGATCCGAAACTCTCACCTCCTTGCTAAACACCCCTCCATGGCTTCCCAAACCCTGGGAATGGCCTCTGGGGCCCTGGGTGGTCTGGCCCCTGCTCATCCTCCTTCTCTGCCTTGCCCCTCTCTTCTCCTCTGTTCCTCTGCCCACCTCCACCCCCACAGTTGCCTATTTCACTCTCTCTGCATACCTTCAGGCTTTCCCTGCTCAGGACTCTGCCCTTCCACTGGAAGGTGCTGCTTCCCCCATCCTATTTGCCTTTGAGCTCAGGTCCAACATCACCTTTTCCAGGGAGCCTCCCCTATCACCCTGCGCAAAGTCAGATCCAAGTCCTTTTCTTTATTTCTGTCTATAATTGGATTTTCATTAGTACGGCAATTTGATAAATGGGTACCTCCCCAACTAGGCTGAGCATTTTTGTGGGGAGCATTTTTGGTCGAGTCAGTTCCTGTAGAATGACAGGATTTTATCTGACTGTACAGCACCGGGGAAAGACCCAATGAGCCAGTGCATGTAAAAACAATTTGCAAACTGTAAGTACTAACCGACATGCAGGGCTGTTAGTGGCCTGGCTATGCTATGAACCCAGGTGCAGAGGAGCAGTGAGTTGCAGTCAGATCTTGACAGCTCATTGTCAGCCCCTCCCCAGGACCCTTTCCTTCCACTCTCTCGTATCTGTGAAGTCTGTTGTCCAGGGATATTAGGAATTCAGTCTTCAAACTTGCTTACCACATTCCCCCGTGCAAACTATCTTTGGTTAATTTTTTCGGCTTTGATATTTTGTTTTACTGGGTGAGTCTGGCAAGCCACCATTGTGTGCAATGTGCTATATAAGGTTTTATTGGACCGCATTGTTTACGTCTGTCTGTGACAGGTACTAGCAGTACTAACCACCCTGTGATTTTCCAGCAGTGAAAATAATAGAGGAATTTCCTACAGGTAAAATAATTAGTGGTTTAGACAAAAAAAAAAAAAAAAAAAAAAAAAAAATATTAGTCTTTTCTTAAGCATAAGTGTCAGTTTCTGGGGTTACAAAGACAGATTACACAGAATTTTATCGGTTTAACTATGAATTCATGCTTTCCCAGTTGCTCCGTGACAGTTCCACGGTTCAGATTTTGCCATAGGTTGTGGTGTCTGGACTCACAGGGTCAGCCTCACTGCTGATGAGCCATTGTGTGAGCCACTGTGGTTTTTTTTTTTCTTTTTAAAGCAAATCTTGGCACACCTGGTTTTGCCTGTTTCAACAACCCCTTCTCTATGCGTGTAGCCTCAGCCACAATTTGCTGCCCTGATCCTAGAACTCTTCTTATCTTCTTGTGTCCCCTACCTCTTCTGAGGCCCCAGTGGCTCTCGCCTTGGGGTGGGGACACAAAACAGAGAATGGAAAAACTGAAAGAAGCTTTGGAAATTTTGCCTGACCTAAATCTGGCAAAAGAAAAAAAAAGCAAGATTAAAATGGAATTTTAGTAAACAACCAATACTTTTTGTTATATGTATGCCCCATGAAATATTTGGACATACTTTATACTCGCAAAAATTGTTCATTGCTTATCTGAAGTTCAAGCTTATCTTATATTTGAGGCAGCAACGCTAGCCCAACCCTCTCATGTTTAAAGGTGGGAGCACGTCTCCTCTGATTGCAGGATGTTTCTACACCCCATCAAATTCATGTTGAGTCTAATATTATGAGTTTCTGTTTCATTTTTTCTCTCTATGCCCATGCAGCATGCTTTTGTGGGAGACGGTGGAAGCCTGGAAAGGGGTACCCTCTATATGTGTTTCTAAATACCTGAGTTGGGGAATGAAACAGTGCCCTATAATTTGAACTCTGGCTAAGATTCTAAGTACCGCTGTCTTCCTACCTGCTCCCTCCCCACCATGGAGGCCCTCTGGACAAAGTGTTCCTGTTCACCTGCTGCTTATTGTCCAACAATGCCTTCCTTTGTTCTCCTTGCCCTTTTGCTAATGCCCTATCCTTCCATTCTTCCTTTTCTCCCTCCGTCAGACTTATCAATGCCATCCACAGTAATTTTGGAGACGGAAATAGCAATGCGTTGTCCTTCTTCTATTCTTGGGGGATTCGGGCATATGCACGCTGGGGGCACAGAATAGGATGCACATTGTCCCTAGAGCTGAGCTTTCCGAGTGAACTCACCATGGTCAACAGTGCAAGGAGACCCACCTAGGTACTCCAAGCTCATTGGTGGGTTTGATGGAAATCTCAGTTGAGGAATATTTCAGAAGGTAGAGAAGGGCAGATAAATGCCTTTTATACATACACACACACAACATATATATATATATACACACACACCATATGTACGTATATATGCATATATACACACATATTTACACATATATACATGTGTGTGTATGTATGTGTATGTGTGTGTATCTATCTATCTATCTATCTATCTATCTATCTATCTATCTATCATCTATCATCTATCTATCTATCTATCTATCATCTATCGAGAGAGAAAGGCTTGTATAAAGCAAAATCACCCCAGCTCTGATTATAACCACGTTATTTCCTTATTGTAAATAGCTCAGGTCATTAAAGAAACGACTCTTGTGATGGAGAAAACCTGGCAAAAGCAACTAAGGTGATAAACCAATCCTTGGAAGGCCAGGTAGCACTTCCTCTGAAAGACTGGCCAAGAGAGACCCCAGGGGTGCAATTAGGGACAGATTTATGAAGCGGCAGAGTGTGGGGACTTCGGATTCTCTTTCCTGTGGGTCAAAAGGAGGAAGAAAAAGGAGAAAAAAATTTATATATATATAGAAAAAATTGGAGCCAAATGCTTTCACACCATTGCAATACTTATCTTGTGTTCTTTCCATGGAGCTCGGTGGCAGGTCAACAATAGGTGATGGCAAATTGTAATGGCTAAAAGATGGCCAGAGAGGTGGGATGCTGTCCTTGATGCCCAGCCCCCTTCCGTTCAACAGTGCGTTGGCATTCCTAGGCACAGTAACAGAAGATCAAAATAGATTAGAGGCATAAGGGCAGGAAAGAGGCACTAAAATGATTTCCTGGGGAATGTTACCAAGGTGGGGATGGGTGAGGGCAGTCGTGTGGGTCATCACACAAAGGAGAGGGGACAAAACCTAGTGGGAGAAGTTAGGGTAGGCTCAGGAGATGGCAGGGTCTTCACTGGCTACCTGTGGAGTGAGGAGCCAGGATCTTGGATCTATCTTTGTGGAGGCTCGTGAAGGGTCTTACTATTTTTATTTAGAGACAGGGCCTTTTTTATCGCCCAGGCTGGAGTGCAGTGGCACAATCATAGCTCACTGCAGCCTTGAATGCTTGGGCTTAAGTGATCTTATCCTTCCATCCCAGTTGCCTGAGTAGCTGGAACCACAGGCTCATGCCACCACACCAGGCTAATTTTTAAATTATTGGTAGAGACAGGATCTTGCCATGTTGCCCAGGCTGGCTTTGAACTCCCAGCCTCAAGTGATCCTCCTGCCTTAGCCCCTCAAAGTGCTGGGATTACAGGCATGAGCCACCATGCTTGGCCTCAAAGGGTCTTTTTTGTTTCACCAAATGCTCTTGGCTAAAAGACATTAGGCCATGTCTCGCGGAGTTCTGGGAGCCCATCCTCTGGCCTTCATGTGAGTCCAGGCTATCAGGCCTTGAGCTCTGGATGCCAGGCTCAGCTCTCTGCTCTCCTCTGCAGAAGAGAGCAGGCGTTCAGAGGCTGTGTCTGCTTTCCACCAGTGTCATGCCATGCTGTTTGAATGAGTCCCAGAACTGATTAATTACCTCCTAGCTGGTGGTACAGTGGGAGAAACTGAACCTCCTGCTACAGGCTCTTCCTCTAAATTCACATCTGCCTGTCTCTTGGTTGAGAAATCCTGTCTCTCAGGGCTGCTTCTAGAACGGTTTGTTCCTGTAGTGCCACCGGAGTTGAAAGACAAGACGTGGCCCAGGCTGTGTGTGTGTGTATATGAGTGTGCATGTATGCGTACACTATTTCCATAGAGATGTGCTGGGTGTGTGCCTACATGCATATCCATAGAATCATATATCTGCTCTGAGAGCATTCAGGGAGAGTGTTGCAGTGTGTGCTTGTCATGAATTTTTGATCTGGTGCTTCATGCTATTACCACGTAATAAATATTGGTGAATATCACTTTAACTTAGGGATCATTGCAGGGTAAAAATGCCGTCCATCAGAATTTTGGAGAGGAAAGTTCCCGTGGCAATCCATCCCAGGGATGGAAATGTATGTGCAAAGGCAGTGGAAATTGAAAAACTGTGTTAAGTGGTTGGAACGCCTCCAGCGGGGCTGGGGACCAGCTGCCTGGACAGCATTGTCAGTGGATGTTGCCTGGAGAATAAAATCCTCCTTTCCCAGCCTCGGGGAAGGGACTATGATAACATGTAGATGAGTGTCTCTGTCTTCCTTTTACCTGGCTAGGGCAGCACCTCCAGGCTCCTACCTTGCAGAAGTGAAGCCTCAGGAGGGACAGCCATGGGATAGAGTGAGCCTGGGCCTGCCAACTCTCCTTCTGTCCTGAGAAGGAAGGCAGGATGCTGGAAGCTAAGGGTGAGAAAGTGGACACAGGCTCTAAACGCCATGGTCCCATCAAACGTGTGTGTGAAGGTTGTCACAGTGGTGGGGCCAGACAGGTAGACTACTTGGCTCCTCGCAGCACCTGTGAAAGCCCCACAGGAGGATGACTCAACCCGCTCAAAATGCAAGAGCTGCCCAGTTGAGAGAGACACATGGCTACGGGGAGCTGGAGGTTGTCCTGGATGAGGAGGGTCAGTGAGACCATAGCAGGCTGCAGGATGCTCAGGCCTGAGGACCTTGCTATCCTGGTAGAGAGCCATTCATGTGCATACAGATGCATGGACGAACTGCAGCTGAGTTCCATCCTGGAGAGCAGGCATGGAAACACGGAGTAGAGTGCGTTAAAAGGACACTCTCCGTGAAAGTGGCTGGAACCTAGGATAAAGAAATTCACGGCCGGGCACTGTGGCTTACGCCTGTAATCCCAGCACTTTGGGAGGCCGAGGTGGGCGGATCACTTGAGTTCAGGAGTTCGAGACCAGCCTGGCCAACATGGTGAAACCCCATCTGTGCTAAAAATACAAAAATTAGCCAGGTGTGGCAGGCACCTGTAATACCATCTACTCAAGAGGCCAAAGCAGGAGAATTGATTGAATCCAGGAGACGGAGGTTGCAATGAGCCAAGATGGCACCACTGTGCTCCAGCCTGTGAGACAGTGAGAGTCCGTCTCAAAACAAAAAAAAACAACAACAACAAAAAAGAAATTCACCACCGTGAGTAACTAATAATGGCAGCAGGGATGCTGCCTCTAGGCCCACCTGGATTTGGACTGGGGCAGGGTTCTCAGACCAAGCCCTAACCATCTCTGCACTCTGTTCATAAGATAGTTGCAGCAGCTCCGGCATCTGCACCCACTCTCACCTACAGCTTAGGGGAAAATGAGAGCTTCTCACTCAGCATTCCCAAAACCTGTTTGCATGTGATTGGTGGCTGTACTTGGGTTAAACGTCTAATTCTAAACTTATCACCAAGGACCAATGGATGTGAAGGGCTGGTTGGCTTAAGTGTAGGTCACGTGATCCACCTCTGAGCCATCTGAGGTCATGGCTGTTTGCGGCAGCCAAGAATGTTGGGAAGGGAAGTTTCTAAAAGCAAAATGAGACAACTAGAGTACTCCTTCCAAGTGACCTGTGAAAAGACAGCACAAACAAGGTGCCCACCCTCTGGACCTATTTCCCAATCACTGCCTTCACTGAAGCCCTCTCCAGCTCTGTCTCTGATTCACTGTCAGATCCAAGGTGAACATCTACAAGAACATTAGGTTTAGCAGAGGCGGCAGCTTTATACTTCAAAGGCCTCTTAGAAAGTCATCCTTAAAATAAAACTTAAAACACACAGACACAAACAACAAAGGCAGCGGGGCTCTCCCAAGCTCTAAGAAACATGGTTCTTTGTCCCTTAGGGTGAGGGAGAAAAGGCTGATGAATTACTAATGAATTGTGGGGGTGATTTTGATGGCACTTTCTCCAGCACCAAAAGTCAGCAAAGACTTGGGTGAAACTTCATAAATTTTGTGATTTCCAGACCTGTTGGGAGAAACAGTGAGCAGCCTATACAGAGTGGGACAGAAATATAGTGAATGCTCTTTTGATAAGAGCTTTATCGGGTACACCATCTGGGAAGATGGCAGTCTCAGAGAGGGGCCTTGTGGACACAGCTTCTCCATCGGGCCCCTGGTGGCCAAAGGGGACCTTCATTCTGGCACTTTCCTCTACAGACACACAGCAAATGGGCCCTGCCCTTCTCCCACTTTTAGTCTAAGGACCATCAATCAATAAGTCCTCCAATCAAAGCATGATGAGTTTGATGAGCACTGTCTAAAGGGGACTTGATTTAGGCTGAAAGGGTCAGTGATGTTCTCCCAAGAGAAGCAGCATTTAACTTGATACAGGTGAAAGGAAATTGGCTGGGGAAGAGGGGTGACGGAGCCTTCTGGAATGCAAAGGGGGTGGGATGAGGGGAAGCTTGGGGATCTGAAATCAAGTCACTGTGCTGGGGGATGGCGATGGTGCAGAGAGTGGTGAGAATTGAAGTGGCATTGCAAAAAAGAACAAATCATTTAGGGCCTTAGAGTCCAAGGGAAGGGTCCTGGACATCATCCCAACAGCAGTGGGAAGCCAGAAAAGGGGTTTATTTTCTTAAATCTATTTTTTGAAGCAGGAGAGTGACTCGGTCAAAGAAACATTTTAAAAAAATCATATTGCATGGAGAACTAGGGCTATGTTTAGGTTATGATTTATGTTAAAAAAATCTCTCTGGCTACTAGATTGTAGGAGAGCGAGAAAAGGAGGAAGGAGGCCTACAGGAGGAGGCTTCAATAGTTCAGATGACAGATGAATAGAATATTTGTAATCATATATTTGATAAGAGACTTTTACACAAAATATATAAAGAACCATGTCAACTCTACAATACAAAGATAAATCACAATGTTTAAAAATGGGCAAAGGACCTGCAGAGATATTCCTCCAAAGAAGATACACAAATGCGAGAGAAGGCCAGGAAAAGGTGCTTAACACCAATCCTTGTTAGGAAAATGCAAAGCAAAACTACAATGAGATACAACTTTTCAACACAACAAACGAACCGTATCCTTATCTCTGTCTAAAACCCCTCTGCAACTCAGGGTACCTAGAAGATAAGGTTAAGACTTCTTAGAAAATATTAAGCCATATGGGCCCCAACCCTATATTTTCAGTTCCAACTTCTGTCCTCCCAACGCCCTCATCCCATTAATTTTCTCTACAGTTCCCCAATTGCTTTCTCCTTGAACTTGGGTTTGTTGTTGTTGTTTGTTTGTTTGTTTGTTTGTTTGAGATGGAGTTTCACTCTTGTCACCCAGGCTGGAGTGCAATGGCAGGATCTCAGCTCACTGCAACCCCCGCCTCTTGGGTTCAAACAATTCTCCTGCCTCAGCCTCCCGAGTAGCTGGGATTACAGGTGCCCACCACCACGCGCAGCTAATTTGTTGTATTTTTAGTAGAGACAGGGTTTCACCATGTTGGCCAGGGGTGATCCGCCTGCCTCGGCCTCCCAAAGTACTGGGATTGATTACAGGTGTGAGCCACCACGCCTGGCTGAACTTGGGGTTACGTGTCCCTGTCGGAGATGCAGGCCAGGTGTCTCCTCATCTGAGTACCTTCCTCCGACCCTGACCCTGACACTCTCTTGTGTGCGTTCCAGCCCTTGTCATCAGCCCATTGTGTTCTGGGTTATAGAATTGTTGCTATTACTTTTCCACTTTCCATACCAGCCCAGTTACACCTGGAGGGAAGTTTCTGGTCTGGGAGCTCTGTGTTACCAGAGAGCCAGGCAAGAGTGATCGGTCAGTGAGGATGACAGGGTGTATATCCTACAAAACTGCCTGGCCCTCAATGGCACTGTCCTCACCCAGGTCTCTGCCCAGGGGGCCTCCGAGAGCCTCAGGTGCTTGCCAGAGGCAGGGCTGGTCCAAAGTGGGCAGGACAATTCCTGGATGTCAGGATGAGAAGACAGGGGTGGCAGAGGCATGGCCATGGTTAGAAGCTCTTTGGGGACAGAGGAACCTAGAACAGGAGCACAGCCTAAGGAACAGGATCTAGTGTGCAAAAGGGGGATGATCTCATGCTTTAGGGGTTGTCTGTCTTGGGACAAAAGGAGGGAGAGGGAGGGCTGGGAATGGCTTAAGGGGAATGTCTGCATCCACATGCGTAGATTATTCTGCCTTCTGCAAGGGCTGCATGAGAAATAACCAGGAAAGCCAAGCTCTCCACACACTCTTATCTCATTAGGGGTTACTATTGGGAATCATCTCCTAACCATAACTGTCTTGTATCTCAAAGTGTTCCTTAGGCAATTGCCATCTTGTCCTCCAAAACATGGCTCCACTGCGACTTCCTCCACCAACACCCCTCGTGTGCCCCGAGAAAAGTACTGGGTGTGTAGCACACTTACTCTGACCTTCTTTTGGCCTTTACCACATCTGGGCCTTGGTTTCAGTTCATCCCTAGATAGGGAGCACCTGGGGTGTGGGGTAATGTCTCACCCCACTGTGCCACCCCCAAACTGCTACCTAGGCACTAGAAAGTGTCTATTCAGTTCACTGGCTATGCCTTATGCAGCTGGGTTCCACATTAACCCTGCAGGACAGACCTGACACGTGTGTTAGTGCCAATCACACTGAGAAGGAAACTGAGGCCACACGCTGTGTTAGGCAGAGGCGTCATGGTGTTCTGTATGCATGGCACTTTCTTATTGACTTAATGTTTTAGAAAGTGAACATCCTCTGTCAGAAGGTAGCCTTGGGGCCAGGTGCAGTGGCTTACGCCTGTAATCCTAGCACTTTGGGATGCCGAGGTGGGCAGATCAACTGAGGTCAGGAGTTCGAGACCAGCCTGGCCAACATGATGAAACCCTCTCTCTACTAAAAATACAAAAATTAGCCGAGCACGGTGGTGCATGACTGTAATCTCAGCTACTCGGGAGGCTGAGGCAGGAGAATCGCTCGAACCCAGGAG
>NW_026652287.1:59992361-60015312 GCF_009828535.3 Hylobates moloch | reverse complement strand
TGGCTCATTTTTGTATTTTTAGTTGAGATGAGGTTTCACCATATGGCCAGGCTGGTTTTGAACTCCTGACCTCAGGTGATCCACTTGGCTCAGCCCTGCAAAGTGCTGGGATTAGAGGCAGGAGCCACCGCACTTGGCCCAGGTTTTCCATTTTTAAGGCTGAATAATATTCCATTGTGTGTGTGTGTGTGCGTGTGTCACATTTCCTTTATCCATTCATCTGTTGACAGACTTTTAGGTTGTTTCCATATCTTGGCTATTGTGAATAATGCCATAATAAACATAAGAGTGAAGATATCTCTTCCAGTTACTGATTTCTTTTCCATTCTACATATACCCAGAAGTGGCATTATTGGATCTTATGGTAATTCTGTTTTTTATTTTTTGAGAAATCTCCATTCTATTTTTCGTAGCAGCTGTGCCAGTTTTCATTCCCACCAGGGATGTACAAGGGCTCCCTTTTTCCCCACATCCTTGCCAACACCTGTTATCTTTTCTCTGTTTGATAATCGCCATCCTAACAGGCACGAGGCGATATTTCACCGTGGTTTCAATTTGCATTTCCCTGATGATTAGTGATGCCGAGTGCCTTTTCATACACCTGTTGGGCGTTTGTGTGTCTTTCTTTTGAGAAATGCCTGTTCAGCAATGTAGCCCATTTTTTAATTGGGTGATTTGTATTTTCTTATATGATTTGTGTTTCTGATATGTTTTAGATAGTAACTCCTTACTAGATAGATATAACGTTCATGAATATATTCTCCCATTCTGTAGGCTGCCTTTTCACTCTACTGATTCTTTCCTTTGTTGCATACAAACATTTTAGTGTGGTGCAGTCCCGCTTGTCTATTTTTGCTTATGTTGCCTGTGCTTTTGGTATTATATCCAAAAATCACTGCTCAGACCAATGTCCAGAAGGATTCTCCCTAGAGATTATGATTTCTGATTCTTTTTCTTTCTCTTTTGCTTATCTGTTTTTCCCCCAAATTTTGTTACTTAATATATGTATCTCAATACTTTCATAATGAAGTTTTAAAATGAAGGAGAAAGTGTGCTTCTCCACCGATCCTCACTGAATGTGCTTGACGTTTCTCTCCATCCTGAATTGTAATTGTTGGATTCATTAGTTTATCAATGTCCCTTTTATCATGTGGGCTCAGAAGTGCACTTGACACTGCAGATGCTGTCTCATCAGGGCACAGCCAGGTGAACCAAACACCTCTCGTTCTCATACTGGTGGAGCCAATCTTTTTTATTTTATTACTTTTATTTTTTGAGACAGGGTCTCCCTCTGTCACCCAGGCTGGAGTGCAGTGGCACAATCTCAGCTCACTGCAACCTCTGCCTCCCGGGTTCAAGGAATTCTCATGCCTCAGCCACCTGAGTAGCTGGGATTACAGGTGCACACCACCATGCCTGGCTAATTTTTATATTTTTAGTACAGATGGGGTTTCACCATGTTGGCCAAGCTGTTCTCAAGTTCCTGGCCTCAAGTGATCCACCCTCCTCAGACTCTCAACGTGCTGAGATTACAGATGTGAGCCACTGTGCCCAGCCTTGGTGGAGTCAATATTATCCGTTGCCAACTACATACCTCCAGCTGGTCTTCGCCAGACCTTTGGTTTGTAGGCAATTGTCAAGATAACCTATGCTATGGATGAAAGAAGGTCTCTGCTCCCCCAGCCCCAGACCCTTAAACTCTGAGATTATCAAACATTTTGTCAGTGACCCTCTTCCTCCACCATCTCAGCTTCCCTTCCTCTGTGCTAGAGTCCAGTTGGGGTGGCCTGCAAATGCTACCAAGTCATTGTTAAAGACAGTGGCCAGTTACGAATGCTTTATATATGTGTGTTTTATGACAAAGACTGTCAGCTCTCTTACAGCCATTTCTATTTCTAGAGGTTGAGATCTTGCTAATACATTGCTCTTCAGTTTAAATCTGTTATGCAAAACTAGGCTCAAGCTTCAATTATTTTACAAGTGGTTCAATAGTTTGATAAATTATTCAGATTTACAGTTCACATTGCTTTAACCAAATACACTGATCTGGATATGTGAGATGACATTAGTCAGACCATGGGTGGGCACATTACTCTCCTTTTGCAGTTGTTCTAATTTTTTTTTAAAGAAAAACAATGCCAACAATTCATACATTAATTATAGCTAAGCAGATGTAAGAAAAACTCACCTCTTCACTGTGACTCATGATGAGTGGCTCTAAAATCCCCCAGAAGGAGATAAGAAGAAAGGCGTCTCCTGTACGGGGCTGGGAACAGCAATGTTCCTAAGCCAGGCTGGGGGATGTCATTTTCCTTCGTTCTGAGCTACAAGTCCCCAGCCTCTTTCGGGCTGTCTGTGTAGGTTAAGGCTACTTCCCCAGGAGAAATAATGGGTGGGGACTGTGTGTCTGGAAGCCTTCCACTGTCTGGAGCAGAAAGAGCCATTTCCAAGGGAGGTCATAGGACATGTCCACTCAGCCCTCCTGTTTGACAAACACATTAGCTTCTTTAATCCCTATGAATGCTGTAATAAGGGTTCCATGGCCATTTCTATTTACTCAAGAGCACCTCTTCTGCCACCAAGATTGTGTGTGTGCTTAGGTATCTCCACAGCCCAGAGAAGGAGCAAATGCCCTGCTCACAGCTGCTCCAGGATTTGCTGTGTGGCCACGAGGTGATGCCCACGTGGCATCTCCAGGGTGGAGGATCCCCCAGCCCTGCCATCGGGTGGCTGAGTGCAGAGAGGTCACAACATTCTGGAATACGAAGCTTTGTCTGCAAATCTCACACTCTACCTCCCCGCCCCTTATATTTTTAGGACTCATAATCCACTGTGAAGCAGCTTATGGGGTGTGCCCTGCTCTCTGGCGACACTATTGGCTGCATGGCTAAACATAACCACAAGTGTTCCAAGCTTCTAGGGTCATGCTAACCTTTAAGATAATAAATAAAGATGATAGATAGATAGATGATAGATAGATAGATAGATAGATAGATAGATAGATAGATAGATAGATAGATAATAGATGGATAGATAGATGGATAGATCGACGACAGATAGACAGATGACAGATGGATGAATGGATGGACAGATGATAGATAGATGATAGATGATGGATAGATAGATGGATAGACAGATGGATGGCTAGATAATGATAGATAGATAGATAGATAGATAGATAGATAGATGATAGATATAGATGATAGATAGATAGATAGATAGATAGATAGATAGATAGATAGATAGATAGACAGATCAATCTAGAATCCACACCCACTTCCTGTGAAAAGCCCAGAAACCCCCTACCGAAGATCTCTGGGCAGCCTGCGTGACTTCTTTTTCTCCCACTTCCTTGTTATATAGAATTATTGACACATCTGGAGTTTTGTTCCTTGTGGCTTTGGATCCTCTACTAACTGCGTGAACACAGGCGTGGAGTAGCAGCCCTTCCCTAGACCCCCAGGCTCTCCTGGAACATGGCAGTCATGTGTGGAAACTTTCAGGAAGGTGCACGGAGAGAGGGATGGGCTTCATCTGCAGCAGGACACAGACCTCTGGGGATGTGTGGGGATGGTGACGGGGAGAGTTGCCAGCCCAGACCTGTCATAGTATGCTTCTTAGAAACTATTCCAGACTGGAGAGAAATGGTGCACCTTCCAAGCAGGTAGATGTGGCTGCGGTCATTTATGGTTTCAAATGGGAGTCTCTTTTTTCTTCTTCTTCCTTCCTTAAACATAGATAGAAATTGCTATCAGTAGTGACATCTCAGGACTGTGGTTGTAAGCCGGCTTCCTTGGGCAATGTCTGGCTCACAGATGTGATTTGCTCGGCTCACAGTAAATTTTTAAAATCATAATAAGAAGAAGCCAACATTCAAAATCAGATTTTACTGCCAAATTATTAGATTTCCATTTTCTCCTTAAAAATCAGATTGGCCATATTGAGAGGTTCATATTCCTGCCTGGCAGAGAATGGCTAGTGCCATTGTGGCTGCCTCCTCTAAATAGACCAAGAACATTCTGGTTGCCACTACCCTCACTGGGTTACAAGGCTGCCCTTCTCTTGGCTCACTTGATGTTTGCAAGCATGCCTTTGCCTGGCTAGTCCTGAAAGAGCCAACACAGACTGGGAAGGTATGAGTACTACTTTGAAAGTGTGACTTTGTCCACTGGGTTTTAAGAATAGGAGTCAACAGAACTGTATCAATTCTAAAGTTCATTCATTTCTTTTTGCAAAAATAAGGATAATTTCTGCACTATTGTCATGAAATTTTGCCCTAAAATGTTCACAAAAATGCTTTGAACTCTTCAGAGGTGGCTGATAATGTAAAAGTGACGGTTTTGGACTCTTGCTAATTCAAACTTCATGAAACATCTGTATTATACGTTCCCTTCTTTAATACTTGAAACTGGATACTGTTTTTAGAAAGAAATTTCAGTACTGCAGAACTGACAAATCGAAAGAGTTGACAGTTTTCTCTGATTTGATGCCCAAACACATGTTGACTTTAATTCTTTGGGAGTGAAAGCCGAGCCTTGGGTGCAAGGTTGGCATGTTGGAGATGTCATTATTTCTTTCAGGTCGCTCAGGCCATGTCCTGCTAATTATTGCACTGGTGCATGGCGTATGCTTGATACTTGAGGTCTCAAAGTTGTACACAATACACAGACTGGGGGATGGCCAGGGGGAGGAGAAGGGTGTCAGACTGGCAGCCAATACCCTCCTGTCCAGAGGGAAAACTTCAGATGATTGAGAATGCCCAAGGCCGGGTGTAGTGGCTCACACCTGTAAATTGCTGCACTTTAAGAGGCTGAGGTGGGAGGATCAATTGAGCCCAGGAGTTCAAGACCAGCCTGGGCAACAAAGGAAGACCTTGCCTCTACAAAAAGTAAAATAACAAAATAGCCAGGCACAGTGGTGCCCTGTGATTCCAGCTATTTGGGAGGCTGAGGTGGGAGGATCTCTTGAGCTCTGGAGTTCGAGGCTGCAGTGAGCTATGATCTCACCACTGCACTCCAACCTGGGCAATGGAGCAAGACCCTGTCTCAAAATAAATAAATAAATAAAATAATACCACAAAGCAAAGATGCAGGCCTTGTGTCTCAGCTGCAGGCAGTTATCACAAATGCACGCTAGCACAAGTTTGCAAGGCCAGTTTTTCGTTCATTCATCTATGGAATAAGGAGCCCTGGTCGTTCAGCTCCCTCCCTGTGGAACTGTGGTGGTCGCCCGATGACATTTCAGGGACCACCAAGAAGTCCTTCTGGAGGCCTGTGGGAATCAAAAGGAAGTAGGCCATCTCTCCTCACCCTGTGGCCCAAGAAAACCATGCAAAATTCGCCTTGTACTCTTTGAAAGCCTGGAAGATGCTACTCAAGGGTGAGAATTGTGGGCCTATGACATTTAAAATAGATGTTCCTTCCACTCAATGCTTGTGAGTGGGTTTGCATTTGGGTTGCTTTCCAAGTTTTTGCATGAATCTCCTAAATTTTTACGAAGGTGTATATTTGAAGAAGCCAGGGATTTCAGCCCCCATCCAAACTGGTGATTGGCTCCTAAACTTGTTTCCTGAATCGTGCCATTCTGGTGTCAGAGCCCCCGCGATGCCGGCATAAGCCGTGGGCCTCCACCTTACAGACCCACCGTGCCGCCTCCTTCCCGGCCATCACACAGGTGGGAGAGCAGTGCTGACCTCCTAAGCAGGAGTCAGTGCTCAAGGATAATGTCTAATCACTTAGCTATGGGCACCAAGCCTGCTCCTCTTGGGCCTACTTCCAACCCCCAGGCCTGGGAGTCATGAGCAGAACTGCCCTAAATTATACCGCAGATCACTCTAGCATTCCATTGTGTTCAGACAGGTCTTATTCTGAATTGATGACCAGCCCCTGGCTCCCAGCTCAATCCATAGGATCCACTCAAACCCACTCTCTGCAGGCACTGCATTTTTACCAAATGTGTTTTCTTTCTAGTTCCTGTATTCCAGATAGCCCAGAGACACAGGTAAACCCCGTGGGTCCCCATCCCTAACAGCATCATGAGAGCTGCAGGGTGGCAGACTTTCCAAGGGACTGGTGTGAACAATCCACAACCAGCAGAGAATAAATTCAGGAAGTCAGGTCAATATGTAATCTCTAACAGTCTAGCTCGCTACACCACAGGCTTTCTTGACAGACACTCATAAAGGGCCACTTCCACTATGGCCGGCCTCTCGCTGCCCCTGGCTTTCTGGAGGGCATCAGTTAACATGGGGGTGCAACCCCGATTCTGCTGCAACATCAAATGATATATCCAAGAGAAGCAACCCAGGGAAAATGAGGTGTGTTCCTGCCTGACTGCCTTCTGAGGCCAATTATTTATCTTCTATAAATCAGAGCTTAGAGAAGGAGGTACTCCCTCCATAGGATGAATACAGGGTTGGTCTCTCCGTTCCCCAGGTCTGGTCCTCCTGCACACTTACGTATCTCATTGGCGACAGAGGGCTTGGAGCCTGGCCAGATATGTAGACAAGACGCCCCTCCTTGTGCACAAAATAGCACGAGGAAGGCAGTGGGTGGTGAGATGAACGAGATGCTCCCCATCCTCCTCCTATCCCTCTTCCCTCTTGGGTGCCACCACCTCATTTTCTGCCCCAGGTGGGAAGCAGGTAAAAAGGCTTGTCTTTCTTCCCAGTCTTGCCTTCCCTTGGAGTTCACTGTAGCCCCATATTGTGTGGTTGGTGCTGCTCCTCCTGGGCATCTTGAGGTGTTGAACATCTTGTGATGGTGCTTTGGCTGAGCTAGAAGCCCCATGCAACTCTCGAGACACTGGGTTGTGTCTACGCTGAACACAACTGATCTCAGAAGCTAAGCAGGGTCAGGCCTGGTTAGTGCTTGCATGGGAGATACTGATTACTACTATTCTTTCTCTCTGGAAGCCCTTGGTCTCTCAGCAGAGGTCTTTTTGGTTTTTCTTCTTTTTTTACAAAAAGAATCTCACTCTTTCATCACGGGGCATTGCCACCGTCACTCTGTACGAGGGTCTGCTTTTGTTGTATTTATTCATCCACTTTATCCCCTTTTCCTTTCCCATTAGGCAACCATTTTGATATGTTTGACCTATACTTGTTTTTTTTTGTTTACATGTGTTCTTGCAAAATGTGTACAATTGATTTGTATGTGTAAAACTTGATTTTATGTAAACAGTATTGGTTGAGACATTGTAACCTTTTGTTGACTTTTTCTCACTCGGCACTATGTTTTCAAGACCCATCCAGTTTGGTATCTGTACGTCTAGAATTTTTTTTTTTTTTCAATTGCTGCATCTGACCCATGGCTTGCATCCACGGTATTTTGTTTGTCCACACACCAATAATGGACAACCCAACTGCCTCCAACTATTTGGCACGTCAAACCATGCTACCATCAACTTCTCAGTATGTGTCCACTAAGGGCCACGTGTGGAAACGTGGGGGATAGAAGCACAGGAGCAAATGCCATCTCATGCCAGTCAGAATGGCGATTATTGCAAAGTCAGGAAACAACAGATGCTGGCAAGGCTGTGGAGAAATAGGAACACTTTTACACTGTTGGTGGGAGTGTAAATTAGTGCAACCATTGTGGAATTCCTCAAGGATCTAGAACCAGAAATACCATTTGACCCAGCAATCCCATTACTGATTATATATCCAAAGGATTATAAATCATTCTACTATATAATCATTCTACTATAAAGACACATGCACACCAACGTTTATTGCAGCACTATTTACAATAGCAAAGACTTGGAAGCAACCCAAATGCCCATCAGTGATAGACTGGATAAAGAAAATGTGGCACATATACACCATGGAATACTATGCAGCCATAAAAAAGAATGAGTTCATGTCCTTCGCAGGGACATGGATGAAGCTGGAAGCCATCATTCTCAGCAAACTAACACAGGAACAGAAAACCAAACACCACATGTTCTCATTCATAAGTGGGAGCCGAACAATGAGAACACATGGACACAGGGAGGGGAACATCACACACTTGGGCCTGTCAGGGAGTTAAGGGCAAAGAGAGAGAGTGCATTAGGACAAATACATAATGCATGCTGGGCTTAGAACCTAGATGACGGGTTGATAGGTGCAGCAAACCACCATGGCACGTATATACCTATGTAACAAACTGGCACATTCTGCACATGTATTCCCAGAACTTAAAGTAAAATAAAATTTAAAAAGTAAATAAAAAGCCAAGCCAAGAAAAACACATGTGACCAGGCTGCCCGATTTTCTCCAGAATTGCTGTACCAATCACATTCCCTGAATCAGTGAATTACAATTGTATATGCTCACACTACCTTCAACATGTTGCATTCTTCGCCTTACCAGTTCAGCCAGTCTAATACGTATAAAGTGATATTTATTATTGTTTTAACTTGCATTTCTCTGATTAATGATTGTAAGCATCTCACCAATGTGCTTGTTAAAGTTTCCTCTTCTATGAATTACTATTCGTATCCTCTGACCATTTTTCCATTAGGTTGACATTTTCTTCTGGTTGATATGCAGAAATTCCTTATATATTCTAGAAACAGTAATCCCCTGTTGTTTTAGGTTTGGCAAATCTCTTCTCTTGTTCTAGCATTTAGTAACATTGTTCCTGGTTTCTTTGAACAGGTTTTTTTTTATTTCAATATAATAAAATTGATCCTTTTGGATGCCTTATTGTTGTCTGTTTTTGCAATTTTATGGAAAAGGTCATGGCCAACATGATGAAGGAAAAAAAATCAGGATTGGGAGGGAAGAGATAAAACAGGCATATTTGCTAATGATATTATCATCTACCCAGAATAACCAAAGAAATAAACACACACACACACAAACACACATTTAGAACTAATAATAGAGTTTAGCAGGATTGCTGGATTCAAGATCAACATACGAAAATCAATAGCACTTCTCTACCCCAGCAATAACCCACTCACAAATAAAACATATAAATGAGCAGTGCTTTTCTACCCAGACGATGTATTTCATAAACTTTTTGTGTTTTATTTACTTAAGGGAATTGGTTCTCTGCTGTGGAACATTAGCAGACACACAGCATCCTATGTGAACACTGCTACAGAGGGTAGAGGAGAGGAGGGGGCCAGGGAGTGGGTGACCTCTTGGACAGAAGGACCTGGAGGCAAAGGGTCTTGAAAGTGACTCAAGAGGTCTGTGGATTCAGCATTGTGAGTAAGCCCCTTAAGGTGAGGAGAGATGCCCATCTTTTTCACTTCTATATCCTCAGCACCTGGTGTCTGCCACCTAGGGGGTCATCAATATTTATTGACAAATGAATGGTGCAGCCTATTTACTAAGGCCTTAGTGACCGCTTATTTATAGCTTTCGATGAAGTCCCAGGAGAGCTTTCTAAGGGTAGAACTGATTTTGACAGATGAACAGGGAAGCAATGCACAATATTTACCATGTTCAGGAATAGGGTACAAAAGTGTTCTGCAGGATAAAGACTTTTCTTTTTCCTTCTTTGGCAGAAGATGAGAGGATGTGGGTTTTTAAAAAAGAGAAAAACAAACAAAAAAACAAAAAACAGGGCGTCTGTCGTGCAGTGGTGCAGATTACAGCTCACTGCTGCAGCCTCGACCTCCCCAGGCTCAAGCAATCCTCCCACATCAGTCTCCTGAGTGGCTGGCACAACAGGCACATGCCACCATGCCAGGATGATTTTTGTATTTTTTGTAGAGACAAGGTCTCGCTACGTTACGCAGGCTGGTCTCGAACTCCTGGACTCAAGCAATCCTCCTCCTGCCTCAGCCGCCCAAAGTGCAGGAATTACAGGCATGAGCCACGGCACCTAACCAAGGATAAAGACTTTTTATCTTAAGGATTCTTTGGACACCCCATTTAAGTCATACTTTTTATTGTGATGAAATATACATCACATAAAATGTACCATTTTAATCATTTTTAAGTGCACTGTTCAGTAGCATTGGGTCCATTCACATTGTTGGGCAATCATCATCACCATCCGTCTCCAAAACCTTTTCATCTCCTCAAAATGAAACTCTGTACTCATTAAACAGTAACTCCCTATTTCCCCCTCCTCCAGTCCCTGGCAACCACCATTCTACTGTGTCTCTATGAATTCGACTGCTCTAGGTGCCTCATAGAAGTGGGATCCTACAACATTTGTCCTATTGTGTCTGGCTTATTTCAATTTATAGAATGTCTTCAAGCTTCATCCATATTATAGCATGTGCCAGCATTTCTTTCTGTTCTGTGGCTGAAAAATATTCCATTATGTCTATACCATATTTTGTTGATCCATTCATTCATCAATGGACATTAAGACTGTTTACAACCCCTCATCATTTAAGGCATATTTATTGCATGTGTGATCTGGGCTTGATAAGTCATGCGGACGCATAGGAAAGTAAAATACATGAACCCTGGTCCTGGGTTTCTCAAGGTTTTTGTGGGGAGTTACATATCTGAGCAAAGAATCTCAGTACAATCCAAAAATGAAGAATGTGCACGCGACTATGGAGAAGGGAGCCACTGACTCTGTGCCCAGTGCAGAGGTGCTGTTGGAACTGGGTCATCTGACAGACACAGGCCCCTTGGTGCTTTAGGCAGAAGAAACAATATACACAAAGATATCCAGAGACTGTCAAATGACTCCATGTAACTAGAACATAGGTTGTATGGTCAGAGTGGGGTGCAAGTTGGAGGAACCAACAGTGGGTGATCAACCAGAAAAAAATGGGTTGGAGTCAACATTTGAAGGATTCTTTCTTAAGACAACAAAATTGCTTGCAACCTAACACAAATACATATTTTTTTCTCCTTTTACACAAAAGGCATCTCAACATACATGCCGTTTGACACATTGTTTTTATTTGTTTTAACTTCATGTTATATTGTGGCAATCTTTCCATATCCGTATATGGAAAATGTCCTCATGTTTTTAATAGCTTCATGGTATTATAGTGTATGGATGTACCATAATTTATTTAACCAGTTTCCTCTAGATGGACATTTAGGTTGTTGGCATTTTTGCTCTTACAAGCAGCACTAATGAATAACCTTGCACAGACATCATTTCACACGTGTGCAAGTGGAAATGGAGGATAAATTCCCAAATGTATAATTGATGGGTCAAAGGGTATATACATATGTAATTTTGATAGATGGTGCTGATTTGCCCTCCACAGGGGTTACACCAATTCATATTCCCAACAGCAATAGATGGTATCTGTTTTGCCATAGTCTCACTAACAAAGTGTTATCAAACTTTTGGATTTTTGCCAATTCAATAGGTGAAAAATGGCATCTCAAGATAGTTCAATTTGGGGGATCTCTCATTAGAGTGAAGCTAAGTTTTTGGGTTTTTTTCTTATGTTTGAATTATTTATATTTCCTTTTCTGTGAATTTTCCTGGCCTCCACTTTCAACTTGGTCATTGCCTTTTGTATACATTTCTAGGAAATCTTTATTTATTAGTCTTATTGTATTGAACTTTTGTTGTTCTTTTACATAATCAAGAATCGTTGAATTTTAACAAGTATTTTTTGTTCGTGTTTGAGTTAATCATATGTTTTTCTCCTTAAATTTAGTAGTAGACTGACTTATTTAGTGGATTTTTGTATTATTTTGCCATTGTTAAATTTCTGAAATAAAACCCCATTTTTATAGCTTATTGTTTTTTGATGATCTAATAAATGTAGTTTGTTTATATTTCACAGATGATTTTTGCACCAATGTACATAATAAGATTAGACTTTTTTTTGTTTTTTAATTTTTTAGGGTCCAATCTCTTTCAGGTTTGGGTGTATTGTTGCATTTGTTTCAATTAAAGACTTTGATAATTTCCTTTTTTTAAAAAAAATGCCCTAGAATAGTTTAAGCATTATCAGATCAGCTGATTTTTTTTAAAAGATAATAAAATTTGCCAAAGCTTATACCTGTTTTGGGTTTCTTATCTTATTGTTTTTCTCCTTACTCCAAAGAAACAGCTTGCGAATTTATTCTTTAGTTTTCTGGGTTTCTAGTTTCCTATCTTATTAATTTCCGCTTTTATCTTTATTGATTTTTCCCTTATCATTTTGTTTTATTTCTAACTTGTTAAGTCATATGCCTAATTCATTTGTATTTATTCTCTCTTTTAAAAATTGATATACATTTTTGAGTTTATTACTTTTTTCGGTGTTTTGTAGCTGTATTCATAGTTTCTGAAATATAGCATTTTCATTATTGTTTTAAAGACATTCTTAAATTTCAGGTTGTGTTTTTTCCTTAACCTAGGAGCATTTTTTTAACCTAAGAGCAATTTTTTTTTTTTAAATTTTCAGGTGGAAAAGATTTTGTTTATTTTCTGATCTTATTTACTTCTGTTTTTATTATATTATGATCAGAGAATAATGTCGACACCTTTCTGATTTTTAAAATATGTATTGGAGTTTCTTTGTAGCCTAGAATGTGATCTGTTCTTCTATAAATGTTTTCATGGGCATTGGAAAATGAAAATAAATGATCTGTTGTCAAGGTATGTGGTCTGTATGACTCAGCACAGTCTGTCTTAGTACTTATGTTATAGAGGGCTGCTAGACTCTAATTCTGGGTCCACTTGGCCTCTCATGGGCCGAGAGTGGTGAGTGGCCTCCTGCTACGAGCATGACTGCCGGTTTCTCCCGAGTCTCCTGTAATTCCTGCTGCATTCTTGTTGCTTCGGATGCGTGGGTATTCGGAATGTTTGTATCGTCACTGAATTTCTCCCCTTTAGAATTATGAAGTGCACTCGTGTATCTCATTTCATGCTTTTATCCTGAAGTCTACCTTCTCAGATATGAAGATTATGGCCTCTGCTTCCTTTTGTTTACATCTATTTGGGTATCCGTTAAACATCCCTTTATATTCAACTTTGCTGAACAAATGGTCTAATGTGTCTCTGGACTACAGCTGAGGCCAGCTTTGCTTTGTGGGACAAACAACTGAAAATGTTTCTGATAGATCAATTGAGCCCATTGACATTTTCCATGACACATATTTGGTCTAGATTCTGAGATATCATTGTATATTACATTTTTTGTTTTTTAAAGTCCTCTACTTTGTCGTCTATTTTACGTGTTTTGATTCTCCTGATATTTAAAAAGGTTTGTATTTCTTACTAGTTATAACTTCTGCAATTATAACTTTATATGAGACTTTTAGTTCTTATTTCTTTAAACACTCTCTTCTTCATTCCCTGCCATAATTAATGATACAATTAACATATTTGTTTTTCCTTTCTTTCTCTTCCTTTTCCTTCTATCACCCAATTTTAGTTTGTAATAGTTTGCTAGTATATATCTGATATGGTTTGGATCTGAGTCCCCACCCAAATCTCATGTTGAATTATAATCCCCAGTGCTGGAGGTGCGGCCTGGTGGAAGGTGATTGGATCATGGAGGGTGAGGGGTGGTTCTCGTGAATGGTTTAGCACCATCCTCCTAGTGCTGTTTGTGTATAGCGTTATCACGAGATCTGTTTTTTTAAAACTGTGCGGCACCCACACCCCCTTCCTCCCGCTCTGGCCATGTGAGACATCTCTCTCCCTTTTTGCCTTCTACCATGATTGGAAGCACCCTGCACCTTCCCCAGGAGCAGAAGCTGCCATACTTCCTATACAGCCTGCGGAGCTGTGAGCCAATTAAACCACTTTTCCTTATAAAGTACCCAGTCTTAGGTATTTCTTTAAAGCAATGCAACAACAAACTAATGCAATACCTCATTGCTTATATATATATATATGTGTGTGATTTATCACTAGATTTTTCATTTTTGAATGACATCCTTTAACATCAAGCTAATGTACATGAGACAATTGTTTCTTTTTAAAAATCTTCCTTTATAGATGTAACCATTTTCCATTTTTTAAGTCATGACCACATATTTGGTCACAGTTCTTACCTACTCTATGGAAATATAATTTCTGGTGACAGTTTTTCATTTTGTTAAGTTTTGTGACTCTTCTCCAATTTTTTCTCTTGAGATTTCTTTATAGGAATCATGTCCACTCCTTTAATCACTCATAGTTGGATGTGTTTAATTTTCCCCTGCTAGGCATTAGCAGAAGTTCCAGGTGGAGGTAAGGCATGGCCTTGGAGGACCAAGGGATGGGCGATGGGGGGCCTTTCAGATCTCACGTGTCAGATTTTCCCTTCTGAGTTGCAAATCAAAACCCCAATGAGATATCACCTCACACCTGTTAGAACAGCTTCTGTCAAAAGGACGAGAGGTAACAATGCCAGCAAGGGTGTGAGGAAAAGGGAACCCTTGTACCCCATTATGAGGCTGGTGGGAGTGTAGATGGTTGCAGTCATTATACAAAACAGTATGAAGGCTTCTCATAAATAGGAGCATCATGTGAACCAGGTATCTCACTTCTGGGTACACATCCAAAGAAAATAAAATCACTGCCTCAGAGATACCTGGACTCCCATGTTCATTGCAGCATTATTCACAATAACCAATATAAGGAATCAACCTAAGTTATCCATGGACAGAGGAATGGATTAAAAAAAAGTGACACACACACACACACACACACACAGAGTAGAATATTATTTAGCCTTAAAAATGGAAATCCTGCCATTTGTAGCAATATGAATAAACTGGAGGACATTATGCTAAGTGAAATAAGCCAGATATAGAAAGAGCAATGTTGCATGATTTCATTTATGTGTGGAATATGTCACTTTGGGAGGCCGAGGTGGGTGGATCTCGAGGTCAGGAGATCGAGACCATCCTGGCTAACATGGTGAAACCCCGTCTGTACTAAAAATACAAAAAATTAGCCAGGCGCGGTGGCAGGCACCTGTAGTCCCAGCTACTCGGGAGGCTGAGGCAAGAGAATAGCATGAACCTGGGAGGCAGAGCTTGGAGTGAGCCAAGATTTCACCACTGCACTCCAGCCTGGGCGGTACAGTGAGACTCCGTCTCAGAAAAAAAAAAAAAAAAAAAAGCTGAATATGTAGAAACAGAGAGCAGAAGGGTGGTTTCCACGGGCAAGCAGGTGGGAGGAAATGGGGAGATGTTCATCAGAGGGTACAGAGTTGTGGTTACGGAAGAGGCCTAAGTCTAGAGATCTAATGTACAGCATGAGGACTATAGTTAAGAATACTGAATTGTAAACTGGAAAATTTGCTAAGAGAGTCCATTTCAGTTGCTCTCATGATACACATGCACAAAGAGGTAACTATGTGAGAAGACGGATGGGATATTTAGTTGACTGTACACATGTGATCCTCCACATACAACGGGATTACATTCTCATAAACCCATCAAGTGAAAATACAGCGCAGAGTATCTTTGGTCAAAGAATCACCGGTGCTTAAATCTGAAAACTTGTGGTTGTCAATCACTATTGCACCATGACAGAAGCTGTAGTAAGTCAAACTATCATAAGTTAGGGACTGTAGTAATAATTTCCTATATGTATGCATACCAAAACATCATATTGTACAACTTATATAGCTACATTTTTTAAATAAATAAAAATATTTTCTCTTTTCTGTTGCCTCAGAGACAGACTGCTTCCTGCAACTATGGCTGACTGTGCTATTTTGTCCCAAGCCAGGCCAACCATGTTCTGAGCGTAAGCCCAGTTTGCTCTATTACCTGGTCCTGTTGTTGAAAACAGGAATAACCTTGCACTTCAGGACTCTCACCCGAGTCCTTCTCCTTTAAAAAATATCTTTCTGCTTGTCCTTCCAGAAAGATGCCACCATTTGATCCTGAGGCCACATGCTGCATCTCTTTTCACATCCTCTTCTGTGGCTTCCCCTCAATCTCAGCTGCTTTTGACAGCCTCACATGTATCTTGGAGTCTTGCATTGCATTTATCTTTTAATTTCCCTAAATATTTTTAAGCACATTTTTTTGTTCTTCATCTTGCTTCTGTATCTATTTAGAAGAAGGAAGAAAATTCTGACTTCTGAAGCAAAGTCCAAAGCTGAAGTCCAGTGAAGGTCTTGATTTAGTTACAGGATTGGTGAGAATGGAGAGGAGAGGATGTGGCGATGACCCAGCTTTCTGGTTTGTGCAAGTTTAAGGTCTAGATGGTGAGTCTGACTTACTAGGTTGAGTTCTGCATAAATTTGGAGCTCAAGGGAAGAGGTAGGAAAAGAGAGGCCAAGATTATTGTTACTTTTCTTGCTTCTTCTGCCATTTACTGAAAGCCTTCTATGCTTAGAGAGTACATCAGTATCATCTCATCTAATACTAACAAAAAACATTGGTTCAGGAAAGAACAGGTGACAGAGCTGATATTTGAATCCAGGCCTCTCTGCTATCGAAGTCCAAAAGCAGGGTTCTCCCTGAGTCATGCTGTCCTCGAAGTGGGTTCACCGCATGGCTTTGGAGCCTGGGTTTAATTTGAAGAGAAGGTAGCACGTTGCATTCCACTTCCTCAGGAATTTTGCATCAAACTGGCCATCAAGAGCAAGACATCTTTCAGTGTTTCCACAGAGAACTTGGGTCTCAGTCGTCAGAACTTGGGTCATCTCCACCAATTTGGGTCCCTATTATTGTGGGAGATGATGTGAGGTGGTGGTTTAATAGTGCTGCATGGGTTGTCACTCATATTCAGTCACTGATGCAGGTTGCACACAGCCCTGAGCCCTGTGTCTAATATGGCTGATACCCATGCATGGCATTGCACCCACATGAAGGCTAGAATCAATGCAGTTGCACCAAACACTGATAACTTAGAGATGTGGGTTTTAGATCATGGTTTTTTTTTCCTTCCCCTGTTTATAAAAAAAAAAATTGACTAGTGTAAGCTAGGTCCAACAGGAAATGTTAAATGTTAAAAAGAGACCTGTCCAATTAAGATGGCATTTGTCTTTGAAGCACAGTGTCTCCCTGATGTCCCCAGTGATACCAGGTGGATTGGATAGAGATGGACATTATAGAAAACGCAATGATACATTGATTTTCACAAATCGTGCTCTTTCACCATGCATGTGTGTGTGTGTGTGTGTGCGCGTGCATGCCTATGTGTGTGGGAGAGAGTGAAAAAAATTGGTCACAGAGTATAAATGTAAAAATATTTTTTAGACTAGCATCACCAAGATGTGTGAGAAATGTTACAATAGATAATTTGGTGCTCCGTCTATTAATTATGCTTTTTAATATTTCATTTCTAAATGAAAGGGGATACTGTCATTGCAGTGTCTAATATGTGCTTAGCTTTGGGATGAGAGAATTACATTAGGTGATGTGATTAAATGAGTTAAGAAATGGAAAATAGTGAGAACAGGGTCTGAAACATAGTAAGTTATATAAGAGTGTGTGCTACTTTTATTATTACAAACAAAATAATTAATATTACAGATGAAAGGCTAATGTTTGGAGAGATTCAATAACTTTCTCAGGGTTATATTAGCATTAAGGGGAAAGTGAGATCTATATTGAGTTCTTAGGACTCCAAATCCAAACACCAACCCTAATCCATCCCCCAAAATAAGTTAGTTTGAAACATGCAACGAGTCTTAAGGATATCTCTGATGAAATTCATATAAGTAAATTTCAAAGTTCTTCCTAAATAAAGAGACAGTAATCCAGGCAGTCAGGTTTTAAAAATCCAGGAAGGGAACATAGAAGCAATAATAAAGATATAATTTACTGACAGGTCTTATCAGGTGTAAGTAGACCCTCGCTCTATAGATTTCACATGGCCATGTCTATGCAGTAGGACAATAACCACAGTTGGTACATGAGGTACTGTAATTGTTATTGTTTTGTTCAGAGGAGGAAGACAGCCAAAGGCTCTTGGAGATGTATTTTATCCAGCACCTCCTTTTAACTTAGATTTATTGCATTCCAAACCCTACCATAAGCCTCATTTCTTTCTTCCAGATCCTTCTGAACATTGTCAATCACACGAGTCATATGCTATCTTGCTGTGATATTTCCCCATTGTTACATACACATGCACAAATCATTCTTAAATTTTTTTTTCTTAAAGGAAAGTCCTACTCCCTCTTTGGTGCATTGCAAAACAAACAAGCAAGCAAACAAACAAGCAAACAAAACAAACTACTTCCAAAGGACAGAGAAAGGGAACACTGGGTTTTCAGGCATGTAAGTCTGTAGCCATCACATAGTTCTCTCTGTTTTTCATTTTGGTTTGAAGAATGCTACAAGGCCCACTGTCAAGTAAGAATTAACATCTCTTCTCTCTCCTTCTCTTTGGCAGCTTTGGGCAGGCAAATAACGACCAGTATATACAGACATGATACATTTAAGGGTTATTACCTGTAGACTCTTTATATATTCAAGTGTAAATTATCTTATCCATTTCCATTTATTACATCCTTAACCCAGAGAAGGAATTATCTGCATGGAGATTGCAACAGCATCTGCTTCCATTAGTGCAAATGCCACAGTTACAAGCAGGAGTAACTGAAACAAGGATTTGAAATTAAATAAAATAAGCTAATCTATATTTTTAGCTCTGTTTAGAAGGCTGAGACCAGAGGAAAGGATTGGAAATATATCTACCAATATGCCTTCAAGGAAAAAGAACAGAAAACCCAACTCAAATTGGCTTAAACAAGAAAGAAACTTTTTTGACCCGCTTAACTGAAACGTCTAAAGGATCAAGCAAACCTCAGGTGAGGGTTGATCCAATAACTTAAAGATTGTTTTTCTTGGTATGGGTTTCTGTGTTCATTATCTACTGCTATGCAACAAATTACCTGAAAACTCAGTTACTTACAACAAAACACTTTTGGCATCTCACAGTTATTATGGGTTACGAATGCACGAGAAGCTTAGCTTGGTGTTCCTGGCTCTAAATCTCCCAAGAGGGTGCAGTGAAGATGTGTCAGTTGGTTCTACAATCCTCTGGATGAACTGGGGAGATGTGTTTCTAAGATAACTCATTCGCATGGCAGGTGGATTGGTGCTGAGGGTTTCTGGAAGGGGAGCTCAGTTCTTCCCCCATGGGCCTCCTCACCACATGGCAGCTGGCTTCCCCAGAACAAAGGATCCAAGAGTGAGAGAGAGCCAGGTGGATGCTCTTGGTTTTATGACCAAGTCTGGGAAGTTGCATTGCATGACTTTTACCAAATCTTATCCATTAGAAGCAGGCTACCAAATCCAGTTCATTCAAGGTGGGGGCATTAAGTTCCACCTTCTGAAGGGAGAATGTTAAAGAATCAGAGAACTTATATGAAAACCACTCTACTCTCAGCAGCCCTACTCTCAGCCTCTTGTGGTCTTAACACTGCTGCTGGCCTCATGTTCAGGCCTCATGGTTCCTTATTCATGCCTAGCAGAGAAGAGCATATTCCCACAGCTTATGCCTGATTGGACAACTGAGGTCATGTTCTTACCCATGAACCACATTCTTGTGGCCAGAGGGATGTGATCCTTCTGATATGCTTAGGCTAGAGCCACATGCCCCATGATCAGAGATGGAAAAGCATCAAAATCCATTGAAGTACATGAGCTACATAGGAAAAGAGTAAGAACTACAAGTATAATTCTGAATCCATTACCAAAAGAAGGATTGAATCCTGGGTGGTCCAAACCAACCTGTGTGTGTACACTTGTGTGCATGCATATTCACACTTGTGTGTGCAGTGAGGTATGTGTGGGAGTGGGTAGGTAGGCAAAATTCATCCAGGTATTGTCTGAAAGTGAGTTCAGGCTGGGTGCAGTGGCTTTTGCCTATAATCCCAACACCTTGACAGGAGGACTGTTTGAGGCCAGGAGTTCAAGATCAGCCTGGGCAACACTGTGAGACCCCATCTCTACAAAAATATAAAAAATTATCCATGTATGGTGGTTCATGACTGTAGTCCCAGCTACTCAAGAGGCTCAGATGGGAGGATCGCTTGAGCCCAGGAGTTTGAGGCTGCAGTGAGCTATGATTATGCCATTGCACTCCAGCCTGGGCAACAGAGTGAGACTCTGTCTTCCCCCTGAAAAAAGTGAGTTCTGTTGAGCAATCTGTCACATAGCCCATTTACACTGTTTCAAACTAATTGGTTAGGGAGGTATGAAGAAAAAAAATCAATAAAACTGCTGACTTGCATATTGCATTTTTAACATACGGATCACTTTCATTCCAGGAAACGGTCTCAGTTGCCTCTTCTGGTGGTGAGGCTTGGTTCTGGAAGCCTGTCCTGGTGTTTAGGAGGAGACAGTGAGCCTGCGCTTTGGTAGGCCAGGGCCAGGAACACGTGAAATTCCTGCTGAAGAAGAAGGAGGCCAAGGGAGCAAACATTTGAGTGAAGCATTTCCCTCCTTCCAGAGCCCATTTCCCTCCCACCAGAGCCCACGTCCCCCCCTCCAGAGCCCACTTCTCTCCCTCCAGAGCCCACTTCCCTCCCTCTAGCACCCATTTCCCTCCCTCCAGAGCCCACTTCCCTTCCTCCAGAGCCCTCTTTCCTCCCTCCAGAGCCCATTTCCCTCCCTCCAGAGTCCACTTCCCTCCCTCCAGAGCCCATTTCCCTCCCTCCAGAGCCCTCTTTCCTCCCTCCAGAGCCCTCTTCTCTCTCTCCAGATCCTTCTTCCCTCCGGCCAGAGCTCATTTTCCTCCAGCCAGATCCGTCTTCTCTCTTTGAACCCATATCTTCTTCCTGCATATAAGAGTCCTGAGGAAAGGGATTTGTGTTGGCTTGATTCACTGCTGAATCTGACTCCCTAAAACAGTGCCTGGCACACAATGGATGTTCAATAAAACCTTGCCTAATATTTATTGATATTAAGTATTATTAATATTAACAAGCAAATTAATTTGCTATATTTCCACTTGGTGGTTGAGCATCCAGACCCCTGGACACCCAGCAACCAAGGTGCTGGGATTAAAGGCAAGAGTCACTGCCCACAGCCTGAACTCACTTTCAGACAATACCTGAATGACTTTTGCCTACCTACCTACCCACTCCCACCCATACCCCACTGGACAAACAAGCATGAATATGCATGCACACAGCTTCACAGGCGCAGACCCACCAGGACACTCAGTCACCAAGTGGAAATACAGCAAATGCATTCATTCAATCCTCCTTCTCTTGGTAATAGATAAATAATTATATTTTTGGTTCCTACTCTTTGCCCATATAGCTCATGTGCTTCAAGGGATTTTGTTGCTTTCCCAGCTCTGATCATGGGGCATGTGGCTCTAGCTGAGGCATATCAGAATGATCTCATCCTACTGGCCACAGGATGTGGCTCATGGGTAAGGACATGACCTCAGTTGTCCAATCAGGCATAAGCTGTGGGAATATATTGTTCCCCTTGGGTCTGAAGTATGAGCAAGGCAGTAGACTAAGGCAGTGTGAAGTGTAGTCACTAGCACCCCAGGACCCGAGTAAGGGGGACAGAGTATGGAATAGAGCAGCTTTTAACCTCAGTGCTCAAGATCAGGAGTGCAGAAAAAATATCTCTGACTGCTTTTTTATTATTCAGGTAAATTAAAAACAATTTTGTTTAGAAACAGGGTCTTTTTCTGTTGCCCAGGCTGGAGTGCAGTGGCATGATGATAGCGCACTGTAACCTCCACCTCCTGGGCACAAATGATCCTCCTGCCTCAGCAGCCTGGGTAGCTGGAACTACAGGCACATGGCACTGTAACTGGCTAATGTTTGTATATTTTTTTGTAGAGACAGGGTCTTGGTATGTTGCTCAGGCTAGTCTCGAGCTCCTAGCCTCAAGTGATCCTCCCACCTCTACCTCCCAAAGCACTGGGATTACAGGCACAAGCCACCACATCTGGCCTAATTCAGCTAAATTTTTAATTCAGGCCCTCAGTTTTTTCAGTCTGGTGAAAACAACATTAGCCACATTGTGGGCTTTCTAGATTTTCCTGGAATCTTACAGAATGACAAGGTGTCTTTAGGACTAGGGTGGTGTGGTCCCCATAGTGGGTCATCACTCTGTCCAGTGCTGTGTCTTTGCTGGGTAGTGCCTCATTCCTGTTTGGGGAGCCTGCAAATATTCTTACCTTCTTGCTCGGGCTCAATCCCAGGGATAGCTGAGTACCAGGCCCTTCTTGGGGACCCACCGGCACCTAAGCTTTTTATTTCCTTTTCCTCTTCTTCCCTCTGGAGCATTCGTTTAGTCTCTGGAGGAGGAAACCTTGCACTGATCAATCATATTGTTCTGTACTCCTCTAGGCTTGGGCTTGAGACGTGAAAGCTCCTAAGAGAGTTATTTTTCTGTTTTCTGTTAGCCCACCTCTTCTTTGAGGCAATGAGCCTCTGGTGGCTTGAATGGGAGGGACTCACAGAGTAACAAGAAATGCAGGATGGCAGAAACAATAGTTCCAGGGTCAAAAATGGGCATGATTGGGTTGCTAGGGGCTGGGGACCAGGAGAGAATGCAGAGGTGTTGTTTAATGAGTATTGAGTTTCAGTTTTGCAAGATGAAGAGCGTTCTGGAGGTTGGCTGCACAACATGAATTCACTTACCTCTACTGAGCTGCACGTTGAAAAATGGTTAAGATGGTAAACTTTACATTATGTGTCTTTTACCACATTGAGAATAAAATGGAACCACCAGCAGCAGTACTTGCAGCACTTACTTATTTTGAACATGTCCCATATGCCAGATCTTGTATTAAACACTTTACAGGCACCATCTAACTTAATCTCTTGACAACTTTGCTATGCTACGGAACCATTTCTGCCCTCACTTTACAGATGAGGAAATTGAAGCTTATTATTATGATGATGATGATTTTTTGAAACAGGGTCTCACTCTTGGGTCGCCCAAGCTGGAGTGCAGTGGTGAGATCACTGCTCACTGCAGCCTCAACTTCCTGGGCTCAAGTGATCCTCCTGCCTTAGCCTCCCAAGTAGCCAGGACCGCAGACCACCATTCCCTGCTAATGTTTTAAGTTTGATTTTTCTTTTGTAGAGATGGGGTGTTGTTATGTTGACCAGGCTGGTTTTGAACCCCTGGCCTCAAGTGATTCTCCCACCTCAGCCT
>NW_026652287.1:59694861-59987361 GCF_009828535.3 Hylobates moloch | reverse complement strand
CTTTGGGAGGCTGAGGCAGGCGGATCACTTGAGGTCACGAGTTCGAGACCAGCCTGGCCTACATGGTCAAACCCCATCTCTACTAAAAATACAAAAATTAGCTGGGTTTGGTGGCTCAGAGCGTTGCAGTTGCAGGTTCATTTGTGAGGTCTTCTGCCTGGGGAGGAAGTGGCAGCAGATATAGCTTCTCCCTCCCCTCACCCTCTCCCTGCATTGGTTTTCTCCATGTCTCCCTTCCCACTCCTTTCTCTTCTCCTCCCTTGGTCTGGGAAGCAAGCACACTCCCCTGGGCAGGGACGATGGTGAAGGCCACCCTGGGGAAGGACAGTGTCTGGGCAGTGGCCTATGAGGCATGAACCAGGGTTGACTGCCGGGGTCCCATGAGCTCTGTTCATGCTCCAAGAAGGAGACTGTGCCCGGAATGCCCAGGAACCCACAGAAGACCATTCCCTATGTGCCAGAGGACCAGTCAAGGAGCTGCTGGTGCCACTGAAGGGGGCCAGCGTGAGCTCCGTGTGTGAACCCCAAGAAAACCGGAGCCACAGCATGGAGCATGGATGAATCTGCCCAGACAGTGGCATCTGAGTGTTCCAGGGGCTGTGCCTTCACCAGGCCAACCTGTAGTTACCGGTGGCAGGATCCTGGGTTGGAGAAGTGCCTGGGTACCACCAGGCTTTTCTGACCTGCCTCAACTGTGGAAGGCAAAGCCACTCCTGAGACCCTCCTAGATGCATCCTCTCATTTCTGAACAGTGAGAGAGGGTGTCTGATGCACTAAAAGCCCAGCTCGTCTTTACCATCTCTTTTAAATAATAAGCAACATCTCCCCCACTTTAACAGTCTCATTTTAACACTAAGTGCACACTGTATAAATTGCTTTGATAACCATATTCATCCCCTACCTTATGTTTTGAAGTATTCCAACTTGCTTTAGTTTTATTAATGTATTTCTTTTATCTTTCATCTGAATAGTGTTCTCTATGTAAAGTTACCAAATGTGATTAATGATGAATAGATTAAGATAAGACAGGGTGTTTGAAAAATGACTTAAGGACTGCATGTAAGTCACTGGCTAGAGTCCCAAAATGCAAATTCTGGTTAAGTTAATGACTGGAAAATCATGATGGCCCAACTGCATGAGCCTCTGCATTATTTAAAATTACTTTATAAACAATAAATAATTAGCATTTTGTATTAGAATGAGTTAATTCTTTCTTAATGATTTCTATAGGCACCACTGTCCCAAAGTCAAAAAGTTTCCCTGTAATTGATGTGTAATTGATGCATAGGCACCCCTCCTGACGCCTGGCCATCCAGCCTGGGGAAGTTACTGCTTCACTTTGTAAATGGCACGGGAGTGTTCATGTCCCATTAGAGGTCGGCACTTTATTAAAACGTCTGGAATAATCGAGTTTCAAGAGGCTTCGTTCCTTGAAAAGAGTCCGTGCCTTCTCCTGGATGGGGTTTTAGGAAGGGAAATTATTTTTATGCCTGTGCCCGCCTTCCCCTGACAAACGAGGCTTATCATCCAAGAGGCTCTGTGCTCTCACTCACCCTCTCAGGAGCTGGGGAGCTTTATGAAAAATAAATTAATAATGCATCCTAAATTACATCTGCAAGAGACATTTAGGTGTATATTGCAGTCTTCAAAGATGATTAGATTTACGTTTTGTTCAAGGAGACGTGTCACCCACTCTTCCAGGCACTTCTAGAACCGTGGGTCTGACGGCCGGGCCACCGTGCACCGTCACTGTCCTGCATGATCACTGCATCCCTACGGCCCAGGTTACAAACAGGGTGCCAGATGCAGTGCTGAAGCCAGCTACCTGGAAAGCCTGAGGCCTAGGGTGACCCTATTCAAAGAGGAAACCAGAGGCCTCTGCAGGCAGGGGGCCATCCAAGTCATCTGCCAAGAAACCCCCTTGTCCATCAGCCTGCAGCTTGTGATGTAGATCTCCAAGCCTCGCTGCCCCGGGTACTTAACACAGAGGGAAAAAAAAAGTCACCCTTCAAAGTTGTTTCTGTATTTTGTTTTGTTAAACCACAAAGAAGAGAGAAATATAGTAGCATCGATTGTTAAATCCTCGTGCTCGCTCCACGGTGTCCGCACACAAAACACGCTGCTTTTGTAGCGGAAGGAGAGTCGGTATTTATCAGGGTTCAGAGCCAGTTCAGCCACACACTTGACAAATTATTTGTGGAATTGTTGTATTCATAGTCACTTAAATAAGAATCTGTCAACACGAAGGCTGAGCTTTGTTGCAGTGGGTCCCCTGGTTTTTCCTGCATACCCAGAAAATGATGGATTGGAAGTAATGCAAATTCCCTACCATTTTATATGCTGGTGCCTCCCTCAGAGACAGGAAACATAGCTCAGGATCATCTTGTGAAAGGCCGTAACTGTGAAGGCCTGCTTCTGTGCGGAAAGTCTTGCTTTTCTTTTTCCTCCTTTCTCTTCTTCTCCCCGCAAATGGAACTTGAGGAGGGGACATAGATTTGACTCTTTTCCTCATGCCTCATTTTGCAAAGTGCCCCTTGCAGCAGGCGTGCTTGCTGGCTTTTTAGGTGTACATATACCGTACATATGCTTAGCCATGCCCAGAGTTAAAACAAATAGATAAATATAATTATTTGGTTTTATGGCAACTTAAAAGTTAATACCCCTTAGCAGGATGTTAAGTCTTAACTTTTGAGCAGAAGGCAGAAAAAACTAGGGCCAACAGGGGCAGTGGCCTGTGCTTTAGTGAGTTCCCCTGAGTCCCTTGGGGATGGGGGCTTGGGAGGGCCGGGATTTTCACTCTGCCCTGTGTAGAACCCAGCACTGGACTCTCCCTGCCCCACTGTAAAATGGGGATAAAAGAATACTCCCTTTTAGGCCTGCCTTCCCAGGATTCTAAATCTGGAAGGAGCATTGTCAACTCTTAGGGTTCCAGGTTTGGGGTGGCTATTTTAGGCATGGCAGGAGGCCCTTGGGGCAGAACCATCAGTTGTCTCTTTGTGGTCTGGACAAGAGATCTTCCGCCCATGTGGCGGAGCACTGGGAACAGACGTGCCCCACAGAACTCTCCCTAGAGTGGGGTTTCTTCATTAAGGCCACTGAAGCCTTCTGGTTCTTGCTATCTGCTGACTCAAGATAGCAGTCTGGGAGTCAGGAGGCCTGGGAGTCCAGCCTTACTTCTTGTTCTTGGTTCTGGTTCCCAAGAGCTTGAGTGCCTCCCTCCACCTCTCTGAGCCTTGTAGAATCAGGAGCTGGCCCAGGCACCCTTAGAGGCCTTTGAAAATGTAAATCCTCTCACCCCATTGATAACAAACCCTAACCCAGGGACAGCAACTAGAGACTGACTCTTACAAAGACGCCCAGAGAGGAACAAGGCTCTTTTCCCGCTATGTTATTTCTAATGGAAGCTTTGCAAAGGAATCCGGTTGCCTAAAAACGTATTCTTTTAAGCCCCAGGGATTTGCATGGTGTGAGACTGCCTCCGTGGCCCCCATTTTTAAAAACTGCCAGAGAGCAATAAGAAAAAAAGAGAAAACCCCAATGCAAAAACAAAATCCCACGTTGTATAACACGTCCCCTCAATACCACTGAAAAACGTACGTAATATTTTGAAATCACTGACTAATTATTTCTAATCATCCCATAATAATTTATGGAGACACTTGCTCCTTTGGACGTGTTCCTGTTTTGATCTAAATGTATTCCCGAACACACTGTCAAACCTCCCCGTTTGGCAACTGATGTGGTTTTGCTGAATTTCTTTCGTGTGTCCAGATCTCTTGCCAATGAGGCTGTGGAACATATTTTGACAGCTTTGTCGCTAAGTTTGTTGCTACTTGTGTCTGGAACGGGTATCAAATTTCAGAGATGAATCTGTTTGTTTCCTCCCTGTTCACGCTGTTTGGGAATGCCATTGGTTTGCCTGGAGCCGCTCCCGTCGGCCGGCGAGGAGGGGTCATTCTTTGTTTGCATTGCTACTCAGTCAGCTTTTGGTGACCCATTGTACGGGGCATCTCAGGAACACCTGTGCCCTGCACTCAGACGTCTGGTGCCTGCAGCCTGGGCCCGAGTGTGGCTATTCCCATATGCGTGTGTCCATAGGAAGCCAGGATTTCCTCTACGAGAGGCTGGAATGCACTTGAACACGGACGTTGGACTGGGTGTGGCCGCCCCTTAAATGCTCTTGTTCAGATTGCTGGCTTTACGGGAAGGTTTGCAACATTACACACTCGAGAAGGAACAGCCTGTTTTCATTTCTCTTCCTGAATTTCATCCTAGTCTTACTGGGCACTACTGTTCTTTGCTAGAATTTTCTAAAAGAAATTGTTCTCAAAATGTGGCTCCTGGCTCTGGAATATCACCATCACCTGGAAACTTACTAGAAATGCACATTTCCAGACTCTTCTTTCCCTGTTCCTTTCACAGACCCACTGACTCAGAAACTCTGGGGTGGGGCCAGGACTCTGTGCTTTAATTAAAGTCCACTGGGGGATCCTGATGCTCCCCAGTGGTTGAAATCACTCATCTACACGGTCATGTTGTCTCTTCAAGAGTGAAGAGTTTTCTCAGATGGGGATTCCTGTAGCCCATGTAAATTGTGCCTTTTGTGTCTTTGTTCACTGATATCTTTATTGGATCAGCTCATTAACACAAAGAAGCATTGATGGCGGTCACTGACATTTATGTGTAAGCCATGGGACTGGCCAATGGGGAACCCAGAGTGGACAAAATGCCCCCTGTACCTCAAGGAACTGGCAGTTTAATGAAGCAGAGAGCAAGAGTGCCTGGCCATGACAGACCTGTTGGATAAGTGCGAGGAAACACAGGGACACAGCAGACAGGCACCTTGGCTAGGCTGATAGGATCAGGTAAGAGGAGGTAGGGTCTGCACAGAGAGCTCCAGATGGGTTGCAACAGAGGAGGGGGCATCCAGCATAGCAAGGTCAGCTTGTGCAATGGCCCAAGACATGAAGCAACACGGAGCAGATTCAGGGGACATTAGAGCAGCTCAGTAGAGCTGACCAGCAGTGAAGAGAGGCACTGAGGGAGAGGGAGGGAGGGGCTACATCCTGAGGCCCACTGAAGATTTTAAGCAGGAAAAGAGACTGATGCCCGAGGACCTACTGTGGTGGCTACAGGATGGAGGATGACCTGGAAGGAGAACAGCTAGAGGCAAGGAGACTGCTGAGAGGTTGCAGTGATCCATTCATTGAATCAGCATATCTGCACTAAGCTCCCATGGAGGCATCACAGCCTAAGAATTAAGAAACCAGACTCTGGGGTCAGATGGAGCTGACCTATTTCCAGTTCTGGTGCTGGGACTTACTAGCTGTGGGACCTCGGGCAAGGTTCCTCTGAGGCTCATTCTTCTCAGTTGTGAATAATGGTAATAATAATATTCACTCTAGAGAATTGTCATATGAGATTATACACATAAAGTGTTTATACAATGCCTGTGCGTAAGTTTCCAATGTAAGGGACGGTACTATGATGCTTATTATTATTGTTGTTGTTGTTGCTTTGTATCAGGCATTTTGTTGGGTACTGAGGCCACAGTGGTGGAAAAGACAGATGCAGTCCCCTGTGTGCGTGGCACAGGGCACTTGTGAGAGAGACAGCCGGATGGTCTGAGCTACATCCAGGACAGGTCAGAGGAAAGAAGACTAACTTAGTGAATGTTAGGGGTGTTATGAAGGGTGGTGCACGGGATGGTGCAGTGGTGCCAGATGAAGGAGGTGGAGGTGTCTTCTAGGTTTGCAGTTTGAGTCTATATGGTTGAGCCCTTCCCTGGAACTGGGAATAAAGAGGAGAAGGAAGAGGAGAAGGAGAGAAGTGAAGGGGGAGGAGGAGGAGGAGGAGGAGGAGGAAGAGATGGATAAGAAGTAGAGTGGAGGTGGGGAGGAAGGAGAGGAAGAGAAGATGGAGAAGAGAAGAAGTGGGAGGAGAAAGTGAAGGGAGAGAGAGAGAAGAAGTGAAGTGAAGGCAGGAGGAAGAGGAGGGGCATGGAGGAGAGGGAGGAGGAAGAGGAAGAAGAAAAGGGGGATGGGGAAGAAGAGAAGAAAGAGGAGGAGGAGGAGAGAGATGGAGAAGAGGGGGTTGGGGAGGAAGAGGAGGATAAGGAAGAGAAAGAGGAGAGGGAAGAGGAGGAGGAGAGGGAGGAAGAAGAGGAAAAGGAGGATGGAGAGGAAGAGAAGAAAGGGGAGGAGGAGGAGGCGAGGGATGGAGAAGGGGGAGGAAGAGAAAGAGAAAGAGGAGGGGGAGGGGAAGGAGGAGAGAGTGGAGGAGGAAGAGGAGGAGGCTGGGGTGGGAGGACCTGAGCTGTGTACTTCATGCCTGTTCCTGTGGAATTTCAGGTGGAAATGTCTGTGAGAAGTCCCCTTCCCAGCATCAGAGCACCCTCCTCAGGCCTGGCCCGCGGGCCTGTTTGCAGTCCCCAGCAAGGCTCAGGCCTTCGCAGAGCTATGCACACTTCTGTACTGGCTCTGGGAATCCCCAGCAGAGCATCCTCTGTGTTCCCGGGCCTTGCCTCCCTCTGCTGTCACTGTACTTGGCGGTTCATGTGCTGTCTTGTGCCTGGGATCTCTTCTCTGGCCCCGGGGATGCCTCCTTATCAGCCCTGTCTTTTGTGCTCACCCCCTGAAGGGATCTCTGCTCCCTCTGTGCCTCAAAGAGCCCTGCAATGCCAGGGCTGCAGGAGAAGGGACCTCAAGGCACGTTCAAATCCCCTTTGCAACCTCTCAGATGACAACAGACTTGCTCAAACCCCCCAATGATAGGAAACTCTTCATTTTTACCTGAACAAATAGTTCTGAGTCTGAGAAAGTCCTTCTCTCATACTTACCCCAAACAGCCTCCTCACAGCTTCTGTCAAGTGGTCTGATTTTGCCTATCATGACTGCATGGGAGGAGGCTGATGACCCCGTGAACATCCTTTCAAGAAGGGCTGGGTAGGGATGAAGGACCTGCAGGAGATGGTGCCAGGGATGTGGGGGAGGAGGTGGGCTTAGTCTCCCCCATGTTTTAATCCCAGCTAAAGCCTTGGCTCTTTCAGGGACCATCTTTCATTTCTTTAAACTTTACCAGCCTCCCCTCCTCTAAGCTCCTTTATCATTGTATAAAACAATTTTGTACTTGACTTATTGCCAATACAGAGACTCATCTCCCTAAATAGATGATAAGTTCTTGAAGGACAGGGAAGGTGTCTCATATGAATTTTCTATCCATCACTGTGCCCAGGATGGATTTGCACTTTATCGAGGGATCAATAATTATTTGTTGATAGATTGTCATGTATTCTCCTCCATGAATATTGGGGCAAGACTGGCATTAGTTTGAAGGGATAGTTTAGAAATTTCAGTTAGGCACAGCCTCCTAAAGGATAGTGATAACAGGACTCACCTCAAAGGTGGTGGTGAGGATGAACAAGATAGACGAGCAGTGCCTGGCACAGGGCCTGGCCCATAGCAAGCCCTTCAAACTAATTAGCAGGTCTTATTACTATTAGGGAGTCTGAAGGGACTCATTATTGTGAGGCAGTCAGGAGCAAGTGACCTGCATGATTACACTCTCATTGTCACCTGTGCAAGCCAGAGGCAGGCATGGCTGGACAACCTTCTTTGATCAATGGTTTCACGAATTTCCAGCCCAGCCATTGGCCTGAGAGATTTCTAGGACAGATGTATCTGTAGTCCCCAAAGGATGTGGAGACCTGAGAAAAACATTCTCTACTGAGAAGGATAAGGAACTGTCAGAGACAATCAGGAAGGTAGTTTTAGAATTCAAGTCCAAAAGCATTGACTGCATACCTACTATGTTTCAGAGGATCTGACTGGAAAGGCTCCGCAAAAGTCTGTCTAGTCAAAATACCCATCCTTGTTTTTATCCCCATTGGAGAACTGCTCTAAGTGGAGACCTGGGGACCTAGGAGTCCAGAAGGCCCTTCTCTATCATTGTGACCTTGAAGAGGGTGGATATTCATTGCCTCATAGCCTAACAGTGAGGATCATGGGAAAGGGGACACCCAAGGGATGTGTTTGATGAGAGTGGAGGAGGTTCTGGGGGGCAAAAAACTTAAAAGCTTGAATGGGGAACTGGAGAAGGAGGATGAGAGCCTCCAGCACAGGAGAGACACCAGTGGAGGTATTTCAGCAAGACTGTTGCTATAGGTTTATATCTCCTATTAAATCTGATTACACCCCAGCTAGGTGCACAGTCACCATGAGACAATCCAGCAGTACAAAGAGTAGAGCCCTAAGCACTCAAAGCCCATCTACTGCAGAAGTCACAGATTTAGATACCTTCAGGGGCAAGCAGGTGACAGAAAACAAGGAAGGGGACAGAATGCCAGAAAATGGGGAGTAGAGACTACCTGCCCACCCAAGGGGTGCTGCTTGGCTCAGTTCCACACAGAAAGGGGTTTCATAGAGCCAGATATTCTTGATCTTCAAGAGAAACCAGACAACCAGGGGTTTACGTGCAATTTCCAAGTTTTGAAAGGTTGGCAAGGAGTTTAAATACTTTTTTAAATCCTGGTAGGCCAAATAGAACATATCCATGGAGTCAGATGCATCCTTCCTGCTGACAGGGTGTGAAATCTGAGATGAGGGAGGCAGATCCTCCAAGGAGATCTTACTTCACAGCAGGACAGTTGGACTCAGGACTCAAGACTCCCTCTGACTTGGAAGCCCTAAGATAGGTGGCTTGAGTAGACAAGATCTAGGAGGCCATGGTGTGGCTTCCTTCTCTCATTCTCTCTCTAGGCAGCCTCTATTCTGATATTCAGCTAGAGTGGGATGGGTGTAGGTGACAGGTTTCATTGCCAGCCCCAGTCCTCAGGAGGTCACTGCAGCTTAAAATCATAAATGGCGCAAGGCCCAGCTGAGTGTAGGCAGGCCAGGAGAGCAGGGATGGCTCGAGCCCAGGCCAGCAGCACAGGGAGGGGTGATCTCTTGAAGCCCCTGCTGATGATCATGAAAACCAACATGGGTTTGGAGCCCCCTCTTTGAGGTGTGTTGCCCACTTGGGGGTCTTATGATGGCCTTCCCTTCACCAGGATGGGGAGGCCACTTATGTGTTATATAAAATGAAATAATGTCATTGGCTTCCCTCTGTTTTCCTGTTGATTGACTTTTATAGCTTGCAAACATTATGCTGGATTGGTAAATTGCAATAAATTTAATCAAGAATTATTTTATTCAGCCTACTAATGAGGAATAATAGCATATGTATCAATTAGACCTGTCAATTTGTGTGAAGAAATAGATTTACAAAGGGATAGTAAGCACAAAAAAAAAATCATTGGTATCAATTCACTTCATTATTTTTAATTTGCTGTGAATATTGAGTGTTCCTAACATAAAATCATTCCTCAATTAAAATAAAACAGCTGCACTGCTCTCGGCTCCTCATCCCTTGTTTTTGCTTACAGATTAGCAGTTGTCATTGGTTTCAGTCTGTTGTCATCTCATTAATTTGCACCCATAAATGGGTAAAAAAAGTATTCTCAACTGTCAGTGAAAAACGTAGCACAGCAAAATGGTTTTCTCGTGTTTAGGGGAAACAGCAGGGTTACTGCAGCAAGGAAGGGGTGGAGGGTATGAGGTTGGAGTGGCAAGAAAGCCAGGCCCTGTGTGGCCTAGTTGGGACTCCTGGTAATTCTCCGGGCCATCACCAGGGCCCTTTGCTGTATCTCTCCTGTGATTAATTATTTGAAAAAATGGCATTGCCCCCCATCCCCTCTCTCTCTGCAATGTGACTTTGCCATTCTTTCTACCACTAGGTAGACTCTCTCTCCCTCTGTGTGAATCTGAGCTAGTCATGTACATTTCTTTGGCCAACAGAATGCAGCAGAAAAAAACAACACACATTTCTGAGCCTCAGCTTCAAAAGGCCTTTCGTGCCTCTGCTCTGTTTCTTTTGGAATGCTATGAACTCCATATTGACAGGCCCAGGCCAGCTTTCTGGAGGATGAGAAACCTCATAGAGTGTGATGTGCCATCCCAGCTGAGGTTATCTTAGACTATCCAGGCTTCCAGTGACTTGGCAGCTGACTGCAGACACATGAGGGAGCCCAGCCTAGTCTAGAAGAACTGCTCTGTGGGGCCCAGCACACATTGCTGGCTCACAGATAGTGAGCTGGGTGGTTTCTTGTCATCTAAGCCACTGTATTTTGGGGCATTTTGTTATGCAGCAAGAACTAACTGATACAAGAACCCACTATTTCAGAGCAGCCTGGAGTGGCAGATTGAATTTGGAAGTTGAAGAAAAGCTTAGCGTCAGATGCCCAGAGTCTGGGTAGGAAAGAGATCTAGGACTTGAATGAGAACACTCAGGGTTATTGTATTCTCATAGCAGGACTTCCAGTAGCCTGGGAGAATGTGTGTGTTTGTGCATACTGCAGATAGGTGTCATATGTGTTTGTGTGCAAGTGTATGTGTGTCTCTGCATGCATGCACATAAATGTATACATGCACGCTTATATGTAGACCTGATATGTACAATAAGTGTCCTTTCATGAGCACCAAAGGAAGGGTTAAGTGTAGGCAAAGGTCTTTTCCTCCTCCTCCTCCCAATTATGCTTCAGAACTGTGACTTAGCTGCTGGTCAGATGGACATGGATTCATGTTCCCCTGGAGAGTTTCCTCTTGTGCATCTATCTTGGTCAGTTTGAGCTGCTGTAATAAAGTGCCATAGACTGGGGGACTTAAACAACAAACATTTATTTCTCACTGTCCTGGAGGCTGAGAAGTCCAAGACCAAGGAGCTGGCAGATCCAGTGGCTCATAGGCAGCTGTCTTCTCCTTGGGTCCTCCTATAGTGGAAAGCAGAGAGAGAGAGAGAGAAAGATCCCATGTCCTACTCTTTTTATAAGGGCACTAATCTCATCATGGGGCTCTTATCATCATGACATAATCTACCCTCAATTACTTCCCAAAGACCACACCTCCAAATACCATTGCTCTTGGGCTTAGAATTTCAACATAGGAATTTGACAGGGAGACAAACATTCAGTCCCTAACAGTACCTGAGTGGATTATTACCTCTTTCTCTAATTTCCACATCTCAGCAAACTCCTGGATCAACACCAGGGCTCATGAATAAAGCATGCCGGAGCTACCCTTGGAAGCTAGCAAGAGAGGAGGGTCTCGACCTGCAGCCATCCTGACCTGGCTGTGAGCAAGAACTTATTCAGTTTATGAAACAACCCCAGTATCCTAATCTCGGCTATGTGAGGGGAAGGTGAACCAGAAAAGAATGACATGACCAGCATCTTCAAGGAGCAGGAGACAGAGGGAGGCAGTTGGCCAGAACTCCACACTACCACTCTAGTGCTCTTTCTGCTGCACCTGTTTGACTTCATTGCCACCTTGCCTTCATGGTCTTGCCTTGCCATGGTCTCCAGGTGCCAGCTCAAGTGCCAATTCTCTCTGCTAATCAGAAAGTTCAAAGGGGTTTCAGGGGAGAAATATACCTCAAACTACCATGCAGAGAAGTGACATTAACCCTGACCCTGGTGAGGGTCCCAAATGAGGCTCAGGGGTGGTCTGCCCACAGCCAGCATTGGCAGGTATTGCTGCAGACACCAAGCACTCATGAATGCATGAAGGCCTCTTCCTGCCCACTCCAACCCTGATCATACGTTGGTTATTTATTGGATGCTACCATGGACCAGATGCTATGCTGAGCTATTTACAAATATCTACATCACAAAAGGACAGAAGAGGTAGATATTACTAACTTCATTTTACAAAGGAGTAGACTATGGCCAAAAGAGGTTAAACAATTTTTTCTGTTCAAGGCCAAATAACCATTATGAGGGAAGTTGGGACGGGATCTGATAACAAAGTCCATGGCTTTCAAATATGCTGTGACAATCAAGTACTGTCTAAGGTATAACAAGGATCTCTTCAGTCTCTAATATTTTAGTGTAAATTAACATGTCTTAGTCCTCTGGGTCACTGGCTGAGAACAAGGCACTAGAGGAAAAGTTCTTGGAGATGGGGACACTCGTGCATCTGTGATGTAGGGGGCATGTTAATGCTCTGAATGGCTCCTTCCAAGCCTAGAGTAGACCCAGCCCATACAAAAGATGAGGACCAAGAGAAAGGGAGAGGTGCTTCCCCAAGGACTATATATGTGTTGAGTGACCATAAAAGGGGAAAATGAGTGTTGGACAGCCCAGACAACACGTTTTTCTACCCCTGTCATCTTCCCTTGCTCCCCGCCCAGTAAGTTTGTTATTGTGGTGGTTGTTTGAGAGAGAGGGTCTTACTTTGTTGCCCAGGCTGGAGTGCAGTGGCACAATCTCAGCTCACTGCAGCCTCAACCTCCCAGGTTCAAGTGATCCACCTCAGCCACTCAAGTAGCTAGGACTACAGGTGCACACCACAACATCTGGCTAATGTTTATATTTTCTTTTTCTTTTTGAGACAGAGTCTGGCTCTATTGCTCAGGCTGGAGTGTGGTGGCGCAATCTCAGCTCACTGCAAACTCTGCCTCCTGGGTTCACGCCATTCTCCTGCCTCAGCCTCCTGAGTAGTTGGGATTACAGGCGCCCGCCACCATGCCCAGCTAATTTTTTGTATTTTTAGTAGAGACGGGGTTTCACCATGTTAGCCAGGATGGTCTTGATCTCCTGACCTCGTGATCCACCTGCCTCAGCCTCCCAAAGTTCTGGGATTACAGGCGTGAGCCACTGCGCCCGGCCCAATGTTTGTATTTTCTATAGAGACAAGGTTTTGCCATGTTGCCCAGGCTGGTCTCAAACTCCTGGGCTCAAGCAATCCTACTGCCTTGGCCTCCCAATGTGCTGGCACTGCAGAAGTGAGCCAACGTGCCTGGTCTCCAGTAAGTTTTAGAGATGTCCTTTGCAAAGCTTCCCAGGCAAGAATCCTTGGTCTGCCTCTTGCTCATGTCCTCAGAGGCTCCTTGAGGGTCTCCTGCCAAGACCGTCATGAATGATCTATACACTGCTGTCTGTGGGTCACCTTCCAGAGTGTGAAGAGCAATGACCTAGTTTGGAGCACATCCTTCCCCAAGAGTGCTCCTTCACATAGAGTAATGGAAATTGATGTGATTGAATTATGTTTATAGATGCCTTTGGTCTTGATGCATCCAAGAATGCCTTATAAACTGCCAGCCAAATCTCCAGCAATCAACTCTTGCATCTTTGGGAAGAAGGTAGGAGCTGTTTAACTATACAGGATGGCTAGACTGTGTGTGTAGACAGAGAAATGTCCCCTCCCCATGGTCACTGTCAGGCATATAATTGTCCACCTGAACATTTGCTCACTTGACGGCCCTGGAATGGCAGAAAACTCAGAGGCCTGGGGGTTAGGGGACCTCAGACCTGGTGCTACTTTGAACCAGAGCTTGCAACCCACAAAGGTCTGGCTCAGCTTCTACTTAAGTCTGAGCAGTTACACATGGATGCAGATGGTTTTGTCACACTGATTTTAAGCAAGAGACTCATCACCAGCCCACACTATCTGTCATGTACTTATGTATTAAAGGTTTAATAAATATTCCAGTTATCACAAAAATATTACATTACGTTTATGTGTTAAAGATACTAATTTGTAAAAAGTAAATATTTAACATGTACCATAATTTCTAGGCTGGGTGCAGTGGCTCACACCTGTAATCCCAGCAGTTTCAGAGGCTGAGGCAGGTGGATCAGTTGAGGTCAGGAGTTTGAGACCAGCCTGGCCAACATGGTGAAACTCCATCTCTACTAAAAATACAAAAATTAGCTGGGCATGGTGGTGCGCACCTGTAGTCCCAGCTACTCGGGAGGTTGAGGCAGGAGAATCACTTGAACTCGGGAAGTGGAGGTTGCAGGGAGCCGAGATCATGCCACTGCGCTCCAGTCTGGGCAACAGAGTGAGACTCTGTCTCCAAAGAATAAATAAATAAAAATAAGAAGTAAAATATACCATTATTTCTAAACCTTGTCTTGCTACTTCATTGTTTTTTGGTTATATGCAAAGTTTTAAAAACTATGAGTGTCTTGTAGAGGGCTTAAATGGGAGACATAACCTCTGAGCTTCTAGTCTGTTATTGCCAATAGTTATGATCCTTCCCTACCAATGTCTCAGAGGATGCTGTGTGGAGAAGCTGTAGCACTGAATTAGGAGGTGCTTTATGGGGTATAAAGCGCTCTGCTTCAGCATGGAGCTCTGGTTACCATCACTGAGCCATTGGTCATGGGTCCCTGGGCCTGTCCTCATCTGCACAACCAGGAGGTCCGAGTGAGGAGATACTTGCAGGGCCCATAACATGGTTCTTGGGCATGCATCATGCTTAGTGAATGCTCATTGCTATGGCTCAGTTTCCCTCCTGCATTGACATAGATGCATCCAGATTCTTCAAGCCAATCCCAAGTAGTGAAGATTGGCAGTGCAGTGTGATTGGGCAAAGGCAACGGAGCCTCCTATCCGCTGGATTGCCCAGCAGGCTGTGTGGCTGCTGCGTCCCTGGTGCACTCTCTCTCCAGCTCACTGGGAGCTGCTCTCTGCTGGGCATGGGGGATCAAATGAGATCATCACCCAGGTTGTCATGGATGCAGATTTTTAATATTCTAGTTTAATTACACATGTGAATATCAGACGTTAGCTGTGGCCGCCATGCTCTGAGGGAGGTGAAAGGTCATGTGTGAGTAAGAATTGATCAATACCTGAACCAATCACCTCCTTCCTGCCTTTGGCACCTCCTCTGCCCTCGTGGGGGATTCTCAGTTGCCTGCAGGGCCAACAAGAGGGCTGATAATGACAGGGCAGCAGAGATGCCCCTGCCCGCACCCCCTTCAAAGCAGAAGGAAAATCACTGGTTTTTAAGTGAGCTCCTTCATTTTGCAGGCACACAGTCTTCAGTTGGGTTGAAAGTACATTAGAAACATGTTAGCAACAGGGATGAAAAGATGAGGCTGGATTCACATGATGTCAAGCTTCTGGATAAAACCTTAGAATTCTGCCTAATAGATCCATTTGAGAACAGCGTAATATTTATCAGCAGCCTGATGCCTGGCTACTTTCTCCTTGGTCTCCTGGGATGTCTGATCTGGGGTTGGTATCTCTCGTGCTCAAATGGAAAGTGAGATGCAGAAAGCTGGGTGAGTTTAGACTTGGTACCTAGCCAGTTCTGGTAATTTAGGAACCCAAACTCTACTCTTTGTGCAGCTATTAGCTCTCAGTATTATAGAAGAAGCTTTTCTATATCAGACGAATGAGAAATGAACACTCCCTCCTAATGGTGGGTAATAACATCATTCTCTGAAGATCTACGGGCCAGCCCCCTGCCAGTCTCTCGGAGAGAATGGCTGACATGTGGATGTTTTATCCTCTGCCCTCTTTCTCTAGCACATGTTAATAAAAGTTCTATATAAAAGAGAGTGATAAAGGAGATTAAGACTTTTATTTCTCACACATGCCAAACTCCATATTTTCATCTTGAATTACCCAGTGGAATATCTACACCTCCTGAATTAATTAACCTCATCACTATGGACTCACTCATCACTTTGTATCTTCATAAACAAGACCTCTGCTTCCTAAATAGAAAATCATCTATAGAAACAAATGCAGGGACATTGACTAGTTGGAAAGGTGAATAGGTTTGTGCTGGTACAGCCACTTTCCTGACATTCTTTTCAACATTCACCCCCAGAAAATGACTCGCATTTCCCTGACAAACCAATCTGGATCTTGATGGTCTGAGACTAAGATCTTGGCATTTAGCTCAGCAATATCTTACCTGAATGAAAAATGTCTCTTTCTAAGAGGTAGAGAAATTAACAGAAATTATTTCTGGCTCCATTAGCTGACATGGAACGCATTTGGCTTGCGGTCCAGCATAATGTATGTTTGTGTTTGATTTGCAGGTCTTCCTTCTAGTCTTTCTTTTGGACATCTCTAAGCCCTTATGGAAAGGTCTCCTTCAAGGTGGGGAGATGAGGTATGATGGTTAGGCCTGAAGCAGATCAGAGTGAATTTCCACAGCTTGGAAATCTGATCGTCCATCTATGCTCAGGCTTGGGAAAGGGCATTTACCCTGTAGAGATTTGCTACTTCCTAGCCATGTCTTGGGAAGGAAGTGTGGTTACTGGGTGTTAGTGGGGACAGAACTCTCTAGGACAGTCCCAGAGGCACCACATTCTACATCATCTGGGCCAGATCGACTTCTCAGAGATGTTTCTCTAAGGGCAGACCACCTACCTCCCAAGGCTGTCTTGGAAATGGGTTAGAAACGTTTTCCCAACAGGCTTGAAAATATTAGACTGATCCAGTCTATCATTGATGGACATTTGGGTTGGTTCCAAGTTTTTGCTATTGTGAATAAAGCCGCAAGAAACATATGTGTGCACGTGTCTTTATAGTAGCATGATTTATAATCCTTTGGGTATATACCCAGTAATGGGATCACCGGGGATTAAGAAAATGTGGCACATATACACCATGGAATACTATGCAGCCATAAAAAAGAATGAGTTCATGTCCTTTGTAGGGACATGGATGAAGCTGGAAACCATCATTCTGAGCAAACTATTGCAAGGACAGAAAACCAAACATGCATATTCTCACTCATAGGTGGGAATTGAGCAATGAGAACACTTGGACACAGGGTGGGGAACATCACACACCGGGGCTTGTCGTGGGGTTGGGGGAGAGGGAAGGGATAGCATTAGGAGGTATACCTAATGTAAATGACGAGTTAATGGGTGCAGCACACCAACATGTCACATGTATACTTATGTAACAAACCTGCACATTGTGCACATGTACCCTAGAACTTACAGCATAATAATAATAAAAAAGAAAATATTAAGCTGAAATCACATGACATCAAGCCTCTGGATAAAACCCTAGAATTCTGCAAAATAGGTGCATTTGAGAGCGATGTGATGTTTATCAGCAGCTACTTTCTTTTTGGTCCCCTAGGATGTGGGGCAGTGGGAGCTGCCTGTCACCCATGGGTGACGTGTCTCATTTTGCATTACTAGGAAGATCAGCCACATATACAAGCTCACTTTTATCGAGCATCTACTATGCCCCAGGAACTCTGCTAGGTGCTTTACAAAAGCATTTAAAAGCCCTATGAGGTTGATACCTTAGAAATTCCCATTTTTGTAGGGGAGGTAACAGGCTCAGAGTAGCTGAGCAAATTTTTCCAGGTCTCACAGCAACAAATGTCTATTGTAGAGGAATTGGCAGGTAGTCTCTGAAGCCCCAGGCCATGGTGGGTGATATATTCTGACCAGAGCCTAACTGTCCAACATGTCTCAGGTAACTGGGCTGCTGGAGAGAGAGATATCAGTTCATTGAAGCCACAGGTTTGAGTTGTTTATGTGTGTGTTGATATTACAATGGAAATGGTGTCGACTGACTTGGGTATACTTGCTTCGTGTTCCAATAGTGGATGTCATCCCTCATGCAAACTGCAATCTAAAAGTGCTTGAGAGAGTCTGGCAAACTGAAATCCAGCCCCACTGCAATGTGCTTGAGTCAGTTTGCATGAATATTCTTTTGTTTGGGCGGAAGACGGATGCTGGCGACTGAGAGAAGAGGATCCTGCAGGACAGAGGGGCATCCCTCTTCCCTGTCCCATGCCCCGTGACTGGGATGCTGCAGTTTAAAGCTCAAGGAGCTGTTTCCGTAAGGAGCACTGAGAAATGCTTCAGCACAAATAGCTTTGGGCCAACCTCCACCATCTGACATGACTGTGACTCCCAGAGAGCCCACTAGAGGGGACACACAGAGACACTGGAGAGAGTGTCAGGGGATAGGAGTCCTGGGTGACTAGATTGGGATCAATGCCAGCTATTCCTCTTCTAAGCCACACTGCAGCCTTGGGCAGGGTGGACCTTGGCAACCTACATGGTACACAGACTGGAAAAGACAAATGTGGCCTTTAAAATGACATGATGAGAGACTCAGGGAGCTGCCAGACAGGGCCCGGGAAAGGAAGAAGAGTACAGCATCGTGACCTAGAGCAGAGACTCCAGTGCCAGACGGCCGGGGCTGGAATCCTACTTCTGCCATTTATTGGGTAACCTTGGGCAAACGATGTAACCTGTCTGTGCCTCTGTTTTCTGGACACACAGCCAATGCTTTGCCTGGCAGGGGAGTGGTGGGAATGAAATGTGTTTATCTGGGCTAAGCCCTTAGAGCAATACATGACACACCATGAGTCCTGTGTGTGCTGGCCACAATTATTGTTATTTTTATTATTTTTAAAAAGGAAGTCTTAATTGGAAAGATTGTGGACAATGTGCCAGGCTCACACCTGCACATACTCCCACAGCCAAAGAGAATACTTCTCAGATCTAATTAAGTAAATGTAACCTTAAGTGGTTGAAAGAATACCATGTCCATGAACCCAGCTAACTGGGTGGTCACCCTGACCGAGTTTTGTCACAGTCAGACACAGACTTAAAATATCTGTAACTAAATCAGTAGAGATAGAAGAGCAAATAATAGCTTCAAAAAATAATGACTTATCTGAAAATAGTTTAATAGCTGAAGAATCTTTTGCTTTGTACATTTGTTCCAAAGGGTAATTATTGTTGAGTTTTAAAGGTCTAGCCAATTGGTCTGCCATTGGTTTATAAATATATAACATTTTCTTTTGTTTGTAAACAAAAGTTGTTTTCAGTACGATTTATGTCGCCCTTTACGTACTTCTCTCATGTAAGATTCTTTTCCCCAAATCACTGAGTCCTCTTCTTCTCTGCTGGTGGTGCTAAGGAAGTTATCAGAAAGTCAACCAGGGACTTTAAAGAATTTCTTCGATCTCCACTCTGCTCATCACCCTAGCTCCAGACTTCCAGCCATAAAAGAGGAAGTGAATGAAGGTAAGAAGTGGTGTGAACAGGAGGAATGAACACTCTACATTCCTGGGAATTTTCTTTTGCGTGGCTTCCTGAGGCCAGGCTGGCAAAGCAGAAAGCACAACTGTCTGTGAATATCTCTTCTTTGTAAATGAATGTGTTCAGCTAAGTCTTCATAATTAAAAATCGTTCTGAATCATTATAAAGTAAGTGCTAAAAGGTCCACACGAAATGGGTAAAGGAAATGATGCTTTATTTAGCAACTGCCCAGGTGATGGTGTGAATTCTTAAGCTGGAAATAAAGTGCGTTTCCTTCATTGGCAAGCAGCTGTCCATGTGCATAACCCACTGGTCTGAGGAGGGCTGGAGCCGGGAAAGGGCAGGGGACCAGACAGCAGCCCCCAGGATGCTCTCTCCGGCCGATGGCCTGTGAGTTGTGTCCTGGAAATCCCACGCCCAGCTTCCTCCTCTTCCCTGACAAGTCCTCTTGTTAATTGCAGCTGGCGAGTGGGCCGCTTGGACACCCCTGGCTCCCCGAAGGCCTCTCCAAATTGCCTTGTTTCCAGGTTCTTTTTCTTCTCAATATTTTTCTCGAAGCGTGTGCTGGAGCCTTTGTCAGATGGTGATGGATAGAGGCAGTGGAAGTGGGAGAACAGCGCCCCGTTCTTAGTTCTTAATATCTCTCTTCCTTTCTTGGTGGCAAAGAGGCTGCAGGGTATTGAGAATATCCTAGACCCCACTCCCTGCGAGGCCTCAGGCATGTTTATCATGGTGCCAATAAAACTGGTGCGATTTATGGCTCTGCTTTTTAATTCATTCAATTCTCTGTTCATTGGGAGGTTAATGTTGTTGATCTATTTTCTCTTGAAACAAATAAAAACAATATGTGCTGACACTGGCTTGGACTTTTGACATGGACCAGAGAGGTCAGCATTTAATTTTATATTTATAGACTACACGGACAATATTATCTGTATTAAAAACCGCTCACTCAATCCTTGTCATTTTACCACGTGGGTCAGAGGCTCCCTTCTCAAGGCTGGGGTTTCTCCAGCAGCTTCTTCTTTTCCTTTTTCTTTCTCTTCTCCACCTCTTTCCACATTTTCCTCTCTCTTTCTATTTCATCTTCCATGGATACTCGTCTTTTCCTTCCTTCCTTCTTTCCTTCCTTCCTTCCTTCCTTCCTTCCTTCCTTCCTTCCTTCCTACCTTTGTTGTTGCTGTCACAGTGACATAGACTCATTCATGTTCATGCTCTCTCTCTCCTCTCTTTTTATATCTCCATCTTTTCTCTCCCTCTTTTATTCTCTCCCCTCTTGCTCTTTGTCTCTCTCTTTTCCTCTTCTCCTTCTCTTTTCCCTCCTTTTCTTTCCCTCCTCTCTCTTTTTTCTCTCCTCTTCCTCTCCCTTTCTCTCTTTTCTTCTCTCACTCCTCTCACTTTTTCTCTCTTCTCTTCATCTCTCCCCTTCCTCTCTCCTCTCCCTTTCTCTTTTTTATCTCTCTCTCCTCTCTCTCCTTTCCCCCCTCTCTCTTTGTCTCTCTTTTCTTCTCTCTCCTCTCACTCTTTCTCTCTCCTCTTCCTCTCTCCTCTCCCTCTTTCTATCTCTCTTTTATTTTCTCTCTCTCTTCTCTCTCCTTTCCCTCTCCTCTCTCTCTCTCCCCTCCCTCTCTTTCCTTTTCTTCCACTGTCAGCCTCCTCTCTCCCTGGTTTCTCTCTCTCCCTGGTTCTATCTCTCTTTCTCTTTTAAACTCTGTCACCTGTGCCAAAAGTGAGACTCTTTAGGCTTTGATGCTTGGAAAGCAGCCTGACTTTCCCTATGTAGTTGATGCTTTGGATTCGAAGAAGAGGCAAGAAAAGCATTTAAGAGTGAGCAGTTTTGACAATGAGAAGACTGCCTTTCTTTGAGACAGGCTTTGGGTGATTTTTGAGTTTCAACTCCTTCTTCTTAAAACCCTGCACCTGACCTCCCATAAGCAGTGGCAGTGGTGGTGACTATGGTGACGTGGTTATAATCAGTGGAAGCCTCTCTTTCTGGAGCGTCTGTCTGCTGTGTTATCCAGTAGAATTCACCAGCAGTGATGGACCACATTGCTGAACACTGGATCTAAACAACGAAAATGGTTTAAAAAAGGAAACAGGGCAGCCAGAAAGCAGTTGTGGAAGGAATCCTGGCTCTGTTGTCCACTAGTTCTCTTGCTGGAACCAATTTGATAAGCTTGTTTAAGCTGTCTCCTGCCTCTCTGAATGAGGGTAGCAGCAGGTGCATTTCAGAGCTGGGAAACAGAGGTCGTGCATGGCCAGCATGTCTGATACACATGGCAGGTGTGAGGTGAATGGAAGCAAATGACAATCTGCGTGGTTATCTGGTTATTTGGGGAGAAAAAAACACCTTTCTTTTTTTTTTTTTTTTTTTTTTTGAGACGGAGTTTCGCCCTGTCACCCAGGCTGAAGTGCAGTGACGCCATCTCGGCTCATTGCAAGCTCCGCCTCCTGGGTTCACGCCATTCTCCTGCCTCAGCCTCCTGAGTCACTGGGACTGCAGGCACCCGCCACCACGCCCGGCTAATATTTTTTGTATTTTTAGTAGAGACAGGTTTTCACTGTGTTAGCCAAGATGGTCTCGATCTCCTGACCTCATGATCCACCCGCCTTAACCTCCCAAAGTGCTGGGATTACAGGCATAGGCCACTGTGCCCGGCCAAAAAAAACACTATTTTAATCCAACAACTGTATTAATAAAGTGGTTGTTTCTGTTTGTGAAGATGCAATGATTGTGTAATTCACTGGCCATGAGGTCATCAGGATCATGAATCTGCTACCTCTTGGTGAGGTGAGTCATTCTCTCTCTGAGGCCTTGTCTGTGTATGGGGGGCAGAGATGTCCCCCAGCCTCCTATGATACCATTTTCTTGACTGCTGGCTGTAGTCTATAAGCTCTGTGGTGTAGGGCGGGAGTGTCATCTTCTGAATGGGCTTTTCCTGATGATGTCCCTGTTGGGTCGGTCACCAGTGCTGTGGCCGAGGTCTCTACTGATTGGAATCAGGCCGCCTCTGCCTGTGGACACCCCTCCCATAGCTTCTGTGTCCTCACCTGTGAAATCGGGGTAATGATGCTATTCCATCCAGAGATGACAGGAGGATTAATTAGATGCTATATTTAAAAGACTTAAGATCCTTGGAGGAAAGTGCAGTGTAACTGATATCTAAGAAGATAAAATATTTAAGCCATAGCCTCCAGGGGCCGTTAATCTTATTGTATTTTCAGCATTTTAGAAATTTTGTATGAAAACATTCTTTAAGAAAGCTTCTCTGCCCAGACAGCTGAGGAAGAAACACTTCCTAAGAGAGTACAATAGCTTGGTATTATTCTTTCAAGATCTGCCTTCCTTTCCTGGTTGGCCCTATGCTTACCAAGATGGCAGAAATGAACAGCTGTCCTGAATTCACTGGCCCAGTAGAGTGGCCCGCAGGGAGGAGGCATGGAAGAAACACACAGAGGTTCCAAATATCAGAACACCCAGGCAGGTCCTGGACAGACAAAGAGACTTTTATTCAAGCAAATATAAAAAAAAAAAATCTAATTTTAAGCAATGTCATTTCCTCAACAAAGATTGTAAGACATGGTGTTTTTCGAGCTGGATGAAATTTAACTGAGGTCAACCATCTTGCTCTCAATGGTGAGATGGAGACTTTAAGAGATGAAGTGATTTTATCAAAGGCTTTTCGGGGAAATGGAGAGAAGTACCCAGGCCTCCCAATTGCAATGAAGCTAAAGGAGCTTAAATTCCACGGGTCCCATTTGCATGCACCCCTTCCCAGGCTCTGTGCCTGTTTTCGTATTTTTAATGTTGTATTATTTTTCTTAAAATTGGACAAGTTTCAGGCCGCTCCATACCTGGATCTGTCCTGACCATAAGTCATTCTTGAGCTGGAATGATTTTCACTTTTAGATTCGTAGTGTTCTACTTACATTTTTTCTGGTTACATGCAACAGAAGCCCAGCTCAAACTAGCCTGAACAGAGAAGGGAGATTACCAATTGAAGTAACTGAAAAGTGTTTGGGTACAGATTGCTTCAACAATGCCGTGAGAACCCCATCTCTTTCCATCTCTCGGCTCTGTAGTCTTCCACATTGCTTTCTTTCTCAGGCAAGTTCTCTCCAGCCTGGGGCAGATTGCCACCAGCCATTCCCAGCTTGAGCCTTCCAGTTTAGTGATCTCCCCAGGAAACAGTGCTTCTTCCCAAGCCATTCTAGCCAAGTTCCAGGGGCAGACCCTCCGTGGACAATCCTGAAGGTTCTAGGGTGACAAAATGGGCTGGTTGGCTAAGTCACATCTCCCCTTCTAGACCTAAGATAGTCAACTTCACTCAAATCATCTAGACTGAGAGTTGAGAAGGGCTAGTCTCCCAAAAGGAAATCAGTGTGATCTTGCTAGAATTAAGGATAATAGATGCTGGGCTAGCTGAATTCAAACATGTCTTGTACCCACGGTTGTGTGTATGTGTTTGTTTTTTTCTCTTAGAAATACCCATTTGCAAATGTGTCTCAGATCCTATTTTCTGTTCTGATAAGCGAGATGCTGTAAGCTGTGACCTGCTGAAATGAATAACCAAGAATCAGGCAGAACCATGCACTTTTTGGTGGATGCCAGCATGGACTGAAGACCAAGCACTGAACCCTTCCTCCTTCTGTCAGCCACTTAGCTGTGCATAATAAATTTCTGAAACTTACACCAATCCTGGGCAAGAACTGCAAACAATCTGATATTAATTTGTCACACAACGGAATGAAGACTCAAAGTAAGCATTAAGTTTTGCAGAAAAATGAAGAAGGTTGCATTCTTGCACGCTGAGTTTGTGGATTGAGGCTCTCTCTCTCTCTCTTCCACTCCCTCTAAATGTTCTTTGCAGCTTACATCACCCACAGTGAGCTTCTTGTACTTGGGGTGGTTCAAGAGGCACTGGGATTATTTGCCTCTTCCTTAAATCAGGACAATAGGAAGGATAAACTCCAGCTGTTGGAACTAAGCATCTGTCTTCCCCTCCCTTGAGCCAGTCTCCAGGCTCTATGAGATTCTGAGCACCTTTAGGGAACAGGGGACCAGGTTGCAATGCACTGGGTATATTCAGTATAATTGCACCATTGGTTTCCTGAGTGTGACACATCTTGCCTGATTACACTGCATGTCCAAGGAAGTAAGAGTGTGATGGGGAAGGCTCCTGTCTGGTGACCTTTATTTTGGCAGAAAGCTAATAGACATTCCGCTGTGGGGAGAGGATGCTCTCCCAGGGAATTTGCACACTAATAGAGACTTTGCCTCCATCATTGTGTTTAACTGAAAGAAGAGTTACATCAAATTTTTACCTAAGAATTTCTAACACATTCTTACATAATTAAAGAAAAGTGATGCAAATCAATCTTCAGTAATTTGCAAGTAGAGCCGTTCCCCTCCCCAACCCCCTCTTGGGCTTGGAGTTGTGAGTAATTGCATGCTTATAAGTAGAAAGGGGACTTAAGGGGTTGTCGGGTGTGGAAGGTGAGGGCCTACACTTTCTGCCCGGTGGAGGGAGGGGTGCAGGGAAGTCTCCCTGGGCTGGTCCTGAGCTTGCTAGAGCCCAGCTCATCCACAGCCATCAGTGGACAGAGTTGGTTGAGTGGCCAAGAGATCTGAAGCCTCTCCTGGCACCTTCTCCTCCACCCATCATTACCTCATGCAGGTTTTCCCCACACCACTCCATATGTGAAGAGAACAAGGTGAAGGACACCAAATAGTAGGAGGAAGATGCCTCCTATATTAGTCTATTCTCACATTGCTATAAAGAAATACCCAACATTGTGTAATTTATAAGAAAAGAGGTTTAATAGGCTCATGGTCCTGCAGTCTGTACAGGAAGCATGGCAGCACCCATTAAGGGGCCTCAGGGAGCTTACAATCATGGCAGAAGGCAAAAGGGAGAGAGGTATTTCACATAGTGGGAGCCAGAGGAAGAGAGAGGGGTGGGGGGTGTTACAAGCTTTTAAACAACCAGATCGACTAGGTGCATTGGCTTACACCTGTAATCCCAGCACTTTGGGAGGCCGAGGCAGGTGGATCATGAGGTCAAGACTTCAAGACCAGCCTGGCCAATATGGTGAAACCCCATCTCTACTAAAAAATATACAAAAATTAGCCAGGCTTGGTGACGTGTGCCTGTAGTCCCAGCTACTCAGGAGGCTGAGGCAGGAGAATTGGCTTGAACCCGGGAGGCAGAGGTTGCAGTGAGCCAAGATCATGCCACTGCACTCCAGCCTGGGCAATAGAGTGAGACTTCATCTAAAAAAAAAAAAAAAATCAACCAGATCTTGGGATAACTTACTCACTATGCAGTACCAAGGGGTGGGGGAGGTGGTGCTAAACCATTCATGAGAAACTGCCCCCATGAGCCACTCATCTCCCACCAGGCCCCAACTCCAACAGTGAACATTACAATTCTACATGAGATTTGGGTTGGGAGGCAGATCCAAACCATATCACCTTCCATCAAGGAGTAGGAGGGGGGTAGCAAGAGAACTGGAGTCACCCAATGCAGTGCCCATCTCTAAGTTGGAGCTCAAATGCACCCAGGGGGAGGTATCAGGCTGACTCAGAATTTAGTATTTTTGAATTGGAATACCTGCTGGCAAGTGTGTTTTCCAGTTTTCCATAAGAGACACCATTCAGAAAGTCCTTCTCAAACAGCCTGATTCACACGCCTGTGGGACCAGTTTGGCTCTTTGGCCTGAACAAGTCCTTTGTCTGAACAGAATTCCATCCTTCATACCAAGTGAGATCTGGGAGGGATCATAGACCCTGAACAACACCAAGTGTATGTTCTTGGTCTTCCTAAGGAAAGGATGACAAACATCACCCCTTTCTTGACCTGTTATAACTGCTTCTAGTCAACATCTCTTCATTCTAGTGTCTTCCTCAAGTCCTATCACTGCAAATTAATTTTCCTAAACACAGCTCCGAGCACATTCCCCTCCCTATGTCCCAAACTGATGTGCCCCAAACCCTTCCGAGATGCACCATTGCCTATAGAATAAGAGCCAGATCCCTCTACCCTGACATTCAAGGTTCTTCACTCCTGATCCTCAAACACCTTTCCAACCTTAACACTCATCCATCCCCCACCGGGACTCCAGTCCCTCTCAGCTTCTGTGCCCACAGAAAGTGCAGAAAGCAGTCAGTAACTCCTTTTCTCTACTCTGGGACTGTGGGAAATACTGGTGGGAATCTATAAGACCCCTTGGCACTTTTATACTCTTACCAAGTGCATGCAAACCACTCCAAGAGTCTGCAAGAGCCCTGAGAAAACTTCACAGGTCCAAGTGCCTGTTTGCAACCAACCAGCATCCCCTCTCTGCAATTGCAACACCCTGCACTTTACCCAGAGACACTGAAGCACTCTCTATTCTTTCTTCCCTGAATGCTGAGACTGGCTCAGGGCCCACACTCCAAGGCAGGAATGGGTCTCAGTCCCGATTGCGCACCCTAGAACACTCATGGCAGCATTCCTGGGGGTGGGACTCATGAATGGCATCAGTAGTTTTAAAGCTCCCCAGGTGAGCCCTGTGTGCAGTAAAGATTGTGAACAACTGGTCAGAGTTCATGGTTCTCAGCCAGAGCCCTTGGCTTGTGCCAAGAAGCCTTTAAAACACATGGATATCCACCTTCTCTCCTAACTAATAAAATGGGAGTCTCCCAGTGTGGCTCTTGGCCATGAATATTTTTTTAAATGCTCTTCAGGTTGGTCTAACCACTGATCTACAGTAGTGTTCAGGAGGTGCTTTAAAGTGAGACTCCAGGAGGACAAGGGACATTTTAGTAGAAGGTAACCTATCATGTGCAGTGGCAAGTAGACCACACAGTTCAGGGTCCCAAGGAGCTAATACCACATGGAACAGTCCTTGGGCCCAGTGCAGAGGACATTAGTGAACAATTCCACCTCCCCTCCCCTAAAGAAGCAGAGAACCAGCCTCTCCTTGGCTAATCATATTGGCACTTTTGTTACAGTTTGCAGACGCCCAGAGCTGCAATTGAACCTCCTCAGCTGTGTGATTTGGGGGGCCCGGTGGACACTCCTGGCAGGTGGCAATATTCTGCAGCTAGTCATTTGTGCCTCTCTTTGCTTGTCTCGTGTTCAAGCTGCTGCGTCTCTTTCTGTGTCTGCCAGAACATTCTCCTCTTCATCGCATGCAGGGTATATACAGGGGCAGGATATTGAAGCAAGTCCAGAAGATGGGTCAAGCTGCCCTGGCTTTTGGCTGGAATATCAACACCTCCCTTGAATCCAACAGGAAATGCTCCCTGCTCTGTCCCCACACTGGACAGCATCATGGTTTCCATGGTTACCTACTTACTATTTTACTGCTCAGTTTAACCATTTAGTCATTGCGCACTCACAAGGGGGGCTCTGGGTAAGCCAAGGCACTATCTTACAATCGAGATTTGAAGTTTATCATCGGCAAATACCAGCACAGGTCCTGGCTGCTCTAATTTATTCTGCAGTTTCTCATTAAGCATTTTACAGTTCTCAAACTTTAATAACTTTAGTTCTAGGTAAGATAAAAACAATCTCCCTGGTAATGAGCGAAGAATTTCCTTCTCACAGATGATATTAGACTTGGATTGTGTTTTCCAAAGTACACAATTTTCCTTCGCTCGTATGGTAGCCATTTCCCCCCACAGGATTGAAATGATAATGTTTCCAGCCATGTAATGCCATTACCTTCAAATTTAATAGATTTGCTTTTAAATGCCACTAAGATATTGTTTCTATCCTACCTATAACACAAGTTATTAAAATTTAACAGCAAAAAAGACCTTATGAAGACCCGGATTGCAGTTTAACAGATAAGCAAGTTCAGCATCTGGCCTAACGAGAGAGGACTATAAATGAGAGTTTAGAGATCACTTTGAAAGCCGAGTGTCCCCACAGGAACTTGGGCCCAGTGATTTTTTAACTTCTACAAACACAGAAGTAACTGGTAAAACCATTATTTTTGCCTTCGACTAGTTACAGAGGAGATTCGATTACTTCATTGATACATAGTTTCTTTCCCGGGACATCTCTCTGAACGAACATGTTAGTTACTCGGATGTAGAACAAGTACCCATGCAAGTTCTAAGTTTTGCTCCTGGATAAACCTGAGGAAACAGATGTTTTAGGCTGGGTGTTCAGACCGCTTAGTTTCTGTAGGCCCTCTTGATGCTTTGGAGAGAGGTGTCCTTGTGCTTATTTTTTCTGATCTAGCAGTAGACAGCACTGTGCACAGAAAGAGATACTCTTGCTTATAGCTGTGTTTGTGTGTGTGTGTGTGTGTGTGTTTGTGTGTGTGTGTGTGAACCTGGGCTACTGTGTGATACCAATGGCTCAAGGATGTTTCCTGTTGATACTGGCATGTCAGGGCCCCCATGTCTGATGGCACGTCTTTTCTCAGTTGCTCTGAAGCCATGTAGCAAGTTAACAAGCCCTCACCCTAGTGTGTCCAGAGATACCTGCCAACCATTCTGCTCAGAGGAGAGATCTAATGGAAAACATAAGTGCCCAGTGGCAGGTGACACTGGACTGGTTCCTTAACATCATCACCTTCTCTTTGCTGTAAATAGGGACAGACAGCTAAGGACACAAAGGGAGATCCACAAGACCAAAGACAAAACCAAGGAACGTTACACTCTAGCTCCTGCTGTGCCGTGCGGACTTGAAGGGTGGCTCCCTCTCCAATATTGGCAGATGGGGCACAGGAAACTAGCAGTCCTGGAGGCTTTGGGGTCTGGAATGAGAGATCAGCTTCTCTGATGGGTCTCTGCAGCATTCTGGTGGAAGTGAGTTTCCAGCACATCCAGCATTCACTATCCATGGTGTTCAGTATCCACGGGTCCATCCGTCAGCAGACCCAGCATGGAGCCTCAGACACAGGCAAGCCCCAGCAGGAAGTGTCAGCCTGGCTGGGGAGCAGGGTCCCTGGGAGAAAGCAAGGGGTTTGGGCCAAATTTCTCCACTTGTAGCATAAATGTGACCTTATTTCCATGAGTAACCCAGCATTCCACTTATACCCGGCTTCCACGGATTTGGGTGAAGCCGTTTGATTGCAAACCTTTTGGGAACACTGGTTGGCGTTACTGGCAATTTCTAAGAAAGGCCCAGCAGAATGATGACAACAATGGTTAGTGGCTTATTCAGCAAAGCAATAGCTGCATGATCTAAGTCTACAGTTTCCAACAGAAAGAAATTCCACTCCTAGGTAACCATGCCCTGCTCATAGTGAGCATTTAGTACTGCTGAGAATCTTGACACTTCAATGTGGTTAGTTTAACATTTCTGGTTGACCACAAGCCCACTCACATTTCCCCAGCATGACCTCCAAGTGGAGAAGAACCCAGCTTTTTTTTTTTTTTTTTTTAGACAGGGTTTTGCTCTGTTGTCCAGGCTGGAGTGCAGTGGTGCGATCTTGGCTCACTGCAACCACTGCTTCCTGGGCTCAAGTGATCCTCCTACCTTGGCCCCCTGGGTAGCTGGGATTACAGGGGTGCACCACCACGCCTGGCTAATTGTTGTATGTTTTTGTAGAAATGGTGCTTTACCATATCGCCCATGTTAGTCTCGAACTCCTGAGCTCAAGCTATCCTCCCAATTTGGCCTCCCAAAGTGCTGAGATTACAAGCACAAGCTACCACATGAGGCCAGAATCCAGCTTTTGTAATGTTCCTGAACTAACATCTTCATTGCCGTGGTGAATAACTGACTTCTCCCATGCAGGCTGGGGCAAGTGTGTCCCCAACAAGGCCAAGCCCATTGAGCGTCTGGGGTTGGGAAATGGTGAACGAAGAGCAAATTGTGATCCCAAGGACAGCCCCATTGGATCTGCTTGCTGGAGCTGAGCATGCTTCTGCTGAGGGATCTAAATGGCATGGCCTTGCCTTGTGTCTTGCTGCATAATAAATTGTAGCCCTCGCATTAACTGGTCAGGCTTCAGTGATAACCAAAGTGCAGCCTGCCGGTGGGGCCCTGATCAATAAGACTTTCTATTTATAGGATTGTTACAAATGGAAGTTTTATTTAAATGAGATGGTGCTGAGGAGTACACAGAAGATCAATCAGATAAAATACAGTAAAAGAGTTTAATTTGGGTTTGATACGCAGCTCACACTCACACACACACACACACACAGGCTTACACATGAATTCACGAACACACTGAGGGGAAAGGTTAGTGCCCTGAAAACACCCCTAAAATAATCAAACCATGACAACATGCTGGGCAGAGGCAGGGCATTAACGAAGTGAAATATGAAGTTGAAAGAAGGCAGGAGGAGGCACAGAGGAAAGTTGGTCTAGGGTCTGAAGGAAGCTGGGCTTTCAGCCTCCCTTGCAGACCATCTTGCTGTGTGGCCTCGGAGAAGCCCCCCTCTTCTCTGGAGTTCCATGTCTCTGTCTAGAAATGAGCCCACTCAGCTCTGACACTCCATGATTCCCTGGAAGAGACACTATTGTAAAGGAGCAACTACAAAAGAAGAGAGAAACTTGCTGTCTCATCCACCTCTAATCTATTCCTGTTCCTCAGACAGCCAGGGTTTGAGGTTTTGAACATAGGGAGACTGGGTTTTAAACACCAGCCCCATCAGGAATGTGCAATCTTGTGTAAGTGGCATGAGAAGGTGACATTTAGTGACTCAAAGCGTGATGCTTCATTCAGCCTTCCCAACCACCGAGGGGCAGAGCGCAGGGCTCCCTCACCTTCCTCCCAGGCTCTCATTATTGTTTGGTGATGAGGATGATGAGTGGTGCCTCCGCTTGCAAAGCAACTGTGAGTGTGAAAGGAAGTTAGGCTTGCAGAGTGCCAGGTCATGGCTTGGCACAGAGGTGCACTCATGGCACTGGGGCTTGGCTGCACTCCTCAGAAGTGGGTAACAAGGGGCACTGAGGCAACAAGAAAGCTCAGGTTGTCCAGCTGCCAAGGTCTTATCCCAGACACCACTAGTGTCAGCCTGGCAACTCCCATGCCCATCAGAGCAGGAGAAGTGGCAGCAGCCAGGCACGGAGAGAAGGCTGACCCCAGGTGCGCAGGTGAGGTGTTGCATTGCCAATTGTCACCTGGACTGAAGGACAGATCTGGCAGCAGCCACAGCTGCAGTGCCTACAATGTGTCCCGCGGCTTCCTCTGCTGTTTTTCTTGGTTGACGTGCACTCCGCAGTGGCAAGGGAATGTTGTGTTTTACTGCTGTATTTTATCAACACACAATTATTTCAGGACTTAGATTTCTCTCCAAAGAATGGATTAATGTTTGATGACCACGTGAGGCCATCCTGACCCAGGCTGGGAAGATGCTTGTGCAATATGCAACCCGGTGAAAGTCCCTTCCTCCAGGGCAGGGTTTTTGGGGTTTTATCTGGGGTAGGAGAAGATGAGATACTTGGATCCCTCTTCAGGATGAATTTATTTTTATCTTTTTAATACCATAGACAGACTTCATCATGCATATTAGAAGTTTACCAGGTATTAGGTAATTTAGATCATAAATTCTCCTCAAAGTGACCCATCATCTCGGTATTTATATTTTTCCTCTGAAAAGATGGGAGGCATAAAAGCAAGCTTTGTAGTTTTATATCTGTCAGCTTGTCACCTAAATATCTCAGTAACTACTGATCTTATCATCATAAAATTTCCATTTGTGTAGTTAGACATGTCATGTTGGCCAGTTACACAAAAAGTTAAGCACACGCAACATTCAACATTCAACCCCATTCGGGGCCAGCTCTCATCTGGATGTCTCTCTGTGTAGTCCAAGGAGAGGCCTAGAGTGGACTAGGCTGGAAACGAGCTCCATCCGACAGCAGAGGAATTACAGAGCAGAAAAAGCCCCTTAAGGCCTCTGCTCCCCTCTCCTGAGGGTGTTCCCGCAGTGCTGATGGCGTGAAGTCCCCTAGAATGAAGGATGCCTGGATGCCTTCTCTAAAGGCAGCAGTGAGGGAGGCTGGCAAACATAATTCAGGTCCTTTTTGACCTTGATGGCAGATCAGGATTTAAGCCCATTTCCGGGTCCACAATGTTAGCAGGGTGGGTTGGGAAAAAGATGAGATGAACTGTTTTTGTTGTTTTGGAGACAGGGTCTTGCTCTGTCTCTGAGGCTGGAGTGCATTGACTTGATCCTAGCTCACTGCAGCCTCGACCTCCTGGGCTCCAGTGATCCTCCCACCTCAGCCTCCTGAGTAGCTGCACAGGCTCACATCACCACACCTGGCTAATTTATTATTTTTTGTAGAAACAGGGTCTCACTATGTTGCCCAGGCTGGTCTCAAACTCCTGGCCTCAAGATATTCTCCTGCCTCCACCTCCTGAAGTGCTGAGATTACAGACGTGAGCCACCGTGACCAGGATAAGATTAATTTTTTTTTTTTTTTTTTGAGATAAAGTCTTAACTCTGCTGCACAGGCTGGAGTGCAGCGGTACAATCTTGGCTCACTGCAACCTCCACCTCCTGGGTTCTACTGAATCTCCTGCCTCAGTCTCCTGAGTAGTGAGGATTACAGGCATGTGCCACCATGCCTGGCTAATTTTTGCATTTTTAGTGGAGATGGGGTTTCACCATGTTGGCCAGGCTGGTCTCAAACTCCTGACCTCAAGTGATCTGCCTGCCTCCACCTCCCAAAGTGCTGGGATTGCAGGTGTGAGCCACCGCACCCAGCTGTAATTTTGAAACAAGTGTTTATTGATAACTGCTAGTGTCACCCACTGTATGGCTCAGGTGACATGCAGACAAAGCCCCTGTCCCCCAGCAGCCCTGCCTGGGCCTAGTATGGGAGACAGTTCCAGTATCCAGTGTGATAGCAGAGACAGACACAAGACAACTTATGGACACAGGGCAGTGGGAACCTTAGCTTTCCTGGGAGACTGGCAAGGGCAGGAATCGGCGAGGTGTCAACACCCTGGGGCATCAAAGCTCCACTTGGATTTTGGACTCAAGAGAAGACCGGATATTCATATCTATTGAATGTGACTATTTTTCCATTTACTACTTCTTGATCACTAGCTGTATGCCAGGCACTATGCCAGGGTCAGAGATGTGGTAATAACTGAGGCCCATGCAATCCCTGACCTCCCAGAATCTACAGTCTAATTGAGGGGAGGAGGATGAGCAGTGAAACAAAATGTCACACAGATAACTTTGTTTCCACTAATATTCTAAGTGAAGTAACTTAGGAATAGAAAACCAAACATTATATGTTCTCACTGATATGTGGGAGCTAAGCTATGAGGCCGTAAAGGTGTAAGGATGACACAATGGACTTTGGGACTTGGGAGGAAGAGTGGGAAGGGGGCGAGGGATAAAAAACAACAGATATGGTGCAGTGTATACTGCTCGGGTGATGGGTGCACCAGAATCTCACAAATCACCATTAAAGAACTTACTCATGTAACCAAATACCACCTGTACCCCAGTAACTTATGGAAAAATAAAGTAAAATAAATAAGGCTGGGTGCGGTGGCCCATGCCTGTAATCCCAGCACTTTGGAACGCCAAGGCAGGCGGATCACGAGGTGAGGAGATCAAGAGCATCCTGGCCAACATGGTGAAACCCCATCTCTAATAAAAATATAAAAATTAGCTGGGCATGGTGGCCCGCACCTGTAGCCCCAGCTACTTGGGTGGCTGAGGCAGGAGAACTGCTTAAACCCAGGAGGCAGAGGCTGCAGTAAGCCGAAATTGCGCCGCTGCACTCCAGCCTGGGTGACAGAGTGAGTCTCCATCTCAATCAATCAATCAATCAATCAAATAAAATATATATTGGCAGATTGACTATCTAAAATGCACAAGGGACACTTACATATTGTGAGGGATCATAAGGATAAGACCAAGTCCCCAGTCTTAAAGAATTTAATACCTAATAAAGAAAAATGAGATACATTCCTAAAAAAAAATCTTCATCTCCAGGGCAGAGGAGAGCTTGCATACTAATTAATGTGTGTGAAAGCATTCTGCACATGCAGTGTGTGGCAGGTGTGTTTCAGCCTACATTGCGGCCTGATGCCATCGCTAAATAAGCCCCACCCTGTTGGGGACTCGCAGAGCTGCAGACTCCAGAAGGCCAACCTCGCCCCTGGTGGCATGGGAGTGGGGGAGCAGTGAAAGCTGAGGTCTCCAATGGGCATGCACTAAATTACACTGTGGTGGGAACAGCATTGCAGTTGGGGCACTGGTCTCGGGTCCATTTTAAAACACAGACTTCTTTAAAGCTGACTTTGACTGAAACGGGCTCAGCAGAGGACACTGCACTCTGGGAGAGGGCAGGTGAGACTCAGCGGTCGGGATAAGGCAGAGCTGACTGAGGACAGGGCTGGGCGACAGAAAAGAAAACAGGGACTGGAGTGGCCTGGTTATATGATTCTGTGACTTTTTGTTGTTTCTTATTTTTTATTTTATTTATTTATTTATTTATTTATCGAGACGGAGTTTCGCTCTCGTTGCCAAGGCTGCAGTGCAATGGAGTGATCTTGGCTCACTGCAACCTCTGCCTCCCAGGTCCAAGTGATTCTCCTGCCTCAGCTTCCCAAGTAACTGAGATCACAGGTGTGCAGCACCACGCCCAGCTAATTTTTTTTTTTTTTTTTTTGTATTTTTATTAGAGACCGGGTTTCACCATGTTGCTTAGCCTGGTCTCGATCTCCTGACCTCAAGTGATCCACCCGTCTCAGCCTCCCAAAGTGTTTGTTTCTTGTTCTTTAAAAGTCACCCTTTCATGGCTTTTTATTTAAGACAAATATTCTTATCCTTTGATTCTAACCTAGAAAACGATTAATGATAGCTATCATGCATTCAGCCTTTACAACATGTCAAGGGACAGGGTGCAATGGGCCTCATTAGTCTTCACAAAAACTCCCTGAGTCCAACCCCACAGGCCCCATTTACAGATGGGGCACAAAGACAGGGAGCAGTGGGCAGACCTGAGACGTGCAGTGGAACTGCCTGACACTCTTCCCTGATCTGCGCGGTGGCTGGTGCCGCCTACAGCTCTCCGCGTGTGCCTCCTGTCTGCCCTGACTGCAGCAAGTTTTGGGGAGGCCTATGTGCTCAGAGGGGGCGTGAGATGGCAACACACGTGAAGCCAGCATGGGAGTGTCTGAATTTCAGGGAAGAACTGGTCTTCAGAAAACAGCTCTTATTCTTTCATCAGACAGTATTCCTTCACCTGAGGAGCCCAGAATATCCTCCTCCACCTGAAACTGTCCCTCTCTTGAGGATGCAGCCTGAGTTTCACTCTTGCGGGACACACTGTCTCTGACATCCTCTGCCTCTGGCTGGAGGCAGCATCTCATCTCTTCCCTGATAATGTCCCTACATTGCATGCAATGAAAGTCGTTCTCAGAGGCCTGCACTGCCCGGGGGGGCTGTGTTCTTTGCCATTCAATGTCCTTGAGACATGACCTAGACTGTCCTAGGTGAACCCGAGGGACAACAAGAGACACAGATTTGTGGAAGGGACAGCTCTGGACAGACCAAGAGCGTTTGTGCCACGTGTAGGACTCACTTTGGCAGTTCAGACATCTGCAGGTCTCCAGTGCACCCCAGGAGCCAATCAAAAACAGTGGATCAGGAAGTTCAAGGCCAGCTGCGATGCCTAGACTCTTTGGTCGAATATGGACCTATCACCCATGAGTAAAGGAAAAGAGAAGCAAACTCAGGATGAGAAAATCGGGACTTCTCAGGTGCAGTCAGAGGAGAAGATCCAATTCTTACAGGAAGCCAACAGAGAATCCCCAAAGGCTGCCCCAGATCCACAGCTCATCTCCCCACCAGAGCACGATAGCAGGAAGCCTTCCCACTTGTCTTGGTTCCTCTCACAGACACGAGGAAGTTGCATAGAAGGTCTTTCTGAGGTGGTTCAGGACTGATTAGGAGAGGAGTGTGGTTCACCATTCGACTTGGTTCTTTTTCTGAGTGATGCACAGCATTTTAATTCTCAAGCTAATCTTTGATTAACCTCCAGGAAATTTGGGCCTTTCAATTAAAAGAAAGGGAAAGTTTAAAAAGAAAATAGGTCAATGGGCCTTTCTGAAAGGTGGTCCCAGTGAGGCTAAAGGCTTGCTTTGGAATTTTCAGGTTCCCCAGTGTTAATAGAATTTAGATCACATTGAGAATTTAGATCGCAGGAACAGAAAGCGCTGTCCTTTTTCACTGACCCAATTTGAGAAGTAAAAATTGATCAGCAGACCAGCTGGGCATGCAGACATAGACCACAGCATTTGCATGGACTGTTAAGAGTGTTATTCACAGCTTCTGGCAGAGGAGCTGGGTGCTTCCCTGCATCCAAGACGGCGTGCTTACAATGAAGGAACCCCTGCCTTCATCACCTGTGCATGAGAGAGACCTGTTACAGCCCCCGGGGGTGGGGTGAAGCCAGGTAGGAAAATGCATCAGGGCGGAGGGGGGTTACAAAAACATCTGTCAACCCTGCTGCTTAGTAGCACTGTTCCCTGAATCTGTGGAGGGAGGCAGTGATATGGAAACAGGAATTCCAGGGCCTCTCAACTGTATTCATATTCTGAGTTTCCTCCTTCCATTGCCAACGAACTAGGAAAAAAAACGTGTTACTAAGATTTTAAAAATTAAGACATAATTAACATAGGATGCATGCACAGCTCTTAGGTGTATAGTTTCATGCATAACATTCATGCGAACATCAGCCTTATCAAGCTCTATGACTTTTCCGTGACCCCGGAATGTTCCCTCATGCCTCTTTTTGGGGAGATTCTCTCCAGAAGCAAGCGTGCTGTGTTCTGATTTCTCTCACCACAGCTTAGCCTTCCCTGCTCTGCAACTCCATATGCATTAGATCCTACAGCGTAGACTCTTTGGAAGCTGGCTTATATGGCTCAACCCACTGTTTTGAGACTCATACGTGGTATTGTGTGTATTCGTGGCTTATTTTTTATCACTGAGTAATAGACATTCTACAGTTAGACCACATCTGGTTAAGCCATTCACATTTTGATGGACATGGAAAAAGAAAATTTAGAAGACTCTAGAAAGGGGGAGGGAAAAAAACATATTTTGAGTCAGAATTAATACATTCATTCCACGGATGTTTGTGAAGTGTCAGTGCTCTGCTAGAGCTTGTGCTCGGCACTGTGAGTGAAGCTGTGAAGGGGACAGTCAGGCACCGGGGCTCATGCACTTGGACCTAGGAGGAGACGCAGATTATGAACAAGTAAACAGACACACGGCCAAGATGATTTTAGATTGTGACAGGTTCTCTGAAGCCAATTCTCTCATGAAAAATAAACCAAAAATTACGTTTTTAGGACCGATACTTTGGTAGAGTAGATTTTTTTCTTTTTTTGAGACAGAGTCTCGCTGTCACCGACTTCACTGCAGGCTCCCCCCGGTTTCACCCATTCTCTGCCTCCCCCTAATGGACTACAGGCCCGCCACCTCGGAGAGTAGATTTTTTAAAAAATAAAATTGCTATTAAGATCATGAATATGATAAAAATTTGCATCAATTTGTGATTTTTCTGCCGTAAACATCCTTATTAACCAGTGAGTCCGGGGTAAAGTGTGAAATCTGCATCTCACATTGACTGTTTCTTCCTTGCCGTGTGTTTTCCTAAGTCTCTTTCCTCTTAGCTTATTACCTCTTGGTATTACAGATACATTTGCAGTTGTTCAATGGAGATTTCATAAAAAATAAGAATCCTGGTTCAAAGAAAGAAAACTAAGAAACATGCTGTGGGATTTGAATTATTTCTTGCTAAAACAACCACCACCCTCTCTCTATGCAAGATTCTTGAAACAAATATTTTCAAAGAAAGCGATTTCCCTCCTTTCACCATGGGCCGTCTCTGTACAGCCAGCATTGTTCAGACAGAGGAAGAAGGAGGCACAGGGAAATACTTTAGCATTCTATAATAAAGTAGTTCATGGCACAATTAAAATGATGTAGTAGAACAGTAACATGATATGCTGAATTTAAATAACTGAAGATGATTAAGGAGGACGTCAGAATTAAATGCTTGATGGAATTGACATAACAGATCCAAGATGGCCTCTCCATGTTTCAGCAGAGAGATGGTGCCAACCATTGATATTTTCCAAGTAAATTTGTTGATAGATAAAACATTTTTATAGACTTTCCATTATTCCTTGTAGCCATCAGCTTTTAATTTTCTCTTTCTAGTTAATATACTTGTGTATAATTTAAACAGAAAACTGTTCTGTTTCATCATAAAAGATTTGCCTGTTACTTTGGATGTGTAAATCAAGTGGACAGCACAACATTCTTGAACTTGTTTTTTAAGGCATTTGTTGACAACAACAGAAAGGAAGATCACAGACACCGCCAATAAGCATGGACATCAATTATTTTTTAATTGTATAGGAGTACAGTACACTAATTAAAACTAGTATATCTTGCAATGCCAAAGGCAAAATTAATTATTAATTTTTATTAATATTCAGAAGTAGCACAAGGAATGCATTAATAAAGATTTGGTGGTTGTGACTGAGATCTTGTTTAGCTTTATATTTTAGAAAAAAAAATAGGTTTTCTGGCTTGATCTGAATAAAAAGAAGCTGGCACTGAAGGGATGATCTTTATTGAAATGGAATATGCTCACCAGAGTGGGTATTTAGTGACAGAAGATGAGATGTGGAAGGAGATTATGTGAAAACCCCAAATGCTTGTCTATAATGGTTTGACTTGACAACTCTACAATCACCTGCAAAATTGTTGTTGTTACCTTAGATACTTTTGGTTATTAAATTGAGTATTTTAGTTAAGCCATCTTGAGTTGACATTTAATAATTCATTTAGGAGCTGTGCACAGAATATTATCCAGCTCACCAAATCCAAGATGAACAAAATTAGTTTTGTGCACTAAAAAGATTTTGACAAGACTCTCTCCTCCTCTCCTCACTCTCCCCTCCTTATCGTCTCCTGTTCTCCTCCTCTTCTCCCTCTCCCTTCTCGGCCTCTCCTCCTCTCACAATTAGAAGCAAGTCTGTAAGACTTTCTTGTCCTACAGGGCAAAGACGGAAGCACATTTACAGTTTTTAGGCTAGGGTCTTTAAGCCCATCTAGGCGCAGTCCTAAAACCGTGTAGGATGTAGATAGGTCATTAATCTGTGCTTGCTTTTCTGCAACTGATGGCCTCTCATTTTAAGCAGCCCTGATTTTAGATCTTTCATGTCCACTTCCTGAGAAACAATTTTGCCTTTGTAAAGTCTGCACCAGTAAAATCCTTCAGTGACACCCAAAATGTCGACACAGCCAGCGGGAGGGCTGTGTGGACATGTGGGCTGGTCAGCCGCAAGCTCTGATATCCCGGAACACATGTCCATCGGCCCGGGTGGACGGCGGTAGAGCCATCAGACCCACAGCCTCTTTCGCCTACCATGTGGGGAATGCTATGCCTCACACAGCTCAATCCTGCATGTTCGCGAATCTTCAGGGGTGAAAAGGAGAGGAACAGAGCATTCACAGCTACAATGAAGCTACAAGCAGTTGTAGGCAAAACTGTATGGTACAGCATATGCACAGTGCATGCCTTCCCTTCACACCTCGGAAGGCAGCAGGACTCCCCGGCAAGCGCAAGCTGTCACCATTCCCTTGGGAAGGCAGCTCTCTGAAGAATACTTCTTCCACCTGATGGTCCACCTTCCAGAATGCAGCTCCTGGGAAACAGCATCAGGCCAGTCCGGGAAGGCATGTGTTTCCTCAGATGTGTTGGAACATTTCCTCTGAAAAATAGGAGGAAAAGGGGATCTGATGTCATACTGGCAATCTCTCTGATGGGACTCACATGCCTGAGGGTAAAGGTGGCCATGCAGTCAGAATCAGCATTGACTCCAGATAAATGCATGGCCATGTTGGCTCATTTCTCCCCATCAGAGTTTAGACAGGGGTGAAGGAGGCTGGCTTCATCACACCATGGCATGTGATGCACCAGCAGCCTTCAGGTGATGTTGAAGATAGCCAGGTGATCTCTGACTCCTAGGACTTTAAATACTTAGCAGCTCATATCAAGAGAGGTTACTGTCTTGCCTTGGTTATTTTTTTTTAATTATTCCTCCAAAATCACATAGATAAATACTGCAAAGTATGCCAGCCATTAGTGAGATATTATGATGAATTGGTTTACAAAAAGGAGATTTAATTAATTCATTCAAACAACGAATACTTTTTGGGCACCTACACTATTCTGGGAGTTTTGCTAGGCCTGGGAGATTCCAAAATAAATATGAACGGTAAGTGTATGAGTTCGCTGTTGCCGCATAACAGACAGCCCAAAACTTGTGGACTTAAGCAGCAATCCTGCATTACCACCCGGGTGTCTATGAGTTGGCTGGGGCTTGGATGATCTAGAATGGGCTTGACTAAGCAGCTCTCCATCTGGGATTGCTAGGGTGTCTACCATGTCTCTTTCCACCTGTCTCTCACAGTTTTTGGATCAGAGAGGTAACTGGGGCATGTTCTCCCCATGGTGATACCAGAGGCACAAGAGGGTCTACTGAAATCAAGGGCTTCTAAATGCCTCATCTCAAAATTGGCACCCTCCTGTCTCCAGCTACGTTCCATTGGCTAAAAGTAAATCACATAGCCAACCTCAGAGCTCAGAGTTAAGGAAGCATATGCAACCTGCGATGAGGCCACAGCAAGGGTGTGGATGCAAGAAGGTGTGATGGAGGTCAACAGTGACACCTACAGTGGGAAGATATCATTTCCTATTCTTCATGCTGCTGATGGGCACAGGAATGGTGTTTTGGTCCATTAAGGCTGCTATAACCAAATACTATAGACTGGGTGGCCCACAAATGACAGGTATTTATTTCTCACAGTTCTGGAGGCTGGGAAGTCCAAGACCAAGGTGCTGGCAGATTCAGTGTCTGGTGAATCAGCTTTCTAGTTCATAGACGGTGACTGCTTGCTGTTTTCTCACATGGTGGAAAAGAAAAGAGATCTCTCTTGGGCCTCTTTTATAAAACCACTAATCCTATGCATTAGAACTCCATCTCCATGACTTAATCACCCTCCAAAGGCCCCACCTCCTAAGGCCATCACCTTGGGGGTGAATTTCAACATAGGAATTTGGGAGAAAAGCAAAAACATTCAGATAGTAACAAATGATGACTTCTTCCCTGAAAGTATTGGGGGAAAAAATTCCCACTCCATTCCCTCTTTCCTGAAGGACAGCTGCTGGGAAGGGTGAGAAGAGTCTGATGTCTATGGGTGTCTTAAGCTATGAAAGATTTGCTATTCCCTGTGGTCTGCCTCAATTTTTCCTTTAGGGACCACAGGGGAAAGATGCTCTTAGCTTCTGCTTCCATGTGGCAGATATCCCTCCCCACAGCAAGTCTACGGCCTGGTTCTGTCTCTGCCCCCAGAAACAATGGGCACACAGCTGCCTGGACTCTGTCAGTGGCGGGAGACTAGACAGAGGAAGACAGGGAGGCTTGGCCTCTCTGCAGATCCAATCCAGCTCTGCATACAACCATGCTATTTTCATCAACACTTGACCCTTGGGTCTACTTCTCATTTGTTTGAGAACTCAGAGGAGAAGGCCTCTGATTAGCATCTTAGAAGTTGCCAAAATGTCACACGGATTCTGTCCTTGCAGAGCTCCCAGGGTGATACGGGGCTTGTCTGGGGATGACATGGGGCCAGGGCCTTGACATCCCTACACACAGAGGCATCCCCCTTACTGAGGTTCACAGGATGTAGCATCTCCCTCCTCTCCGCACCTCAAATATTCCCCAATTAGTGTCCCCATTGACCTAGTGGGGTGGATCTTCAGCTTCGCATCATAATGTGGAAGACAGGTGGTGCTTACATGAGAAAGAGAACAGAAGAGAATTAACACATGATGCAAGCAACTGGATCAATGGAGACATCCCAATATGATAAATCAGGCCCAGGTTTTTTTTTTTTTTTTATCTTCATCTATGTAGTTTGTCCATCCAGGTAGTAACCCAAGACAATGTCCTGCCTCCTGTCCTACTGCTGCTGCCCCAGCTCTTCTCTGCACTAGCTTTCATGCTTTCCACACCTCTGTCCACTCACCTGCAAAATGCAGGTGAACACAGGACCCCCTCTTCAGATGACTATAAACCTCCATGAGATCCAGTGGATGGGAAGTTCTTAGCACAGTGCAGGGCACACCGGAAGGACAGATGGGCCACGAGTTTCATTATCGACCTATCGCACACATTCTTTGAGGTAGAGGCTGGCAGAGACTCAAGCTGCATCCTCCCCCGAACAGATGTGGACCCTGTTAATCGTGGTCTTTCATCTTTGCTTACAGTTATGTGACACTGCTTCTCTAAGCAGATTTGGGGAGAGATTTGTTTTCATAAATCATGTTTATATATTACTGAAGCTTTGTTTACTCATTTAGGAACAAGTTAAGGGCATTGGGGTACATGTCTGTGGGGACAGATGGGTGGGGAAAGGAAGCATTTGGAGGAGTTCTTTGGTACACACACAAACTGACCAAGAACCTGGCTTCAAAGTCAGATGTCGGGCTATTTCACTGTGAGACAGACTGAGGGCCAGCCTCAAAGTGGGGCTGGGTAAGGCTTCTTCTCTCAGATCCTAAAATTACGCAAGTCCATGAAAATCCCGTTTTGATTACATCAAGAACTTCTGGCAGAAATATTTCTGGTACCTAACCTTAAACCGGAGGATATTGCATTGGCGGTGGCTGCGCTGAGAGCGCGAAGCCTCAGAAGTGGGACAGCTGTTGGAAATCAGATGCTGTCTAAGAGAGTTTATTATGCTCCCTCTACACGGCTCACCCTCGGCAAAAGCCAGGTGAGATCCTTTCACCAATGAGGATGCGTTTCCTCTCTAGGGTTTCCTGAGCCACCTGTAGGGCCAGGAGAGTCCCTGAATATTCAGAATATGCAGAAACTCCTCTGACAAGCAGCTTTGCTTAAGCAGAGAATGTGATCATGTCCAAGGTGGCTTGGATAAACTTTACACTCACAGAGAAGGCTCTGAGCCTTCTTCTGGCCTGTGGGCATTAACCTGAACCACGTAGTTGTGTATTTTTTTTAACTGTTATACTTTTCTACTTTAGATATGTACTCACCTGCAGAAAAGAAATCCTTATTTTATTTTTTGTCATAACCCAGTTTACTTGTTATTTTCTTTTTAAAACTTCCCCAACAACTCCACTGGTCACTTCCATATGAATTTCAACTCTATTCCCCATTTATACCTCTCTGGCATCACCAGCTTATGATGGTGGTGATGTCATCTGACTCCTGGCTAGAGACTCACGAGCACCCTGAGACAGCATGTATGTCTTCTTCTTTATGTACTTCCAGTGCCCAACCAAAGCCACTGGTTCTGAGATAGTTTCAGAGAAGGCGGGGCTGAGCTGAAAGAACACATCCAGCATGGGTCTAATTATTTGAACAAGTAATTAGATTGGATTAACCACCAGCACGTTAGCCACCTGATGAGAGTGAGTTGACTAATCTTACCGTCTTATATATAATTGAGAGTAGATTCCGAATGAGAGGTGAGAAGAGCATCTCTGCATTTTTAGGGGCATAAGAGAGGCCTTGTTTATTAATTCAGCCATAATCATTGGTTATCTACCTTGTGCAAGGCCCTGTCATACGCACAAGTGATAGGTTTATCACTAGTACTAGTATAATTGTTACAGCAGGTAGCTAGTCAGACAGGAACAGGGCAAGAGAGCCCCCTGACTCCCTCCCTCTCTCCCTCACAATCAGGAATCTCAGACAACCATCAAGTGATGGTGAGGTAGTTGTTAAGTATCTCTCTAAAATAATAATTGGTCACAGCCAATGCCAGGGAAAGGCAGTCTCCCAATACACAGAAACACCTGTAATTGCTGATCAGCAGCTTCCCGATGACATCTCAGGAGTTGGGCAAGCGGGCTCAAGCATGAGCACTAAGAGGCAAAATGGCGGAGTTTAACCCGTGTAACATTTGGACTGGTAAAGGAAGAATGCCTCATGTGAGCATGCGTACAACTCCAGTAAACGCACCACGCATGCAGCCCCTCCCAAGTGCTATTGGGCCACTGCACATGGGCACAGCCCACCGCAAGGGAAGAATCAGGGGAGAAGTTTTTAATAAACTTTCACTCCTTCTCTAAACTTGCCTCGGTCTCTCACTCTGCTCTTCGTTTGGATTCTTTCTTCTGAGGAGACAAGAATTGAGGTTGCTGCAGACCCGTATGGATTCGCCGCTGCTTACATACTTTGGTGCTGTGTGACTTGGGTACATTCAGCTGGTAACATAACTAGGAAGGGGTGTATAGGAACATGGGTGGAAAAAAGTATGTATAAAACTCCATCCTTATGGAGCTTACATTTTAACGACAGGGAGACAGACAAAAACCAAACTACCAAACAGGTCAGATGTTAAGTGTTGTAAGAGAAATAAAGTAAGGCGGGGTTACAGAGAGAGCCATGGGGACAGAGCATTGCAGTCTTGAAAGGTGGTTAAAGGACCCCACATAGACTGTGACATTCGAGCAAAATGCATAAAGGATTGAGGGAACTGACCATGCAGGTAATGGGGGAAAAGCATTTTTCAAGCAGAAGCAATGTCATATGCAAAGGCTACAAAAATATTAAAGAAGGCTTTTTGGGTAGAGGGAAAATGACACCAAATTGAAACAGAGTTATAAAAAGGGGTAAGTGCCAGGGAAAGGCAGTCTCCTGATGGACAGAAACATCTGAAACTGGTGATCAGCAGCTTCCTGATAAGATCTCAAGAACTGGGATCTTATAAGATTCTTGATAAGATTCTGCCAATTCTTGATAAGATCAATAATTGGGCAAGCGGGCTTAAGCATGCCCACTAAGAGGCAAAATGGCAGAGTTTAACTGGTATAACTTTCGGACTGGTAAGGGAAGAATGCCTCACGCGAGCATGCGTACAACTCCAGTAAGCATACTGCGCGTCAACAACTCCAGTAAACACACTGCCAGAAATGGCTAATAAGTGAGTAATCATGAAATAGGTTTCAATTTTTTTTTTTTTTAGTTAGGATAACTTTAAAAAGATATAGATATAGATAGTAGTGTAGTTCAAAGTATCTGCAGAATTAAAATGTCTGGGCACAGTAGCACAATGGATGGGAGGATGGGAAGGAGAAAGTGGAAGATACTATTTTAAGGTTCTTATGTTAAACCTGAGGAAACATAATAGTATTTCAAAGTAGCCTTTAAAGAAGTAAAGGTACACATAGCAAGCCATAAGCAATTGCTGAAAAATTGAAGAAAAATGTATACCTGATAAGCCTAAGGTAAAAATAAAATGGAATACTAAAAAATACTCAATTGATTCAAAAGATGGTAGGAAAAGAAGCAAAGAACAGATGGGAGAAATAGAAAACAAATACTGAAATGGTAGACTGAAACCCTACCACATTAATAATTACATTAAATATAATAGTCTAACACACCAATTAAGAGCCAGAGATGATCAGACTTGATGAAGAAACAAGACCAAATACATGCTTAGTTTTCATGTGAAAATTCCTGCTCTGCATTTTGGGAGATTTTTATATTTCAGTCAAGAAATTGGGAAAATGAAAAAAGTATAAATCTTGGGTGCGAATTCAAGGTTAACGATAAATATAGACATTTCTTTTAATTACTTTCAAACCGCAATTACTTTTCCACCAACCAAGTAGTTTTGAGGAATCCACTGATGTCAACTCAAAAGCATGAACAGGAAGGACTAATGTGCAGAGTCTAAGGTTAAGATAAACATTTACAGAAACCAGGGAAGGAGCAGGCAGGAGAGTAACCATAACTTCCTTGGTTAGTCTCAGTCATAGCTGTTGCCAGGCTGTAAACACATGTTTGTGGAATACTCTGAAATAAGATTAGAAACTGATCTAAAACCTGAATTGCAAAAAGAATATCAATTTCATTAGCAAAAATCGAAATCAAGGCAAGCACACAAAATATTTGTATTGTTAAAAAATGATATAATCTGATATGAAGAAACATGTGCCCTAAAGCCCAATTTACAAATGCTTTCAGGTACACTCTGGCCATTCAACCAACATCAATGCAAAAATGAATGCAAATTTTCCACATTTGTAAGGTTTGTCAGGTTTGTAAGGTTAATATTCACCTTTAAAATATTTTCTATTCTCAAATGTCTATGTCAGGTAGATGTTACTGAAAAAAATCTACCTACAAATGAGTACTTTAGAAAAAAGTGTTATGAAAAATACAGACTAATGTAATTTAAGGAATTCCCAAGATTTCCTTGGAACTCTATTTTTTGTTTCTGAATACCAAAGATTAATATATATCTACAGAAAACTTACCTTAAAAATAAATATATGAATGGCTTAAAAGAAAATGATAGGAGAAAGTATGCGATGCAAAAACTAATTATGAGACTGGCATTACTACACTAATGTCAGACAAAGTAGACTTCAGTAGAATAACTATTACCAGAGTTTAAAAAGACATTTCATAAGGACACAATGCTCAAATCTCAATATAAATATAATATATATGTGCATATAACAAACTTAAACATGTATGCACCAGAAAAATCCTCAAAGTACATAAAGCAAACATGGCAGAAATAAAAGGGAAAAAAAAGACAAATACAAAATATAGTTGAAAATTTCAACATTTTTCTTAGTAATTAATAGAACGAATGTAAATCTATAGGAATATAGAAATTCTTACAGATTTGTAATTAATAGAGGGGATGTAAATTAATAGAAGGAATGTAAAATCAATAAGGATACAGAAATCCTGGATAAAACTGTCAATCAGTGGGACTTAATTGACATGACATCTATTGAACACTTCACCACTTCACCCAACAGCAGCAAAATGCTTTTCTTTTCAATGGCACATAGAACATTTGCCAAGATAAACATCCTAAGCCATTAGAAAAAGTGTACATACATTTAAAATGATTGAAATTATACAGGATATATTTCCAATATAATAAAAATTAGCAATAAACCAAGAGATCTAAAAATCCCCAAATATTTGGAGAAAATATTTCTGGGAATCTCATGGATCAAAAAAGAAGTCACAAGAGAAAATCCAAAACAATTTGAACTGAGTGAATATAAAACACAACATACATATTCATCAGATGCAGCTAAAGCAATTCTTTAGAGGAAAATCGATAGCCTTAAATGCTTACATTAGAAAAAACAGGTCTAAAATAAAAGATATAGGCTTATACCTTAAGAAACTAGGAAATTCAGGAAAATTAAAGCCAAATAAGTAGAAAAATAATAAGCAGAAATTAATAAAATATAAATATACAAACTATAGAAAAAAATCAACAAAAACAAAGTTGTTTGACTAGATTAATAAAATCAACAAACTTCTAGATACACTGAACAAAATAAAAGAGAAGACACAGGTGGAGAGTAACAGTAATGAAAGAGGGGACATCCCCTTTTTAATGTTGATCCTCTATCAACATTGAAAAGATAATAAAGGAATGGTGTGAGAAAGTTAATATAAATAATTTCAACAACTTAGAAGAAATAAAAGACAACAAAAGTTATACATTACCAAAGACACAAGAATAGATACAAAATTTAAATAGCCCTATATATTATTAACAACAACAACAAAGTAATTAAACAACTCATGACAATAAAAACTGTAAATCCAGATGGATTCCTTGGTGAATAAACCAAACATTAAAGAAGTATTTTTGCATCTTGCATGAGAGTTGAATTCCAAAGTCTGCATAGATTCTTAGTTCCAAGCATCAGAAATAAAGTCAGACTAATTTATGATTAAAAAAACACTAAAAAGATTTTGAATAACCTTTCTATCCAGAAGGCTTGTAGAGCCAGGTATGGCAATTGTGCACTGAGAAGGACACCCCATTTAACTCCAGAGAGGTGCCAGAGTCACACAACTGAGTCCAGACACACGGCCTATACTGCCAACACCACAGACACCACACACCTATCACTGGTGTTCTCATTATGATACTGCTGCCTCAGGAAGTAAGGTGTGGACAGTTTGCTGCCACCGCACTCTGCAGAATGGATTCCTTGAAGTCCCCACTTTATTGCTTCATTAAGGTTTCATTTAAAGACTCGTCTCTATTCCCTCTTTTCAAGAAAAGATAGAAAAATATCTGAAAATGTTGATCTCTATAAAGGCAGGTGGACTTTGCCTCATAAAGAAGTGTGATCTGATGCTGGGACAATTTTAATAGCACATGTCTAATAATGCGTGTAAATTAAAAATGAAATCACATCTGATCAAAATTGCCCTAAAAATCCTTAAATCATCCAGTTTTCTGTCCGTGTACAGATATGTCAATTTTCAATAAATCCAACAGGGCTACTTTTTCTCCAGAGTTGGAATAAATTGTTGCTACTTCCACTGATCTGCAGATGCTGTAGCTGACTTGCATTGAGGTCATATAATAGAAAATCTATGTGTATATGTTTGTTTATTTAAAAACCCTACACTCACACAAGGGTGGTAAGATGCTCACACTACAATCGGCTGAGAGAATGACAAATATTACCAGCCACTCCACTTAAAATATTATTTTTATTTCCCCCTTCTTTCTCCTCTCCCACCACCACGCAGACCCTCCTCCTACTCTCTCTCCTCCCCCTCCTTCTCATCCTTCTCCTCCTCCCAAAGAATACCATCAGTTTGTTGCTTATATGATGGGACTCAGCTGTTTCTCCGTAGCTTCCTGACAGCTGGGGCAGAGATTTTATCAACACTTTCTTACATCACTCTTTTGCATCAGTTCCTAAAAGTTCAGAAAAAAAAAATTGACCTTTTCCTTTTACAGATGGTCAAGCTGAGGCTCGAAGAAGATTGAGGCTTGTGGAAGGAACAGAGGAGGGCTGTTACTGTTGGTGCTGGAACCTGGGTTGCCTCTTAATGCATCTTCCTGTATATATTTTCCTACTTTCAGGAGTCCAGACTTTCAGGCAAGGAGCTGGACTCTCTTGGCTTTAAGAGTTCGACAAAGCCATTGTTCTGAATCTGTTCTCTGCCTCCCAGCCCTGTGATAAGAATATCCTAGAAACTGGATTTTTCTATAAAAAACATTTCCCCATGTGGACTGTGTACATTCTGCCTCAAATTCTCTTTGGCAGTTTCACAGTTTAAAAATACTTGAGGATCTCTTTAACTTTGTTTCTCCTCCTCATTGTAAAACTTCACTTTTCACTTGTGTTTCCTCCAGGAACACCCTCCACCCGGCTGGAGCAATGCAGTGCTCTCTTCCCCCTTCTCCTAACTCCTAATTTCCTCCATGCTCGACTTCCATTGGCAACATGTTTTCAAACCCCATGCTTGGATTCCTTCTCTTCAAACCAAATCCAGAGTGTGAAGAAAGAATGTAAACCTTTTTCTACAAGTTTTTTTTTTTTTTTTTTTTTTTTTACAAACCCTTAATTAGATTCACATATGAAAACATCTATCCAAAACATCTGAAAAATCATCCCTGATTTCCTAAAAAATAGATATATCAGCTGGACCACAGCTCCAGGAGACCTACTGCAGGTTAGGTGTGGAAAAAAAAGGTATGTGGAATAATCTGAGGTTAACCTAAATAATGGATAGAAATTTCTGACACTACTAAGATTTTTCTCCCTGGGACTCAGGTACAGAGGTTTGAGTTCATTGTAATCCTCAATTTAGAACACATTGTCATCATTGATCTATGCAAGATCCCATGGTTTTGTTTATTTATTTATTTGAGACACAGTTTCACTCTGTTGCCCAGGCTGGAGTGCAGTGGCACGATCTTGGCTCACTGCAACCTTTGCCTCCCAGATTCAAACAATCCTCCCACCTCAGCCTCCCAAGTAGCTGGGACTCCAGGCATGTGCCACCACACCCAGTCAATTTTTTGTATTTTCAGTAGGGACTGAGTTTCACCATGTTGACCAGGCTGGTCTCGAACTCCTGACGTCAGGTGATCCACCCACCTCAGCTTCCCAAAGTGCTGGGAATACAGCGTGAGCCACCACATGCAGCTAACTTTTTTTTTTTTTTTTTTTTTTTAAGTAGGGACAGGGTTTCACCATGTTGGCCAGGGTGGTCTTGAACTGCTGACCTCAGGTGATCTGCTCACCTCAGCCTTCCAAAGTGCTGGGATTACAGCTGTGAACCATCATGCCCAGCCAGATTCTTTGGTTTTGACTTGTTTATTTATTTATTCTCTTTTAACCCAATTCCCTTCCCTCTGTAGACAATCATTGCAGTGTGTTTAATGCTTATCTGTTCTTTAGTGTATGTTATTTCCTTTGAGATAGGTCTTGTTTTGCCACCCAGCCTCAGCCTCCCAGGCTCAAGCAATCCTCCTGCCTCTGCCTCCTGAGTAGCTGGAACTACAGGCACACACCACCACACCTGGCTATTATTATTATTTGTAGAGACAGATTCTTACTCTATTGCCCAGGCTGGTCTCCAACTCCTGGGCTCAAGCAATCCTCCCAGCTCAGCCTCCCAAAGTGCTAGGATTACAGGAATGAGTCATCACACCCAGCCTTGTATGTGGCATATATTGTTAGTATGCATGTATTTTAATTGATATAAATAATAAGTTCCCTATTGCTATGTGAACATATAATCCATACTTTGAATCACTACACATTTTCACATTTTACCTTCCCCATACAGGCTTCCAATTCCTGCCCCCAACAATTAATATTGTGACCAACATCCATACTGTGCCTCTTGGGGTCCTCTGTGAGACCTTCCTGGAGAGATGTTTCAAGTGGTAGAATTCCTGGATCATAGAGTATGGTGGTTAGAATTTTGGGCCACCAAGCCATCCAGTTCAGGACCAAGGGAGCCTCAGCTGCTGCCAATGGCTCTTAACTGAGTCTTTCTCCAGGGGACTCAGAGAGGTCCTGGCCCTAGGTCCTGGGACTTGCCCCTTTGTATCTGGTGGGGAATGGTAGACAGCTCTGAAGGGACATCCCAGCTCCAGATCTCCCTGTAAGATTACAGAATAGCTGGGCTGGGCACAGTGGCTCATGCCTGTAATCCCAGCACTTTGGGAGGCCGAGGTGGGTGGATCACGAGGTCAGGAGTTTGAGACCAGCCTGGCCAATATGATGAAAGCCTGTCTCTACTAAAAATACAAAAATTAGCCAGGTGTGCAGGCGTGCGCCTGTAGTCCCAGCTGCTCGGGAGGCTGAGGCAGGAGAATCGCTTGAACCTGGGAGGCGGAAGTTGCAGTGAGCTGAGATCACGCCACTGCACTCCAGCCTGGGTGACAGAGTGAGACTTCGCCTAAAAAAAAAAAAAAGATAATGGAATAGCTGAGGCCTCTGTGGTGAATGCATTTCAGTTCAACTTTTACCGATTTCACTCTCTTGAATGTTAATTCTGAACATGCTCCCTGGGAAATTGCCTGCATGCACTGTGTACTCTGCAACCAACCTGAGTCGCAGATAGTGTGTGCACTGAAAGCAGTCACGGCTGCCCTCCAGGGTGGATATGGGATACAGCCAGCACTCTGCAAGCCCCACAGAAATGTCCTACCTTCCCTTATCCCTGTGAACACTTGGGATTTTCTAGTAGTCCAGGTTTTTTTTAAACAAATGTTTTAGGTATAAAGTAGTATTATTTTGTTTCAACTTGCATTTCACTGACTATTAATGATTTTTGGTCTGTCTTTTTATACTTATTAACTTTTGTAGTTAATAAGTATAATTTTATAAATTGTCTGAACAGAGTGGGCGTGGTGGCTCCTGCCTGTAATGCCAACACTTTGAGAGGCCGAGATGGGTGTATCACCTGAGGTCAGGAGTTCAAGACCAGCCTTACCAATATGGTGAAACCCCATCTCTACTAAAAATACAAAAATCAGCTGGAAGTGGTGGCTGTCGCCTGTAGTGTCAGCTACTTGGGAGGCTGAGAAAGGAGAATTGCTTGAACCTGGGAATCAGAGGTTGCAGTGAGCTGAGATCATGCCACTGCACTCCAGCCTGGGCAACAAAGCAAGATTCCATCTCAGAAAAAAAAATAACAATAATTAAAATAAATAAATAAATTGTCTGAACATCTTATTTGGTATTTTCCTTTTGGGGTTACTGTCTAGGTATTAATCCCTTTCCAGTTGAAAATACTGCAAAATCATCACCCGTTCTGTCATTGGTTTATTAACTTTATCTCGTCCTTCATTGAACCAAAGCCTTAATTTTCATGTGATCAAATCTTTTAAAGTTTTTTGGTCTATTGTTTTTATTTTTGAAGTTCTGTTTAAAAAGTCATAAAGACACTGTATTCTTTTCTAATAATTATATATTTTTACCTTTCGAATTTACGCTTCACATTTTCACATTTAATCAATTTTGAGCTCACTTGACTGGGATGTTCAGTAGAGATCTTGTTTTATATTTCTCTAGAGAGTGGTCTAGTTTGCCCTAAATCAGTGCCATTATTTGTTTATTAGTCTTTTTTTCTTTGCCAATACCACACTGTTTATATTGTGTTGACTTTGTAATATGACTTTATATTTGATACAGCAATTTTCCCTCTTTGATTTTCTTTTTTATTGTTTAATTAGCTATTTTGTATGTTTACCAAATTTTAGAGTGATTTTAAAATCAATGTATGCTTTATAGTAAACATCTATTTTTTTCAAATCCCAACTGGAATGTTCATTTAGATTGAATTAAAGATATAGATTTAGTATAGGAGAGTTGATCTGCTTATATTGTTATCTGTCAGGATTATTGAAGTATTATTTCTGTATCCTTTATATGTTGTTGCTATTGTAAGTGGTATTATATTTTAAATTTATATTTCCTAATTGGTTATAGCTGATAAAAAGAAATACCATTGAATTTTGTAGTTTGATGTTCTATCCAACATTTCTGCTAAATTTAATTTTCCCATATTTATTGAGAGATAATTGACAAATAAAATAAATTTATCGTTCATTACAAGAATTTTTCTGTTGAGTTTGGATTTTTCTGTTTGTGTGCTTGCTTGGTCGATGATCAAGTCATCTGAAAATTATGATGGCTTAAAACATCATCCAACCCATTCTCTTCTAAATGGCTCTCTTTTAACTACTGACATCGTGGAAAACCCATACTGCATTCTAATATCTTTTTTTCCTCTATACCAAAGTAAATAAATTACCTCTTATTTTTACTTTGCAGAAGACTTGAGTTATAATTAGGTGTTAAAACTTTCTTTAAGAAAAGTGCAGGATGGAAGCAGGATAAATCCAAACGTGTTAACATATGCCTTTCAGTCCTATTCGTGACTTCCTCCCAAAGTGTTTCTGTTCCATTAACTCTGTCCTGGCCACTCAATGTGACATTTACTCCCTGTTAGGACCCTCAGCCTTAGGCAGCCTCCTGGGTTTCCACTTGCTTTCTTGTGCTTCTGCCATGACTATGAGAAGACCATGCTGGGGACAGTGAGCACGAGAGACTCATGGCGCTGAACTGCCCCAGCCTGGTCCACCAGGCTAGTCTGGCTGACTTGCAGATGCAGGAATGAGCCAGCCCAACCAAAATCAGTGGAACTGCCCACCCAAGACCTGCCAATTTTCAGGTCATCCCACAGACCTGTGATCTGGATAGATGCTGTTGCTCTAGGCATTCAGGTGATTGCACTGTGTGGTTACCAGTTTAGTTACACAGCAATTGCCAATTGCAAATGTGTCACATATTAATGCTCTCTTTAGTCACCATCCAAGGTAAAAATTCTGCCAATAGGTATTTGTCAGTTTTCACGCTGCTGATAAAGACATACCCGAGACTGGGAAGAAAAAGAGATTCAAATGGACCCACAGTTCCACATGGCTGGGGAGGCCCCAGAATCATGGCAGGAAGTGAAAAGCACTTTTTATGTGATGGCGGCAAGAGAAAATGAGGAAGATACAAAAGTAGAACCCCCCCAACAAAACCATTAGCTCTTGTGATACTCACTCACCACCAGGGGAACAGTATAGGGGACACCGCCCCCATGATTCAAACTATCTCCCACTGGGTCCCTCCCACAACACATGGGAACTATGAGAGTACAATTCAAGATGAGATTTGGGTGGGGACACAGAGCCAAACCATTTCAAAGGGGAACCGTCTCCTCTACCCCTGCTCACCAAGGCCCATGCCCATACCCCCAGTGTCTCAGCCAGCTTACATGACACCATTGTCATACTCACACACTGCCAGAACAAGTGAGATACAGTGCTGAGGTTTGTCGGGGGCCCCAGTTATTTTCCCAAGATATGGACATGGTTCAGTTCCCCAGGGGGTCCAGGAAGCCCTAAATAGCTGGCCCTCAAGCTCTGCCTTCACAAAAAAAGAACCCCAAATAATCCACATATATCCCATGCCTCTCAAACTGTTTGGAAACATAAATGGTTGTATGCACTTTGTTCTTTTCACTTGAGATCCCCAAGTGAAAAAAACAATGTGTAGAAGGCTCATATTTGGCAGATTTTTGTTACCAACCAGTCATTCTGCCTAAACTTCGGCAAGTGGGTTTGCTGCAAAGGGTGTTGTTGGAGCCTGCGGCTGCCAGGATGATGAGCCCAGCCGGTGTTCTTGGCTGGGAATTATGATTTTTTAAACTAATTCTTATTGTTGTCCACTTCACAATTTTGCTGCTGCACTGTAGACCCCAGTATCAATTTTAGCTGAAAATGCTGCAAAAACAAAAAGGTAATGCCACTTTCCACACTGTTTCAAAAGGTTCTTTAAGTGGAAAAAGGTATTTAGTATTTTTAATAAGCATCTTCAATACTATTGAGTTGGTTTCTTTGTTAATATCACAAGATTAATTATGCTGTCAGACACTTTCAAGGCCTGCTTAACAAAGATTCAGTGATATAATGGTTTGCTTTGCACTGCCTTTTTTCTGCATAGCAATCACAATCAGCATTAGACAATTTAAAACCCTTTCACCAGCCGGAAGTTCTGAAGAGCCTTTTAATCAACAAAAGTAATTTTGCAAACAACTAGATACAGCATTTTTCATATTAACTAACTTGCATTTAAACTCTGCAGGCTTGATTCTTCCTGGACCTTTGATTCCAGGAAACTGGGATATTCCAATGGCTTAGAATCTGAAAGTGAGGTTCACACACACTCTCTGCCCTGGGCACCCCCCAAATGTTAAGGTCCTGTTACCCCATTCTGCTTGTTAAAAAGATAGCATTGGTACTCAAATATAATTCATTCATTTTAATTATCCCTTAATATACATAGCTCATCTAATCAGCTACATTCTTTTTTTTAAATATGGTTACCTAGAGAGCCTCATCTTGTTATTTAATAAATACAATTTATGCTCGTGTGTTGAAATTTTATATAGTTTTAAAAATTTTGCTTGTTTTCTTTTTTTAATGTCTGAATGCCTTGCGTTAGAAAATTCTATTAGCATCACCTTCAAGATTCTAAAATTCAATTTTTTTGAGATTGACGGTAACTGAGCGAAAGCTGAAGTTCTGTGCTCACTAGGCGGCAGCCCCCTACAAAACTAAAGGTTTTGGGGTTCTGTATGTGAAAGAGCCCTGGCAGAGAGACACATTTCGCTTTTTTTTTTTTTAAATCAGGCACATTTTTAAAATGAAACTGACCTGTTAACGACACCTTTAAAACATTAATTTAAAAAAAAAGAGGAGGAAATAAAGGCCCAGCCAGCAGCAGTAATTTGTACCATTACTGTGTGTAGTAATTAGTAACTGCAGCAGTGATTCCCACACCCTAAACCCTCGTGTGTTTGACACTATTTCAACCCTGGCGAGAAGTGACCCAGGGATCTGGAGCCACAGGACATGAGGAGCAAGTCCTGTCACAAGAAATAACAGGGTCAGGAGACACGACTAATGAAGTCATAGCAACTGGTGCGCAGAGCCAATCAGAGGAGGCGCCAATCTGTAAATGAGGATGTAATTAGCAGAAAAAATAACATGCTTTGGTTGAATTCGAGGGGAGCCTGTAATGACTGGATATTGAGAAAGATTCCGAAAGATTAGAGCAAACATTATGCAACAAAGAATACCTAATTAGGGGAAAAAAAGTGAATATGCCTTAATTAGAGGGAAATACATGATTGAAAGACGCAAAGTTGTCTTTTAATATGAATGTAGCCATGAAGGTTAGCGTGTGTTTCCTGGTTCGGCATAGCAAGGCACTCTGTGAATTAGTGGGAGAGGCACACTCACGTCTCTTTGCAGTTGGTGCTTTCTGTGGGGAGGCACAAAGGAGCTCCTGAGCATGTCTTGCTCCTTCCTGTAAGTGGATGACCCGTGGTGCCTATAGCACAGGTAGTTACCTGTCTTGGACCCAAAATACTCCTGCCTCCTGGAGCACAAACACCCCCACAACTTGTCCCAGTGCTTAAAAAGCAGAAAACAGATCATCATGTGCAAAAGAAAATGTATCCATGTGTCAGCATCTAGGCACATAGCTTACCTTGGATGGTTTCCTTTTGGATCTGTAACTGGCAAGGTGTATATTTTGTTTAGAGAATTGAAGCAGAGCCCTCCTCCTTCCAGACCACCCAATCCAAGTAGGTCCGTCTTGTCACCCCAGCTACTAATTTTTTCCCCTAATAGTCAAACTACATGTTGTTTTAGTTCCTCTCTTTTTTCCTTTTTGTCAACTTGTTCTGAGTATTGATTTTCATTTATTTTACACGATTCTTAATTGTCATTATTAGCACATCTATGGCGCATCCCTCGGCTTAAATATGCCCTGTCAATTTTGCAGCATATTTATAGATTAATTTAAATGTGCTCGTAAATTTATGACTGCATACCTTTGGTATGTTTGTAACATTAAAATACTTATGGTACAGAATTTTTTAATTAAAACTATTCATCAAAGAAAGTCCAGGTAGCAAGCTTCTTGTTTGCGGTGGGGGATCTGGCAGCTAGAGCCAGAAAATAATAGGTCAATTTAAAAAAATCTAAAGATAGCATTTTCAAAGACCCAATTGTTTAATGAGCATTTGGCAACCGATCCCCCCAAATTAAATTATGAACTTGATTTTTAGTTATGAGCATCAGGGCTGCATGTGGCAGAAAAAAAGAAGAGGCCAGAGAAGGGAGCCACTCCTGCCTAGGTTTCCTGCCAGCAAGGTTTGCTTCTCAGAGTCTGACGGGAAGGGCAGCAGGGACCACATTTTGGAAATTGACACCCTGAAACCATGGGGAAGTCTGCATTGAGTCCCCGCACCTCTGGTCTGCCCTACCATGCCAGCTTTGTTTGTACATCTTAAAACCCACAGCCCCGACTTGGCAGGCTTCTCTTTAGGAGATAGCAACGAGGGCTCTGAGCTGCTACACAAACAACCTTTCAAATGGCACTCATTGAATAGGGAAAAAGAGTCTCTTCGGTTCTTTGCCCACATGTGCTACTAATTCCCTTTGCTGAACTGTCAGCTATCAGGAGAAGAGAAAGGCCATCGGAAACAAATAGCACACCTGTGGTTCCCTTAACTGACGCTTCCCCCACCGATGCTGCTGTTACTGGTTGTGTATAAGGTGCAATGCTGAACGGGACCACTGGCCTCAAACTCCAAGGAAGCAAACATGTAATTAACGTAATTAAAAAGACAAGCAGCACCCCACCATGGGATTGTGGGGCACTGTCTTCAAGTCTCAGAAATAATTGGACACTTTGGGGTTCTCAGACAAGGCATGGGTAAAAAGATATGCTCATTTTCCTTCTAGTGGGCCAGGCAGGTCAGAGTATGGACTTGATGTTGGGTCGTTGAAATTCCTGTCTCCCCATCTTATTCGCTTTTGAATTTGCCTTAATTTTTAGTATTTTCCTCCTGTTTTTTTTGGCCAGTTTAAAAAAAAAAATAGCTGGTCGTTGATCCTAGATCTCAGTAATCAATTTTGCATTTCTTACACTTTAAAAATACCATTTTCTAAAAGTAAAAATGGTGTTTTTCTTCAGCACCCATATTTTCATATTATTTTATAAATCTTTTTTCTATTTTCCACTCCCTACAATTTGTAAGTCCACCTTCTGGTTCTGATTATCCCAGATCCCCCCAACCATACGAGAATATTGCTTGCAAACAGATATGATTTTTTAAAATTAGCAAATTATTTGGGGTACTTCTCACAGAGATGGAATGAATAACATTGACTGGTGCCCTGTTATTACTTTCTAGTTTTAGAATCCTGTTCGCTTTGGGGGTGGACATTTTAGTGATAGAGCTTAATCTCTGTCCCGAAATAAACAATGTAAATAACAAAACATTTTTCAGCCATCTAACATTAAGTAGTCCATGTCAAATGTATTTCAAGTCAGATGCTAGAAAAATGGGAGCGTTGTATACATTTACCAGAGGCGTCTTGAGTGGGTTGGATGGCTGGATGCAGGGATGCCAGGGGAATCTTCCACTCGGTCTCCTTACCAGCCCTGAGCCATTCCTGGGTATTCCAGGGGCAGAGTGGCCTATAGGAAAGCTATTTTGTTCATGTCCTGCCATTCACTCCCCGATTTATTTCCGATGTGAGCTTTTATCAAAATGTCCTCACTGACGGAGGAGGCAAAGGCAGATAATAATAGAGATAGCTAATGGAGCAGGGTTGCATTGGAATTGGACCAAATCCTCCTTTTACTCGACTTTGAATGCTAAATGAATCACTCAGATTTATATGGAGGTAGAGGCTCCACAAGGTCCGCATCAGGGCAAAATAGGGTTACAATTCAATAAAACGCGTGGCAATGCTTTATTGACTAATGAACCTACCGTGCCGCCAACTGCTGTATTTTACTGTCGCAGCCCCTAACTGCCTGGCAATTACATTGTGAGTGTTTGCTAAAGATGTGCCTGTCTTTTCCCCAGATCTGGAAACAGGTTCAGCAAGAGGAGCTCCGGAAAAGCAGGTCGCACACCTTTCCCAAGTCTTCTGGGGCTAGAAGCCAGGCACAGATAATAACAGTGCAAACAGTTGATGCTGCTATTTTTAAATAAGCTGTTATTATTGACTAACAGAGGTTGTCGTGGGTGGGATGACAAAGCCTCCAGTGCCAGAGAGTAGCTGCAAAGACTTCCACCAGAGAGCTCGTTAATGAGCAGCGGCTAAGTGCAGAGTTAAATGCCTGCCGCCATGCTTTCTGCTCTGTCTTCCGTGGAGGAGAGCTGGGCTGCTGGCCGGGTGCTCTAGCCATAATCCCTTCAGCCTCTGCCATCCTCCAAATATGTTGCCTATGGGCATATCTTGTCATTAGGTAAGGTGAGGAGCCCAGTGCATGAGGCTTTCCACAGCAGAGAAGGTTGCTGTTTGCCAGTAACCAGGAGTGTTTTTTAATATTGAAAAATACAGTGGCTGCCATTGTAGGTAGCTCTGCTCTCACAATACACAGTCCACATGTGCCCTAATGCATGAGCTAGAGCAATTCCCGGGGACTCTTTGCACACTTGCATGCATGTACATATGCTTGCACACACACACACACACACACACACACAGATGAGCTAAGTTTCCTCTGAATTGATCTTTGCCTTAGTGCATTTAAAATGAACTTCAGTTTAGGAAAGTTCAGTGCTTATGGTGCCAGATCCCTAATGTGCTGTAAAAGGCACTCGGAGGCCCCAGCACGGCAGAATCAGCAGAGAGAGCTACTGCAGTGCTGTGCTCTGAAAGGCTAGGCCAGAGAGGACCAGTGGAGCAGGCGGAGGATGAGCCAGCACCACCCTTAGTCTCGGCTCTATATGCCTGCTTTTGTTTGTTGGTTTGGTTGGTTGGTCGGATTACAGACAGGATCTCATTCTATCACCCAGGCTGGAGTGCAGTGGTGTAACCATGGCTCACTGAAGCCTTGAACTCCTGGGCTCAAGCAATCCTACTGCCTCTGCCTCCTTAGTAGATAGGACACATATGCACACTATCAGGGCTGGATAATTTTATTTTTTATTTTTTTATAGAGAAAAGGTCTTGCTATGTTGCCACGCTAGTCTTGAATTCCTGGTCTCAAGCAATCCCCCTGCCTCAGCCTCCCAAAGTGCTGAGACTGCAGGCATGTGCCACTACATCCAGCTAATTTTTGTATCTTTTGGTAGAGACAGAGTCTCACTATGTTGCCCAGGCTGGACTCAAACTCCTGGACATAAGCAGTCCTCCCACCTTAGCCTCCCAAAGTGCTGACATTACAGGTGTGGGCTGTCGCACCCACTCAAATGCTGCTGCAGATTTTCTTGGCACATGTGTAGTGATGTGTTGGGGAGGAAATATTGAAGCTCATGGATTATTTAGAGCAAAAGCTAGTTGCAGAATGATTCAGGAAGTATGGTTGCATCTTTAAACATTTTTTAAAACCTCAAACATACTGAACATATTTGCACGTTAGTAAATGTGTACAAATGATCTAGAAAGAGCCACATCAACCTGAGAGTAATGCTTGTTTACATTACATGTGCTAACACAGTGCCAGGCACTGTTCTAAATATTTCACACACATTAACATGCCTATGATGCTCGCAGCAATTTTATGGGGGCAGTTACCATCTGAGTTTTATTTTACAAAACGTGGAGTTGAAGCACAGAGAGGTGAAGTCACTTGTCCAAGATCACACAGCACAAAGAGGCAGAATGACGACTCCACCCCAGGCCTCTGGGCCCTAGAATCCATACTGAAAATCCTGCAACATCTGCCTCTGCTTTGGACAAGGTTATACTTAGATGGGATGAAGTTCATGAAGGTGATGAAAGACAGTTTCAGCCTGATCTCTATGTCTGAGCTTTTAACTGGTAGATCATAAGCTCTTATTATTTGTGAATTGTATAATGTTACGTTTACAAGGATTATGGAAGCCCAGCCTGAATGCCACCATGTGATGTCAGAGCTGGTGTTTGATTTTATGGTTTGATCAGTTTGGCAAAGTAGTACCGTCCCAGTTGTTGCAGACTAATGAGAATTGCTGAGAGAGACTTGCTATGAATAGGTGATGTGTTCTGTCCAAGGATAGGCCGCCTGGCACACAGTGGCTGGGTGTGTGAAGGTTTCACTGTGTTAAGTGAGGGGATCAGCCCATAGCCCATGCCAAGGTGGGCTGGCCAAACAGGACACAGTGCACTGGGTGGCCCTGATTGCCACTCACATACTGTGGACAGCCTTTTACGTCAGAACAGGACAAATCCATTGTGCTGAATTAATATTGCTGATTTAAATTCCATTGTTTTGTAATACTTTCTATTTAAATGTAATAGTTTTGTGGTTTTGTTTACATTTAACTTGCAAATCTGTTTTGGCTGCCCTTGTACAAAGGCTCTGAGTTTCAGTTGTGTAAAATGGTCAGATGGTAAGAAACTACCAGGATGCTTCCCCAGCTTATATTTTTCTCCCCCACCTCCCGCCAGGGGCATTTGGCCTCTAAAGCTGCTCATTCTCCATCCTCATTTTGCCCACCTGCTTCCCTCTTTGGGAAGCCTGCAAGAAACTCCCCACCATGGTCAGTTTCTCCCCCAGGGTGGGACTGCCCCTGATTTACCTTTGGGTCCCCTCTCTAAGTTTGGCTTTTTTTTTTTTTTTTTTCTGAAGGCAGGGTCTTACTCTGTTGTCCTGGCTGGAGTGTAGTGGTGTGATCTTGGCTCACAGATACAAGAGAGATAATCCAGGCTCACTGCTGCAACCTCTGCCTCTGGGACTCAAGTGATCCTCCCACTTTGGCCCCCCAAGTAGCTGGACTACAGGCATGCATCACCGCGCCCAGCTAATTTTTGTATTTTTAGTAGAGATGGGGTTTTGCCATGTTGCCTAGGCTGGTCTGTAACTCCTGAGCTCAAGCGATCCACTCACTTCAGCCTCCCAAAGTGCTGGATTACAGGTGTGAGCCACAATACCTGGCCCCGTGTCTGACTTTTCTTAGATCTTGGTGTTTTAAAATGCACTTTACAGAGGAAATTCGAAAGCTCATTTATGCTGAAGAGTTGATGGCTCGTGTTGGAGACAGTATACATTCTTTAAAGAGTATGACGTATTCCATGTCCCTACTAGGGACATGAACTCATCATTTTTTATGACTGCATAGTATTCCATGGTGTATATGTGCCACATTTTCTTAATCCAGTCTATCATTGTTGGACATTTGGGTTGGTTCCAAGTCTTTGCTATTGTGAGTAGTGCCACAATAAACATACGTGTGCATGTGTCTTTGTAGCAGCATGATTTATATTCCTTTGGGTATATACCCAGTAATGGGATGGCTGGGTCAAATGGTATTTCTAGTTCTAGATCCCTGAGGAATTGCCACACTGTCTTCCACAATGGTTAAACTAGTTTACAGTCCCACCAACAATGTAAAAGTGTTCCTATTTCTCCACATCCTCTCGAGCACCTGTTGTTTCCTGACTTTGTAATGATCGCCATTCTAACTGGTGTGAGATGGTATCTCACTGTGGTTTTGATTTGCATTTCTCTGATGGCCAGTGATGATGAGCATTTAACAAACCTGCAGGTTGTGCACATGTACCCTAGAACTTAAAGTATAATAAAAAAATATAAAAAAAAGAGTATGACATATTCCACATAAAAAGTCTAAAGGCAGGATTTCATGCACCATAGAACTTGAGAAATATGGCACCCATCTCTCCATGTATCACATTGACTTTTGGGGTGGTGATGATGGGGGAGGTCATTAGCTGTCTACATATTCCTGAGATCTCCAGCTTCTATGGAAAGGGAGTTGTCAGAAAGAGGTCACAGAGAGGGAATGTGGCTTATGGGACATTTGGACATTTGGCTAAAAAGGACCTTTCTGTAGTGAGGTGTCCGAGCTTCTGTGTCTAGGGCATGCCTCTGGCATAGCGGGAAGGTTCAGGGATGCAGCTGTGGTCCAGAGACACACCATACATGCTCTCTGCAACTCTGATTTCCCAGCAACAAATTCAAAGGTTTGAAGATGTGATCTCCAGGGGCCCTCCAGTGTGACATCTGTGAGACTAGAATTTAACATGATGCCTGGGGAGGATGTGTCCAGTTTCAGTGGCTCAATCCCCTTCCGCCAGTCAGGGCACCCCATCAACAGTGTGTCTGCTAATGAGTTTTCTGCATTTACCAGAAGGAAGGCTGGCCCGACCCCGCCTCATTGCCGAGTCAACAGGGATACATCTGGCTGTGCAAAGGGGACGATTCACCTCTGCTCACATTCCAAATGCAAAGCCCAGCGCTGGGGACATAATGGGAATTTGTGACACTCCGTGGAGAACTTTAGGCCCATAAACCATAGACAGTATGTAGTCGCTCATCTGTGACAGACATAATAGGGATAATTGTCACTTAATAAGTAATCCAAGGCTAATTAAATGTTACTAATATACATTGCAAAGATTCTTTTATTGCTTCTCAAACTCTTCAGAATGTCCTGCATGAAAGGGTGCAGGGGACACTCCTGCAGGTAGAACATGAGGAAAACAACTAAAAAAATCTATTGCAATGGGGCTGAGAAAAGAAATCAGTCACTCGCTTCTTGGGATCCCTTCAGCACCTTGAAAAAGGAAAATATCCTGGGCCCCCAAAATCACTAAGGAAAACTCAAGCTGGAAACTGCTTGGGGCAAACCTGCCTCTCATTCTATTCAAAGTCACCCCTCTCCTCTGTGGGATAGATGCATATCTGATTTGCTTCCTTTGGAGAGGGTAATCAGAAACTCAAAAGAATGTAAGGGTTTGTGTCTCACCTGTGACCTGGAAGCTGGCTCCCCACTTCCAGTCTTCCTGCCTTTGCTTCAAGTTGTCCCACCTTTCCAGACCGAACCACCTGTCTCCCTAAAATGTATAAAACCAAGCAGTGCCCCAACCACCTTGGGCAACATGTCATCAGGACTTCCTGAGGCTCTGTCACGGGCACGTCCTCAACCTTCGCCAAATAAGCTTTCTGAATTAACTGAGACCTATCTCAGATTTTCTGGGTTCACAACCTATAAAGGCAGATAGGTCCATGGAGCTTGGGGAGGGAATGGGGAGGAATGGCCTGGGCAGACATGCAGTCAGTGTGGCCAAGGTATAAGCCGTGCCTTGCCTGCCTCTCCTCCCACATAGCGGTCTCTTCACAGGCAGATGCCACGTACCTGATGGATTCACTTGTACAGCACTAGGTACCCAGCAATGCGTTGGAAATTCCGTTGGAAAAATCGAATCCTTTATGCTTAAGATAAGTTGACTCTGAGGGAAAGCTCTGCTTGCCCCAAGGTGGAAGGACATAGTAGCTACACCATGCAGATGACTCCTTTAAGAACAAGAGATGTATTCTCCGGCTCCTGAGAAGGCTGGTCCCTGACAGCTTTCAGCCGAATTCCTTCTAAGAATTGACCTCTGCTAGAGAAAGCTGGCTCTCCAAGGTCATACCACGCCCTGGGGGCAGCCTACACCCAATTACTGGTTGAGACAGGATGCAAAGATGGGGCCCTTCCAAAGGTCTTAGTCCATTTTTGCTGCTGTTAAAAAAATAGTTTAAACTGAGTGGATGATAAACAACAAAAATTTATTTCTCACAGTTCTGAAGGCTGGGAAGTCCAACACCAAGGTTCTTACAGATTCTGTGTCTGATGAGAACAGTTTTCCTGGTTTATAGACCACCATCTCCTCCGAATTCTCTCATGGCAGAAGGGATGAGGGAGCTCTCCCACACCTCTTTTATTTATGTATCTTATTGTATTTTATGTATTCTTTTGAGACAGGATCTTGCTCTGTTGCCCAGGTTGGAGTGCAGTGGCGCCATCATAGCTCACTGCAGCCTCCATCTCCCCTGCTCAGGAGATTCTCCCAACTCAGCCTCCTGAGTAGTTGGGACTACAGGCATTCACCACCATGCCCAGCTGATATTTTTATTTTTAGTGGAGACAAGGCCTTGCTATGTTGCCCAGGCTGGTCTCAGACCCTTTGGCTCAAGTGATCTTCCTTCCTCAGCCTCCCAAAGTACTGGGAGTACAGGCATGAGCCATTGTGCCTGGCCATGGGGCCTCTTATAAGGGCACTAATCCCACTCATGAGGACTCCACCCTCATGACCTACTCCCTCCCAAAGGCCCTATCTCCTGGTACCATCACATTGGGGGTTAGGATTTCAACACAGAATTTGCAAAGGACATAGACATTCAGTTCAGAGCTGCCTGTGGGACTGGCCAAGGCCTCACGTGTGCCTGCATCCCGGTTCACCTTCTCCCTCTGCTCAGTACTTTCCTCCTTCCCTCTTTTTTCTTTTTTTAATTTTACTTTAGGTTTTGGGATACATGTGCTGAAAGTGCAGGTTTGTTACATAGGTATACATGTGCCACAGTTTGCTGCACCTGTCAACCTGTCATCTAGGTTTTAAGCTCCGCACGCATTAGGTATTTGACCTAATGCTCTTTCTCCCCTTTCCCCCCGGCAGGACCCCCATGCCTGTGTCCATGTGTTCTCATTCTTCAGCTCCCACTTATGAGTGAGAACATGTGGTGTTTGGTTTTCTGTTCCTGTGTTAGTTTGCTGAGGATGATGGTTTCCACCTTCATCCATGTCCTTGCAAAGGACATGAACTCATTCTTTTTTATGGCTGCATAGTATTCCATGGTGTATATGTGCCACATTTTCTTTATCCAGTCTATCACTGATGGACATTTGGGTTCAGGGACCCCTCTTAAGGACATGCCTGCATGTGAATCTAGGGTGCAGAGTTTGCTTCCAGGCTCCCCTACCCTATGCCCCAGTGCAGTGGCTCAGGCGTGTGGAGGGCCTGGCTACCTGAAGATTCAATCAAGTGCTCCTGCACTTACTTCTCTGCCGGCTGCCGCTGTACGTTGGGCTCTGGTGAAGTAGGGCCTGCCCCAGGGATTTTTATGAGATGACCTCTGAAGGAGGATCTTTGTGCAAGGCCTATTAAGAGATGGAGGGAGAGCCAGGCACTACAGGTGGTATGCACCTGTAGTCCCAGGACTTTGGGAAACTGAAGCGGGAGGATCACTTGAGCCCAGGAGTTCAAGGCTGCAGTGAGCTATGATCTTGCTACTGCACTCCAGCCTGGGCAACAGAACGAGACTTTGTCTCTAAAAATATAAAAATAAAAAAAGAGATAGACGGTGCAGGATAGGGCTTGAGAAACACCCCATCAGGACATGGTCTCAGGGAAAGCCTCACCTTGGCTCCACTGGGAGAGGGTTCTGGAGCACAGCCTACAACTGGCGGGAAAGGCCTGGCCTTTCATCTCAGCCGGTCACTGGTTGTGATTGCCCTAGGAGGGGGTGACAGGAACATAGCTTCCCAGGCATGGCAGCTCCCATGGCAGAGGCGGTTATCTAGAGAAGGGGCACCTATGAGCTGTGGCCACACTTGCTGCACTTGGAGGAGGAGGGCACTGGCTGCCAAGAGCCATCCACACTCTTTTTCCCAATGCCAGAGAGCAAGTGTTTCCCCTATGAACTATGTCCACCAGGGCCCAGCTGATTCATCCTCCCATTTCCTGTTTCCACTGCTGAATCCACGTCCACTCTTCACATCACATAACATTTTTTTAAGAAAGATATCTTTCACATTTGCATGGGGCTTTTAGGTTAAAAGCCCTTTCTCATCACAATCTTCTCATTTCCTGAGCACACTGAGGCAGGTGGGACTGGCATTGCTATTCTATTTCACAGGCAGCCAGCCAGCACTGAGCCCTGAGAGAGGCAGGGTTCCACTGAAGCCACCCAGTCAGAGGCAGAGCTGAGCTCAAACCCAACCCTCCAGTGTGTGACCTCTAGCCTGGGTTCTGGAAGCCAGGCAAAGGCTCCCATAATGTTGCCAACCAGGAGAGGTCATAATTTGTGCAGTGTACAGCTTGTGCAGCCGTATACCGCAGGTCTGCCCCTGTTCATGCTGACTTGAGCTAGGGTCAGTGGTGATCTGGATGATTAATGCTAGCGTAGGCCGGCCACATGGCATGGATCTACTGCATCCTTCCCTGCATCCCACTGGCCTGGCCTTGTTTCCTTCTCACAGTTTCCATTCCTGAAAACCCCAGCTCTCATTGGTTGTTGGCTTGCCAATGTGGCTCTGATTTTAACTGGATCTGTCTACCTGAAACTGACCCACAACATGGAAGTCCCCTGCCCTCTGACACTGATCTTAGCTCCCATTCCTAGAAGGACAGTGGTTCAGCTTATCTTTTGCTGCTGGGTCAGAGGCCACTGGCCAGTATAGGGATTGGTACACGTGGGCATCATCCCAGTGCAATGAAGGGCGTGGTCAGGACACAGGGTGGGAGTATCTGGTACAAAAGGGTGGCGGGTGCCCTTCACCAGGTCTGTGCATAGGAAAGGCTCCATGCCCCCTGTAGTGCAGGGAGACCAGAGCATCACCGGTCAAGAACTTTGGGAGAAGATTCTTATGCTGATGGGAGGTTGAATGAAGGCCCCCTCTCATTCTGAATTCTGTAATTCTAGGGCCCAAACTGTATCCCTTAGAAATAAACAGAACAACAACTCACCATTTAGATAATTGGCCCATTTGGTGAAGTCTTTCCAGTCCAGCCATCCAAGAAACAGTCCACCAACAGGCTTTAGCTAGGATTCTAGCAGGTCCCAGTGATCTACAACGGCCATGAGGGCCAAACACATGGCTTTCTATAGGATTGGCAAGAACAGCCTGGTGCATGTCACCATCCACTGGAGTGAAGTGGGTTTTAGACTCAGGCTGATGGACCTACCTTGACAGAGAAGAAGAAAGAAGGTTTTATTTAAAAATAAAAAATAGGGCACTGGATTTTAGGTCAGAAGACCTGCACCATGGCATTGGCCAACTAGGGGATCTCTCCAAGCTGCTGTTCTTTCATCTGAAAAAAAAAAAAAATAGGGGCGGTGATTCCATCTGGTCTGTCTCCCAGGTGGTTTTGGAAATCAGATGGGTAGATGTTTGTGGAAGCTGAGTATGGCCATGGGAGCTCAGCACAGGTGAGTGTGTACATGACAGTGACAGAGTTCTGGGACTGCACCTGCCCTGACCCTCTCCCAGGCTGGAGCTGAAGGAGGCCTGGGTGTCACCTCTGTCCAGCTCCTCACTCTTCATGTGCCCCCAAACCCTCCCTCCTGAGTGCAAGCAGGAGTCCTTCCTGTTGGAGGGAAGCCACCCCACCACCTCTTAGCTCCACCCGCATCCCTCAGGCTTCCTGTAGTCAGCCATCCTCATTCTGCTTTTTTTCTTTTAAGGTTTGCTTCTTTTCAAATCCCTGCACAGAGTAGAGGGGAGCCCTGCATAGCTTCCACCTCTTTTATATACAGTAGCTTGTTTTATGACTTTGTTTTAAAAACTATTGGCTTAGGGTGCAATAACACAGATGTCTTTGCCTCACAAGAGAACCGTGAATTTCCACTTCTCTCTCCTTGGTGACAGCTACATTACCTTCCATGGATAGTCTTTTCTTTGGCCCTGGAATAAGGAGGCGAAAAAACCCCGCTGTTTTCTCCTGCAATTGTCCCTTGCAATAGGGCAATCAGATCGATAGAGCTGGCGCCCACTCTCCTTCAAGGGGCCCCCTACCAAGTCTTTGGGAGACAGCCCTGTCAGCAGCCTCCTGGTGGTGGAGGAAGACTTAATGCCCCCATCCCCAAAGGAGTGCTAAAGCCATCGCAGGAGAAATATCTGTTTTCTCGCTTGCATTCTGCAGGCGTTTCCATAAGTGGTGGCAACCCAGTGGTGGGGAAACTTTGTTGGCTGCTTCACTAAATCTTCACCTGCCTGACCCCAGCCTGACAACTTCTTAACACGCACAGAGAACAGTCAATGCTCTGTGCAGAGCCGAAAGCTCCATCAGCCTCTCTGCAAATGTCGGAGTCCGGATTGGATGAGAGGAAGGAGCTGGAAGGCAGATTTACACACACATCACGGCCTGGCGCGGCGAGGAGGAGGCAGCCTGTCTTGTGCTCGCATGCAGAACTCTTCCCGCTCCTAACATGTCAGGCTGTCATGCTGCCTCTTTCCCGTGTGGAAGTGGTAAGGTGTGAGTTTAATTAGCATGGAACAAAATTTCTTACTATCTAATAATAACACCTTGGATTTTTATGTTACCTGCTCTCCAACGAGCTCAGGGCATTCAAAGTAAATGTGCTTCTTCATGGCATCTTTTTATACTCCAGACATGAAGATTGATTGTGTCCCCATTTCACAGAAAGGGAGGTCAAGGCAGAGAGCTATTGCTGGCTCACCAAACCATGGAAGGAACTTAACGGCAGCCTCCTAACTTTATAGTTTTCTTTAAGTTCTGTGCAGAATCTATGGGCTTACTTTTCTTGGAAAGAAGGGTGATGGAAACCACATAGGGGTTGCAGCCACCAGGGCCTTCAGATGATGGGTAGGTGACCTTCATGAGTGGAGTGGACCATGTGAGAGACAACATGCAGTGGCAGGATCTGGGCAAACTGGAGAGGGCCAGTTGCCTGAAAGGGGAAGCTTAGCCCCAGGTAATTACTGACATGCGAGAATGCAAACCCAGCCTTGCCAGGGCCTTCTGATATTCAGATATACACATGTTGACCAAAGAGAAAAGGAGAAGAAGAAGAAATCATCCCTAGGTAGCTACTATGTTTCCTTATTGGGCACAGCCCCAAGGCCTCCAGTGTGTGACTTCTAGACTAAAGCCGTGTTTAAACTAGATGGGCACACTGGCCTTTGCTTGGTGGATGAGGGTGGGCTGAAAACACACTGGCTCGGGAATAGTTGGAGGCTATGCCGCAATATGAGTGGGAGATGACAGGTCCATGAATTTCGGGAGTGGCAGTGGCATGGAGAGACGGAGGAGGAGCCCAAAGAAGTGGAGGAAAAAGAACTAATGAATGTGATTCACTGAATGAGGGGTGAACTCATGACGGTTCCTGCACGAGATCCCTGGGTCAAGAGGTTAGAGGACAGATGAGCCCAGAGACCTCCCTGTGGGATACAGGACCCAGAAACATGGATGATGAGGTCTCAGCCTAATGCACTCCAGGTAGCAACAGGACGGGCAGGTAGAAATGTCCCATATCTTGGATGGGCTCAGGCTTCGTGATGCCAGGTGCAGTCCACATGATGAAAATGTGAGCATAAATAGCTACCATCCCTGTGTTGTCTCAGAATGAAAATGCTCCCCAAATAACAGATAATCCTTTAAAGAAAACACATTTAGCTTTTTATGAAAAACTTACTCCTTGGAAGGCTGGGCATGGTGGCTCATGCCTGTAATCCCAGCACTTTGGGAGACTGAGGTGGGCAGATTGCTTGAGGACAGGCATTCAAGACTGGCCTGGGCAACATGGCAAAATCCCATCTCTACAAAAAAAAAAAAAAAAAAAGAGAGAGAGAGAGAGAGAAAAGAAAAAAAGAAAAAAAATTAGCCAGGTGCAGTGGCATGCACCTATAATCTCAGCTACTCGGGAGGCTGAGGTGGGAGGGTTGCTTGAGCCCAGGAGGTTGAGGTTTCAGTGAACTATGATTGCACCACTGTATCCCAGCCTGGATGACAGAGCAAAATCTCATCTCAAAAAAAGAAAGAAAAAAAACCTATTTCAAAAAATATTTTTTTAAAAAAAACTTACTTCTTGGCCTTTCTTTTTATTTCGTTTAACACAAATGACACAGGTGTGTGAACTGCTGTTTGAGAGCCTCTGTTCTGGCTCGCAAGAAGAAACTGGGGGGAAAAGCCCTAGGGTGGAGTTTGGCAGTAGTCACAACAGGGACGATGGGAAATTTGGGAGGACCCAGGATCTCCCCAGCACCACGCAGCCTGGGGGAGAGAAACAAAAATCAGGAGGCTGGGCTGGGCGCGGTGGCTCACGCCTGTAATCCCAGCACTTTGGGAGGCCGAGGCGGGCAGATCACGAGGTCAGGAGATCGAGACCATCCTGGCTAACACGGTGAAACCCCGTCTCTATTAAAAATACAAAAAATTAGCCAGGCGAGGTGGCGGGCGCCTGTAGTCCCAGCTACGTGGGAGGCTGAGGCAGGAGAATGGCGTGAACCCCGGGGGGCGGAGCCTGCAGTGAGCCAAGATCGCGCCACTGCACTCCAGCCTGGGTGAAAGAGCGAGACTCCTCAAAAAAAAAAAAAAATTAAAAAAAAAAGAAATCAGGAGGCTGAGTTTTAAGACCTGGAGGATGTTCTCAGCCAAGGCTAGAAGAAAAGGAGCAGGAGATAAAGGGGAAGGAGTGAGTGTCGGGGTCGCAGGGCAGCAGGAGGGCTGCCTGGTTGGCTCCATGGGCATCTCGGACTTCCAACTTGATTCAAAATCACTGCAGCCCCGCCCTTTTCACTTTAGGAGCCCAGACACAGGCTCCCGCATCCCTCCTGAGCATAAAAGCACACATCCAAAATTCCAGGAACAGCCACAGCCACCTCTGGACACCAAGAACAAGCAGGTGATCTCAGCCAGGCAGCTGCTTGGGGCTGCACCAGTCTCCCTGCTGCCCAGAGACCACCCCAGCAATGGCCCCGCACAATCCATAATCCAAGAAGGCCACTGAACAGACACCTTCCAGAACCATTATCTGTCCCTGCATCGGGCCCTTGTGCTGACGTTGATGAGGCTTCTCCAGACGCTTGGGCAAGAACCTTTTCCTGGGATGAGGATTAACCACGGCTATTAGTGTTTGTGTGAGGGGGAAGCCTCCTCTTTCTTCATCAGAAGTGCACGCTTCCTGGGGATTATGAGTTAATGTATCTGGAACGGCATCCGCCTGTCCAGGTTTTGTGGTCTCCCTGGAAGTCATATTCCAGGGCTCCCACGGGCCACGTGGCTGCAGTTCCACTTGGATCAGGGTTTGCCATTAAATGCAATGAGGAGCTCAGGCCATTTATCACAGTGAATCTTGTGCCCGAATCTGGGAGGAAATGGTCAGTGCTCCAAATCAGAGCTGAGTTCCCTGCCAGGAACTAGGTAGGGCCAGCAGTGCTGGATTTCTGGGACGCATTGAGTTGTCTGTTTGTAGAAATGGAACCATTCATCTAGTCTCTCCTTTGTGTGTTGTCCATGAGGCAATGAATTCCACGGATTGCACATCCATTCACTCACTCATGAAATGTTCACTGCACTCTCACTGCGTACCAGGCCTTATTCTAGGTGCTGTCATATTCCAAGGGAAAAGAGAAGCATTTTACTTACAAGCCTAAGTAACTTCAGAGAGTAATGAATGCTCAAAAAAAATTTAAAAGAGGTTACAATGATAGACAGTGGCTGGGCTACTTTAGACACAGTGGTGAGGGAAAGGCCTGCTCAAGGAGGTGGTAGCTAAGAGGATCTGAATCCAGTCAGAACTGGGGGTCAAGAAGATTATACCAGGCAGAGATAATAGCAAGTGCCAGGACGCTGGGACCGGAATAAGCATGGCATATTTGAGAAGCAGAAAGTTCACTGTGGCTGAAACCAAGTGACCAAGGCAGGACCAGTAGAAGATGAAGTTGGAAGAGAGGCAGAAAAATAAAGACTTATAGGCTGCGATGGGGATTTGGGATTATACCATAGCTGCCAGGGAAACCATTGAAGAGTTTAAGCAGAGATGTGCTGTATTATTCAGGATAGGAGAAGTTGTGCTGCAGTAACAAACAACTTTACGAATTCGTGAACTTAGAACAATTTCTCCATCTTGGCAGGGCAGGATTGGATGGGGTTGGAAATCTGTTCCTTGTGGTTTCATCAGAAATCTCAGATTGACAGACAATCTGCCTCCTGGAATGTTGTTGGTCCCATAACATGAAGAAGGGCAGATCACAAATCAGGCACTCTTTCAAAGGTGTCCACCCTGGGAGCAACACAGGTAACATCTGTCCCATTTCATTGACAAAGCTAGCTATTAATGCTTGCCTTTCTTCAGAAATACTTGTTGCTGGCACTAATGACTATTACATAGGGCACATGTTGGTAGAAGGAGAGCCTAGGGACCCAGCAATAGTCCCTGTCACCCCAGCATTAATGGGTCCGTGTTCCACCATTCAACCACTTAGAAACATCATCCCCTTAACAAGGCCAATCCAGGCGTGGAGTTTGATTGCTGATGTGGTACTAGAAATTGCAGTTGTTGCTCTGACCTTTTCCAAAATAACTGGGAAGGAGTTCCAGGAATGCAGCTTTTTGGGAGTGCAAATGCAATGTTGCAAAGTACAATGACCCCTGGGCTGCTGCTGGCCAACCCCATGCTTGTGAGCACCCAATGCCACCCACCTCTGCAGCAGCCTGGGAAAGACACTTGCCTGGCTTGGGTGGCCCTCACCATAAAAGCACCAGATGTCCTCACCTTCATTGGGCCTGGGATGGCCCAATGTCCCAGCAAGGCCCCCAAAATTCTCCTTTGCTCTCATTGACTCTAATCTCTGGTGGCTTTAATTCCTGCAGGGCTTTAGCTGCTGTGATCTTTACCGTGTGGATGTCCCCGCTGCTGGGTCTTCCCTCTGTTTCACTGGTGTCTCCTTCTGCAGCCTTGGCCTGCCTGCAGTGAGTGGCCACCTTATGAATTACAACCCTCTGACCACGGCAGGTCCTCTGCAGAACTCTGGATGCCACCAGAGCATCAAGGATCACTATTCTCCACTGTGACCACTCATTGACTGAACTCCAAAGAGAGTGGCCTTTTCCCAGGCAGGACAGGGGCCCTCCACAGTGAACATCAGACACAATTCTGTCCTTCTGCAATGTGATTTCCTGGCTCACCTCAAGTTCTGCTAAGAGGTGCAGGGGTGCCCTGCCTAGACCACCCACCCTAGGCAATGCCTTTGTCCTCCTGTACATCTTTCTTGACATCCTTACACTACTGCCAGGACAGAAAGTCATTCCCAAGCCTCTTCCACAGCCTCTCTCCTGGCCCATCCTGAGCAGTGTAGACCTGCCCCTCAGGTTGGAATATGCTCGCAGGGTGTTTGCTTCCAGCCTGCCTGGCCATGCTCTCCCTTTACTCTCTGGCCATGCCTTTTGTTTTGTTTTGGACCAACTCTCACTCTGTTGCCCAGGCTGGAGTGCAGTGGTGCGATCTCAGCTCAATGCAACCTCTACCTCCTAGGTTCAAGCAATTCTTCTGCCTCAGCCTCCCGAGTAGCTGGGATTACAGGCACGCACCACCCCACCTGGCTAATTTTTGTATTTTTAGTAGAGATGGGGTTTCATCATGTTAGCTAGGCTGGTCTCGAACTCCTGACCTCAAGTGATTCGCCTGCCTAGGCCTCCCAAAGTGCTGGGATCACAGGCGTGGGCCACCGTGCCTGGTCATTCTCTGGCCATGGTTCTTGTCTCCTATACCAAAGGCAGCACCTTGACTCCTCTCTTTCTTGCCTCCTTGTAGCCTGAGGACACTACTGAGCAGTCAATAAGAACTCACGAAAGCCTAATTGATTTGAATTGGGTTTTGTGAAAGTGCAAAAATGTCCCAAGTTTGGGTCTACGGTGCAGTGTTGATGGAAGAGAAAGATGGTCACCTGCAAGGCATAGGCCAAAAAGGTGCTCTCGGCTCAACCCTAGACTGGGAGACAGCATCAGTGGCTCTACTCCTGGCTCCATATGCTGCATGGCCCTGAACCATTCCTTTCCCCTCTCCAGGCCTCTCCTCCCCTTCTGATCAATGAAGAAGAAGGGCTTCCGGGTTGGATGTCTGAGTTTGTAGAATGCGGGTTTTTCAAGTAGAATATATACAAATGGCCAAACAAAAAAGAAAAAAATGCTAACCTCACTGAACTCACTAATGATCAGGGAAATGTAAATCAAAACCACAATGTGATATCACCTTACTCCTGCAAGAATGGCCATAACCAAAAAACCAAGAAATAATAGATGTTGGTGTGGATGCGGTGAACAGGGAACACTTCTACACCGCTGGTGGGAATGTAAACTAGTACAGCCACTATGGAAAGCAGTGTGGAGATTCCTTAAAGAACTAAAAGTAGAACTGCCATTTGATCCAGCAATTCCAGAAGAAAAGAAGTCATTATATGAAAAAGATACTTGCACTCACATGTTTGTTTATACCAGCACAATTCTCAATTGCAAAATGTAGAACCAACCCAAATGCCCAACAGTCAACTTCTGGATAAAGAAACTAAACTGTCATATATATGTACGATGGAATACTACTCAGCCATAAAAGGAATGAACTAATGGCATTTGCAGGAACCTGGATGAGATTGGAGACTAGTATTCTAAGTAAAGTAACTCAGGAATGGAAAACCAACATCATATGTTCTCACTCGTAAGTGGAAGCTAAGATATAAGGATGCAAAGGCATAAAAATGACACAATGGACTTCAGGGACTCAGGGAGAAAGGGTGGGATGGGGTGAAGGATAAAAGACTACAAATTGGGTGCAGTGTATACTGCTTGGGTGATGGGTGCACAGATCGCTATTAAACAACTTACTCAGGTAACCAAATACCACCTGTTCCCCAATAACCTATGGAAATAGAATTAAAAGAAAAAAAAAGTAGAATAGCCTTAAATTTGACATTTGACTCCCTCCTAAGCCAGGCAAGATTAATGTGCTGGGGGTTAGAGAAGGCATGACTAGAAGAATTCACATGGGTTGTGGTCTTCATTCCTTATTCCCTTTCCCCATCAAGCTGAACAGCTCTCTGGCTACCATGGCTGATGCCACTCCGATCACCTTCACTGTCAACCCCTATGGGGTGGCCACTGGGAAGGGCTGCATAGACCTCCTTTTGGGACTCATTCTCCTCTCTTCAGGGAGAGCCCCTGACAGACAGCCCGCAGCAGCCAGCGCCTTTCAGGATTGCCTTGGCTGAAGACCACTGCCTTGTCCAAGCTCTACTGCTGTCCCAGGCAATGGTGCCCAGTGTTGATTGATGGGGACAGGGTATGTAGAGGCCCAGTCAGCAGTCTCTCCCTTGAGCTGGGCAGCTCTGAAGGCTCATCCCATCTTCAGGACCCTCTGCAGGACTGGCTGCAGTGTTCAGCCAAGACTTCACGGCAGCCTGACTTCCGCCTCTGCTCAATCCTGTTTCCTTCCTTTTCCTTCCTTGCCATAGATGGGATCTCAGGAGCACTCATTAGCAAACTCCTGCACACTAATCTCCTTCCCAAGAGTCTACTTCCCAGGAAACCCAGCCTATGTGCCCCACAAATGGCCTGCAAAGAGAGGAGAGACGGGGGAAGGGAAGAGAGGTGAGAAGAAGCACACACAGACACTGAGGACAGGCACTGCTGCCTCCTTCCACCTCCCAAGCCATCCTCGTGACCATTCCAGCCCTGACTTTGCTCCAGGGAAAGCCCTCGGGCATGAGTTCTGCTCTCCAGTGCTGTCTGCAGCTTGGGTTCAGATGAGCAAATCTGCTATTCTTGAGTTTAAGAAGTGGTTGAGTAAACAGCCTTTACTTTGATCAGGCATGTGGCATCTTAAACAAAGGTGTATATCTGCTCTTTTTATCTAATACGGATCATGTGATCTGACAGTGCCAGGGTGGACATCAGGGGTCAGTCCCACTGCATCCGGCAGCCTCATGGCCCTGAGGCCCAGAAAGGCAACAGGATGGCCAGAGATCTCAGCTTGTTGGCCAGGGCTGGGTCTTTTTCCTTCACAACCTTTCCCCCTGTAACCCCTGAGCCTCTTATGGAGCATCTTTTCAGTTTCTTTTGGCTTCTCTGGTCCTAAAGATGCAGAGAAGCCTTGTCTACTTGTCAGAAGTATTTCCTGAGTACCTGCTAGGATTCAGGCACTGTGCTGGACACAGAAGTTTCAAAGAAGACCAGAAACATTGTCCTGGTGTTGACGCACACAGTCCTATGCAGAGACAGATGAACAAGCTGAGGGAGGCCACTGAGAAGTGACTGGAGACCCAGAGGAGGGGACTGCCACCAAGCAGGGGTACAGCACCCCAGCACTGGAGGCAGCAAAGCCTTCCGGAGGAGGTAGCATTTGGGCTGGGCCTGGAAGGAGAGTGACTTTCCTGGGAGTTCACTTATTGTCCTGAGTCGCCAAAAGCTGTGGGGGCTCTTCCAAGTGCTACAAATTGAGGCTGGCTCATCTGGGCCTCTCTGGGCAAAGCAGCACCCCTTAAGCCTAGACCTTGGCCCTTCACCTGACACCTGTCCTGGCTTCATTTTAGCCATATCCAGAAACCTGCAAGCAGGTGAGCTCTTGGGGCCAGAGAGGAGAATGGATCTGTGGCGGCTGCTGAGAGTCAAGTGAGCCACAAGGGCCCAGCGTATTCATGAGGAAAGATCTCTGCCCTTCTATTAGGAGGCCCCGAAGATCTGGTCTTGGGACTCGAACTCTAGATAAGACCCCCTGCTGAGCACAGAGTGTGGCTGCCCTGCTGCAGACAGCAAGAAGAGGGGCTGGGTGGGGCTTTTACCTGGGGCTCAACAACCCCACCTTGGCCAGAGCCTCGCAGCCGACCAGCTCAGATTTGCTACAAGCAAATCTTAAATCTCCCTTCTTCCCTGGGCCTCTGTATCTCAACTGTAAAATGCTAGCCTTGATCCAGAAAAGCTTCCTGTTTTTTTTTGTTTTGTTTTGTTTTGTTTTTTTGATATAGAGCCTGGTTCGATAAACAATGCATAGCGCACATTTAGTGTTCCCCACCCTGTGTCCAGCAGTGGGGATGAAAGGGTGCTCCAGTTATAGTCTTCGTCCCTGTGGGGCTTATGCTGATTCATTCATTTCTCCATTCTCTCTTTCACTCATCAGTTCCCTCCACAGTTGTCCGACACGTGCCAGGCTCTGTTCTAGGAGTTGAGAATACAGTGGTGAGCAAAATGTGCAGGTCCCCACCTTCACATGCTGGTGGAGTGAGGAAAAAACTCAGTGAACAAACGAATAAAGTGAAATCTCCATGCCTTTCCTCCCCCAACCCCAAGAGTCGCTGCAGGAGCTAATGAGGATGCTATCTCTGCACTCCCTAAGGAGGCCAGATGCTTTAATTGGACTTAACTTTCTGTAAAGTTTAATGGGAAAAAATAGTTTGTTTTTAATTATAAAGAGATAATGAATCCTGAATACGCCTCTCCAAAGAATGCTGCCCTTCCCCACAGATACTGATCTGTTCTGACCCCTGTTTTAGGCTCATTTCCGTAAACGGATAACAATGAGTCTGTGCTATCAAGGAGAAACCGAGGCAGCCAGGCAGGGAACTCCCCCACGACTGACGTCTTGTTGGATTTGCTGCCAAAGCCCATCTCTGGGCAGCTTTGGAAGTGGGGGATGGGGGTTATTCTGGTTTGAGCTGGTCTCTTCCTTTCCACTCTGATGCCTTGTCTACCCCTGGGGAGAGCAGGGAAGGGTGGGGCCGTGTGTAGGGAATCTTGAAGTGATGTGGTCAGTTCGACGAAGTGGGTGGCCTGGGTTGGCGCAGCTAATGAACATTTTTGTTTTGTTTGGTTTCTGCGTGCCTCTGTTTATTTTTGCCTAATAGAACAGGCTGACTTTTGATGCCGTCCAACAACTGACTTTCTCTCTTTTTCCATCCAGCCTCACTTTGCCCTGGACTGGAAATCATTTCTGTTTTTCCCTCTACAGGCTCTAGGGTTTCAGGAACTGCTGAACTGAAAATAATTCTAGCTGAGAGGGCTTCTCCAGAATACCAGGGGTGGGTTCCAACATGTGCGATGGGCGGTAGCCCTAGGGCACAGCCCAGCTGGGCCTATTGCAGGGCCAAGCATCTGCTAGGAGATTGAAATCACCAGCTACTTAGATTCGTGCAGAATCTAAGTGTGTGTAAGTTTTTATTTGGGGATATAGAGATACTTTCATTGACCCAGCTGTCTTAGAAAATTAGATAAAATCCAAAAGGTATGTAGATAATAAATTTAATTCCAAACTTTAGAGTCTAAGACACACACTGACTTGCAGGCAAGGATATGAAAAGGCACCTTCAGGTCTGTCCCTGTGGATACGGATGACTAAGGCATCTGACCAACTCGACTGACACCTCCAGAGAAACTATTTGGGCAAGGCGTGGTGCTTGGCAGGGCTCCAGCAATGAACACAACGGAGCTTCTACCCCAACACAGAGTACTGTCTTCTCGGAGTGGGGCCTGATGTGGCACAGACATGTCATCAAGGCCACGTGATGTGAGCTGCCACATCTGGCTGTCATACTAGTAACAGAAACCCAGGCCCCAATCTCTGGGTTGGGAGATTGGGAGGTGGGTACAGACATTAGGGAGGTCTCCACAGAGGAAGCAACAGTGAAGCTTCAACCTGAGGAGTAAATGGGTAGACAGTGGTGTTCTAGGTAGAGAAAATACTATGGACAAAGGCCTAGAGAGAAGAGAAAAATCAGAACTTCAGGAAACTGAATGAATTCAGTGTTTCTGGATTAGAACCTGTGATGTGGGTGGGCAAATGAGGACCCACCCTAGGCTGATGTCTCATCATAAAGGTCCTTGTAAACTGTGTCAAGGATGACAGCAGTCTGCAGCAGTGTCTCAGCATGCAAACAACAAGGTCAAATTTCACTTGAGCCCAGGAGTTCAAGACCAGCCTGGGCAACATAGCGAGACCCTGTCTTTACAAAAAATTTAAAAAATTGTCCAGGTATGGTGGGGCACACTTGTAGTCCTAGCTACTCAGAAGGCTGAGGTGGGAGAATTGCTTGAGCCTAGGAGGTCAAGCCTGTAGTGAGCCATGATTGCACTACTGCACTCCAGCCTGGGCAACAGAGCAATACTCTATTTCAAAATAAATAAATAAAATTGCATTGAGAAAAAGATGCTGGCTGCAGTGTGGAATATGTTGGGTATAGTGAAGGCTGGCAAGATGGAAGCTGTTTTATTAATCAAATGAGAGAAAGTAGTGGTGGTGGATCAGGGTCATGGCAGTGGGAACGGCAAGAATGGACAGATGGGGGAAATCAATATAATTTGGTGATTGATTAGACAATGGCTGTATTGGAGAGGAAGAAACCCAGGATGACCTCTTGTCATTCATCCCTAGAAAAGAACCAAAGTCCATTGAAGATGGGGAGAGAGATGGCAGGTTCACTTTGGAGATACTCATGAGATATCCAAGAGTAGATGCCCAGAAAGTTTAGGCTTAAAGTCATATTTGGAGCCCAAAAGGAGAGGCCAAGCTTGCCAACAGAGTATGCAGAGTAAAGAGAAAAAATACAATAAAATCCCAAGGAAATGACATATTGTATCGAGAGAGAGAGAGAAAGAGAGAGAGAGAGAGAGAGAGAGAGGAGATCATGAGAAGTAAGTCTCCGAAGGAGCCCAAAAAGGAATGGCCAGAAAGGCAGCAAAGAAAGAAGCCAGGGAGGCTGTGGTGTCTCATAAGTCAAATTTTCAAGAGGTAGTTATGCCCTCATGTTTGCAGAAAAATAAAAGAGGTTAGCTAAAAATTGAAAAGTGTTATCTGTCTGCAAGCATTTAAACAATCTTGGTGAGAGATGGAGGGCTCCAAAGTCAAACGGTAGTATATTAAAGAGGGAATGGAGCTATGAGAAGTGGGTCCAGCAAGAGATGATAACTCTTCAGAAACTTGCTGGTTGTGAGGGCCAAAAGGTCCTCAGGTCTGTAGGAGATCTCTTTCTTCATAAAGGTGGGAGATGTTTAAGTATGCTTAATTGTTGGAAGGAATAAGCAAAGAGAGAGAAAAAGTGGGAGATGATAAAATCTAGAAGAGAGCTGGGCACAGTGGCTCACACCTGTAATCCCAGCACTTTGGGAGGCCCAGACGGGTGGCTCATCTGAGGATGGGAGTTCAAGACCAGCCTGGGCAACATGGTGAAACTTCGTTTCTACTAAAAATACAAAAATCAACTGTGTGCGGTGGTGCATTCCTGTAATCCCAGCTACTTGAGAGGCTGAGGCAGAACAATCGCTTGAACCCAGGTGGTAGATTTTGCAGTGAGCTGAGATGGCGCCACTGCACTCCAGCCTGGGTAGTGTGTGTGTGTGTGTGTGTGTGTGTGTATGAAGGAATAAATCCACCCAGCCATGGTGCTCAGGGGGCAGGAATGGGAAGACTGGAGCAGAGGGAAATTGAGAGGCCCTACCTCCAACACTAGGGTACGGGCTTTCTGCTGAGAAGGGAGAGAAGGAGGAGGATGAGGGAGGGAGGTGGGAGTAGGAGACCTACTTCCAACATGGGGACAGGCTACGGCTTTCCACTGAGAAGGGAGAGAAGGAGAAGGGTGAAGGAGGGAGGTGGCAGTAAGGGACCGGAAAACCATTGAGGAGTTTTGGAATAACCACTCAGAGGATTTACTGTCCTGGAGAGAAATCTTGCAGGAGTGATCATCAGTGCAGAAGACTCATCAGCACCTAAAGAACTTGTGTTTGTGGTGCCTCCAGTTTGCAAACTTTGCAAAGTTTGCGTGATGTTTCTCCAGCGGTCCTTGCCAACTCAGAGTGAAAATAGAGGCGGGGAACGAAGAGATTGCTTCAGGAATAAGAATTTGCCTGGGTGAGGCATAAACAAGCAAAGGAGGAGTGTCATAGAGGAGACTCAGTGGCATGAGAATGGTTGAAACAAAAGACCATGGAGATGAGATGGAGAAACAAAGGGAGAAGGCACTGCTAAGAAGGAAAATAGTATTGGCATCTGTATTAGTTCGTTTTCACACTGCTATAAAGAAATACCCAAGACTGGGTAATTTATAAAGGAAAGAGGTGATAGGGTTTGGCTGTGTTTCTCCCCAAATCTCATCTTGAACTGTAGTTCCCATAATCCCCACATGTCATGAGAGGGATCCAATGGGAGGTAATTGAATCATGGGGGCAGTTACCTCCATGCTGTTCTTGTGATAGTGAGTGAGTTCTCATGACATCTGATGGTTTTATAACCATCTTCAGTCTCTTCACTCTGTACTTCTCCTTGCTGTCACCATGTGAGGAAGGACATGTTTGCTTCCCCTTCTGCCATGATTGTAAGTTTCCCGAGGCCCCCCAAGCCCTGCAGAACTGTGAGTCAATTAAACCTCTTTCCTTTATAAATTTCCCAGTCTCAGGTATGTCCTTATAGCAACGTGAGAACAGACTAATACAAGAGGCTTAATCGACTCACAGTTCCATATGGCTGGGGAGGCCTCAGGAAACTTACAATCATGGCAGAAGGTGAAGGGGAAGAAAGGCACATTCTTCACAAAGCAGCAAGAGAGAGAGCAAGCAAGTGAAGGGGGGAAGAGCCCCTTATAAAACCATCAGATCTTGTGAGAGCTCCCTCACTATCATGAGAACAGCATGGGAGAAACCTCCCACATGATCCAAGTACCTCCCTCCAGGTCCCTCCCTTGACACCTTGGGATGACAGGTCAAAATTTCGGTGGGAATACAAACCATGTCGGCATCCAAGACCCAGAAGTCTCAGAAAAATAGAAGTAAATGTACAAAAATGAGGAAATCTTTAAGAAAGCTAGGATAAGACATTGGACCTGAGAATGAGATGGTCCTAGCATTTAAGATTTGAGAGAGTTGTAGTTTTAGGGAGAAGGTATGGTGCACCTAGGGGTGCAGATGGTCCAGCACCTGGCTGGCTGACTAAAGTAGGGTGAGGTCACTGAGATGGGCAAGTGGATCAGTTATCTGTAACACAACAGTGATGGGCTACAGATCATCCTTGTTAAAGCTGAGTTCACCCTTCATAATGACAATATTTGGTGGTAGAGGAGGATGTTGACCCAGTTCTCATGATTCCTGGTGAATGGCAAAAGTGCCCAGGAGATTGGTAAATGCTGGGGATCACAAGAAGTAGAGGGTAACAGAGCCAGATGGTGCTAATCTAAAAGGTGCAGAGGCAGAAGTAGAAATAGTTCTCAAAAGGCTTGGGATACAAAGAAGACACAAACTCCTGATCCTGACATGTCACCCTTGAGGGTTGCAGGGAAAGTTTCTTCCTAAAGTGTATCGCCAAGACCACAGCATTCACTATAGCATGGACGTTGAAGATATAAGGTGTATTTAAGCTGGTTTCTTTATCAAGAAACATGGCTTCCATACAGCAATTTAGAAGGGAGAGGAGTAAAAAGGATGTGCTCAGAGAAAAGCAAGCTCTGTATAACATAGGAATAGAAGATGACCAGAGGTCAAAGACAGCAGGAATGGGAGGATAGTGAAGTCAGCTTGTGCTGGAGAGATACTAGTGAGTGGAGGAAGAGTGTCCTTGCCCTCAAGGGCCAGCCAGCAGGTGGCAGGATTCATTGGTCCATTGGATTCTACCAAGTGTCGGAAACACTTATTGAATCCATCCCTATTGTCTTCAGAGGCATCTAACCTGATATGCCCCACTCCTGTGGGGGCCCTCAGGACCAGCCAGGTGTCCATACCTGTGGTGGGCCTGGCGCTGGTCCCAGAATTTCAAAACTCCCACTACCGCTTCTTCTGTGAAGCTCGTACTTCATTACTGTCAATCTTAGTCTCTCCTGGAAAATTCATTCCACCTCACATAATGAATAAATGATTCTTTTCTTAAATTAGGATTCAACGGAGTAATTGTAAAATTGGTATTTTGCTCAAAAACCCTTTCTTGGAGCTTACAAAAATGACATTAGAGAGAAACTTTCTCAACGGTGATTTTTATAAGATGCAGCATATTAAACTGTATTTAAATACGTTGAACATACATAAATTATCACAAGCAAAAAAAAAAAACAATTATTGTGTTTCCAAAAGATTTCAGTGGCTTTCACATGAGCAAGACCTCATGGCTCTGTCTATTAAAATGGCTGAGGTTTAGAAGACTATTTTGTGTACCTTAGGACAGGACATCTCAGCTCTCAGGAAAGAGACCAGCCTGCAGGGCATACATTCCATGTCCTGGGTGTTGAGAATTGAAAGACAAACAAACAAACAAACAAACACACAAACAAAATACAGTTTTAAAATTATGACAGCTTTTCTAAAAATTATATAATTTTCAAGGGCATAGACTCTAATTTATTGAATTTTTTGCTCCTAAACTAGTATCTAGTGCATAATAGTCCTGCCAATGTATTCGATAAACTGAACTAAACTCAACTCTCAAGTAGCCAAATTAGAATTCAGTGCAAGAAAGTCATTACAGTAACTCTTGGGAAAAGGGTGACTTAAGACCAATATGGATACATAGAATAACCCAGCTGCTTATGGCTATGGTTAAGAATGCAAGGCTTTTTCACCCTCCTCCAGGTCCACCATGGGGACATCCTGGAGTACCTTGAGAGGGGCTTATCTTGAGATAGATGGCATTTCCCACACTCTCCCTCTGACCTCCTGTTCATGCATTGGGCTCATGCCATGCTGCTGCATGCAAAGTACACTGATGGATGGATGGATGGATGGATGGATGGATGGATGGATGGGTAAATGGATGGATGAATGACTGGATGGATGAGTGGATGGGTAGATGGATGGAGGGATAGGTGGGTAGGTGGATGAATGGATATATGGGTTGATGGATAAATTGGTGGATGGATGAATGGATGAATTGGTGGATGGGTGCATGGATGGATGCATGGATGGGTAATAAATGAAAGGAAAGAAGAAATTCACCCCTGAAATACTCTCACCCCTAGGTTCAACATCAGTCTGTAATAGCCAAAAGAACATGCTGATAGGTCCCTGAGAGGCAGTGCCCCGATGTGAAGCCACCACCAACTCCCTACTGGCCCCGGGTTAGAAAGACATGGGCTTGTCATTACAATAGGTCCAGGCTGAGAAGGAAGAAGGAAGAAGTGCTTTCCCCTTCTGCATCCACAGTATGGATGCAGAGAACACAGATTTGTTTGGCAAATCTTAGAGTCTAGAACTGAAACCCACATGGTGAAGCCTTCCAGTGATACCATCCTTCCTATGCTCCCTCCTTTCAGGAGGTGATAAGTATTGAGTTTAAGGCCCACCAATAGGTCTTCTGCCAGGCTGAATGAGGAATAAAGTCTGAGAACGCATGACTCTATTTGGTAGTCCTGACTGTCCCTACAAAGGCATTCAAACAAAGGCCCACACTCCTCAAATGACCCAGATACAGTGGACAATAAGTCAAGTTGGAAAGGTTGAGGAGGATGAGATTCCAGAATCCCATCCTGTGTGTTCACCTCCCATTCTTCCTCCCGTTTTTCTCTCTCCCCTAAATATCTCCCTTTTTTTTTTTTTTTTTTTTTTTTGAGACAGGGTCTCACTCTGTTGCCCAGACTGGAGTGCATTGGCACAATCTTGACTCACTGCAACCTTCGCCCCCAGGTTCAAGTGATTCTCCCACCTCAGCCTCCCCGGGTAGCTGGCACTACAACAGGTGCATGCCACCATGCCCGGCTAATTTTTGTATTTTTTTTTTTTTATAGAGATGGGGTTTCACCATGTTGGCCAGGTTGGTCTCGAATTCCTGACCTCAAGTGATCTACCCACCTCGGCCTCCAAATTGCTGGGATTACTGGCATGAGCCACCATACCTGGCCTCCCGTAAATCCCTCACTCAAAAGGGAAAGTGCCTTGGTCTGACCCTGTTGCAATCTCTGATATCTCTCCCTTCCCCTGCCTTCCTTAACACCTCTTCCACCTCCTCCGTCAGCCAGAACTTGTGCAAATGACACTTGGAGTTCCACCTTCCCTGGCACGTTGGATAAGGAAATGACTGGAAACCTGACAGTCTATCACTACCAGGGAGTGACAATTTAAAAAAAAAAAAAGATTCAAGTTATGAGTGTAAGTTTAAAAATGTAACTAAAAGCCTTCATCAAAGTTTAAAGAGCTTCTTGCGCTTTTAGCATTTGCTTATTCTGATTTATTGACAATGACACACCTAGGAACAGTCATCTCTGCTGAGGCAGTGAAGTAATGGACTGTAGGGGGAGAGAGAAAAAGAGAGAGAGGGGGGAAAAAGGGAAAAAAAAGGGAAGGTGCAGCTCACAGAAGAGAGACCGCTGATTACAGCCCACTAATTTGTTATGCACTCCGGCAAATCAGCGGTGATTCATATGACAAATAAGGAGAAAAAATTAACAGCTGTCATGTTGTGATGTGTTAATTTCCTGACAGTCTCTGCACTGAAGCCAATTACTGATTTAAGGGCAGGGAGAGAGAGCCCTGTTCAAGCTTCTAATTAGGCTTCTTCAAGACTAAAAGGATAAAAGCAAAAATAAGAGCAAGAGAATGAGGCAGGTAGCTGGGCTCCAGGAAGCTCACATGCTTTTAAAGCCCCAGTTAAATAGCTTTAAGCTTAAGTGTGTTTAAGATAAGAATTTAGAAACATTTATTCACTTTTATCCCCGACCTGGTGGTTTAGGCTTTTGTGGACTAATTGGGGGCTGAGCAGGGCCCAGGGCTCTTGTTGCCCTGTTTCTGCACGAGTCCAGCCTCTCAGATGTAATCTACTAATAATACCTCTATTTAGCCGTGTCAACAACCATTCATCACCGTGGTAGACAAAGGGCGGTGGGTGCTCCACCAGCTTCCTACTCAAGGATCCTGCAGAATGTTGGACCTCCATTGCACTAACTGGTCCCATGGCACTGGCCCCAAAAGAGGACTGAGAGTGAGAGGAAGTTATTGGGGTCTGGGTGCTCAGACATCTAGGAAGCTTCCACATAGACCCGAGGGAAAGGAGAACTCATACGCTGTTGATTTGACTTTGGTTTCTTCCAACTTACTGGCATGCCTGATTACCTTATTTGTCATCTCCACTGATCCAGCTATCCAGAGTATGAATGGATCTTTTCTAGGGACCTGAACGATCTTTCATGGGAAGTGTTAAGGGGTGCTGGCTGCTGAGAGACTCATTCTTGGCCATTCTGGACACACTGGGGATTCAACAAAGTTACCCATAGCAGGAGCTCCTCTCTGTAGCCATCATCATCAATCACAAAAATTGGACTTCAAGGGATCTTGTGCCTCTGAGTATGACCAGCTACACAGATAGTGGCTCTTGTTTTAATGTGTTTTCCAAGAGAGGCAGCTCCCTTCCCATCTGTGCCCTCAATTCTTTCCTAGGGCTTTTTAAAGGGCTCTTTGTAAATTTATTGGTTAGTACTCAAAACCAGTAGCCTCATGGGTTGGTGCTGTGGTCACAGGAGCACAGGAGCCCTTCCTCCGTGGATTCCCAGGAAGAGCTTCTTCCTCAGATGGAAAGAAGCCTTATTTCCCAATGCTCATGAGTTTTTTCTTGTAGGTGGGCGAAATCCACTAGGATTCTTTGATTGCCTGTGACAACGGAGAGAGAGAAAGAGAGAGAGAGAGAGAGGAAAAGTAGGAGAAAAAGAAAGAGAAGAAGAAGAGGAAGAAGAAGGAGGAGAAGAAGAAGAAGAAGAAGAAGAAGGGGGAGGAGGAGAAGGAGAAGGAGAAGAAGAGATGAAGGAGAAAGAGAAGGAGGAGGGAGGAGGAGGAAGGAGAAGAAGGAGAAGAAGAAGAAGAAGAGATGAGAGAAAGAGAAAGAGGAGGAGGGAGGAGAAGGAGGAGGAGGGAGGAGAAGGAGGAGGAGGGAGGAGAAGGAGGAGGAGGGAGGAAGAGGACAAGAAGGGAGATAAAACCCCAAGCCTAAGTGGCCAGAGTGAAGAGGGAACTTCTTGGCTCACAAACCAAATAATCCAAGAAGATCTTGCTTGGGGGTCAGAACTTCAGGTAGGAATCCTGAGGCTTGGAATCACTGCCTTAGCCTCTTATCTCAACTTCCTTGGTGTGGGTCACATTTTCAGATGGGCTTTTCACCAGCTAATGACCAACCAGAAACACACTCCAAAGGTCCATGTCTGATCAGAAAGAGAGAACCAGGCCTTTCACTGTTAGTCGCCCCATTAGAAGTCCTGAGTTGACACTCTGGTTGACAGGATGAGATTCATTAGGGAATCAACTACTGACTAAGTTAGACCTTGATATCATTGGAATGTTTTGTCCCCTCTTCATCTCATGCTGAAATGTGATCCACAGTGTTGGAGGTGGGGCCTGATGGGAGATGTTTGGGTCATGGGTGCGGATCCCTCATCAATGGCTTGGTGCCCTCCCCATGGTAATGAGTGAGTCCTCACTCTATTAGTTCACATAGGAGCTGGTTGTTTAAAAGAGCCTGGTATGTCTCTTGCTCCCTCTTGCCATGTGACATGCCTGGCCCCCTCCACCTTCTGCCATGAGTAAAAGCTTCTAGAGGTCTCTCCATAAAAAAATTCATGGTGCCATGCTTGTACAGCCTGCAGAACCATGAGCCAAATAAACCTCTTTTCTTTGTAAACTACCCAGCCTCAGATATTCCTTTATAGCAATGCAAAACAGACTAATACAGACTGAATCCTGGGTCCACCACGGAGCTAAGAGAAGAGCACCCTCAGACAGGAGCATGAGGGAAAGATGAATTTCCAAAGAAAATCCAGGGATGATCCATAAAGAAGAAGGAAACCATAAATGTGCCTCAGAGTGAATCAGTGGACACAAAAGAGAGCCTTGCAGAGAGCTTCTAGGTCAATTCTGGTGTTTTTGGACTCCCTTCAGCTTCCTAATATTTAAATATATTTAAGGTGATGTTAGCTAATTTTTCAGAAATTTGCAGGTCGGGGAGGAGGGAAGAGCAAGGGGTAGAGGAAGAAGCCCATTGACGGTCACATTTGCAGCCAGCTCCTATTTTTGTAACAGTGACCCTAGAATTCACATGTAGAGCAGGGCTCATTTATTGCAGGGCTTTCTTTCAATAGAGATTTATCACATGTCTGGGAGTCAAACAGGCCCCTAACCTGGAGGCATTTGCACGGCCCCTGGTGATGCAGCCCTGCTCGGGGACCTGTGCAGCCCCAGCTGAGGTCACGCCAACCCTCTCCCCCAGAGAATTGCTGCCTCTTGCTGCCCGAGTGTCTGGGTCCAGGGTAAGCACATCATTACTACAATTAAAGAATCACTCAGGCGTTGACCGGTAAGGGGAAAATAGGTCCCTAGAGCCCCAGCCTCCTCTGGATGGCTTCCTCCTTTTAGGCAGGTGGTCTGATTAAAAGGCTTCAATGGTTTATTTCATTAGGAGTCACTGTTGGTATTGCCTGAGACAACAAGAATCCTTTGACATTGATTTTGTTGGTGACTGCAACCCTAAACTGGAAGGGATGGCTAAAAGGTAATTCACTCTGTAAGCTTTGCTCAATCCTGACCCATTATCAATTGAGTTGAAACATGTCAGCACAGTGAGATATTGAGCATATTATCTTTTTTAGGAAGGTTCACTGAGTGAATAACATACATGCATTTACCTGTATAAGTGCTGTCCAACAGATTTATGATCCATTGATTTATATAGCACCCTTCATCTGCATCAAGATGCTCTCCAAGAGAATGCCACGGCCTAGGAGAATTCTGTGCTGGCCTTGGGGAGAAGAAGCCACCTCTAGAGTGGGCAGTTTCCACTTTGTCAACCCCTCTGAGCTTAGAGAAACCCTTCCCCTGTCGGGGAGACATTGCTGGCCAATTGGAGTTCCTGGTATGGGGTGGAGACGATGGACTGAGTTGAGTTCCGTCAGAGTGGTGGAGGAAGCAGCCTACCAGCTGTGGTCTGGGAAGGCATCAAGATAATTCTGACCTAAAGAAGAAGACAGGGTTGGCCGGGTGCAGTGGCTCACACCTGTAATCCCAGCAGTTTGGGAGGCCGAGGGAGGTGGATCGCTTGAGGCCAGGAGTTGGAGACCAGCCTGACCAACATGGTGAAACCCCATCTCTATCAAAAATAAAAAAATTAGCTGGGCATGGTGGCACATGCCTATAATCCCAGCTACTTGGGAAGATGAGGCACAAGGATTGTTTGAACCCAGGAAGCGGAGGTTGCAGTGAGCTGAAATCACACCACTGCACTCTGGCCTATGTGACAGAGTGAGACAAAAAAAAAAAAGAAGAAGAAGAAGAAGAAGAAGAAGAAGAAGAAGAAGAAGAAGAAGAAGAAGAAGAAGAAGAAAAAGAAGAAGAAGAAGAAGAAGACAGGGTAGACAGATATGGAATTGAAACAAAAGGCAGATGAGAATCCCAGGAGGAAGTCAAAGATGCTTGACAAAAACACAGTGGGAATTCTGGTTTTGATGAAACAAGAGTGCCTTTGCAGGCTGAAAATCTAGGTCTGGGATGGGTAATAAAGAGAACAACATGAGAAATTCCAGGGTGTGTGATCTGGGGCCCTATAAATCCAGAAAATGGGCTGAGCTCTCCATTCCACTGCTTGCCATGTTCCATACCTGTTCGGCTTCCAGAACTCTTCCAGTGTCTTTGAGAAGGACTTAGAGAGACGGTGTGTCTGTTTCCATGGCCCTGCCTCTTCTCTCCTTCTGTCTCTAGCTCTCACTCTCTCCACAGGTTCCCTTGTCTGCCTTAATCTTTCTTCCCTTCTCCTCCCTTTCTCACTGTTTCAGCTCCCTTTTACCATACCTAATTCTATTTTAATCTCTGATGGGTTTTAATTACTACTCAAGGGTTGTAGGATATTTGTGGGAGTGAAAGAGGTCCCCAAAGGAAACAAAACCCAAACGGACTGCATGAGCAGTATGATCCAATGGGCCAGGCAGAAGTCAAGTTTAGAGTCTGCTCACTCTGAAGGCTGACCAGGTCCCTCCTGCCCTTCTGCCTCCTCTTTTCCATGCACAACCATCCTTGCACTGATGTCCATTGGCCAATGAAGAAGATGCTTCCATCATGGTGGTCTTGTTGGCAATCATGGGACCTTGACATAGTCCATGCATGAAAACCTTATTCTTCATGGCTTCTTATTTTCCATCCAAAAACAGGTATTTTTTCTTTTATCTTCCTCCTCCATAGGTACCTGTAGATATTTTTCAGTGCTGTGATTTAGCTCCAGAGTAAGGTGGCTGTTGCATTTAAAAGGCATCATTTTCTGATGTGCATGTGGCCTTATCAGCTCCTCTCTCCCTGCATGGCCGAGTGTTATCAGTGCATGCTGGGAAGCACTTGTGTTAGGGAAGTGAGCCTCAGCTGAGAGGTGCTGTGTTACTACAGAGCTTTCAGGTGATGGAGTGGCTGGTGCGGAGAGACACATCAAGATAGCGGGAATCCTGAGAATGTTCTCTGTAAGATTAAGCAGCAAGAACAGCTCAAACCAGAGGCCCACTGTCTAAATGAGTAGCGAGAGGAGAAATAGTAAGGTATGTGGTCCTTAGAAATAAAGGAGTCAGAGTTCTCTCACTGACATGGAAGTATCTGGAAAGGGTCCTGCATTTTACAGATGTGAAAACTGAGCTTTCATGACTTTCTGCCAGGTACCAAGCCTGTCTGGGCTCTTGGCTAGAGAACCTGCCAGGCTTGCAGGTGATCTGAAGGAACTGTACACCCAACAAAGGATTAATATCTAGAATCCACAAGGAGTTCAAACAAATCAGCAAGAGAAAAACAAATAATCCCATTATGAAGTGAGTGAACGACATGAGTAGACATTTCTCAAAAGATGACATACAAATGGCAACAAAGATGAAAACATGTTCAACATTGCTAGTCATCAGGGAAATGCAAGTTAGAACCATAATGAGATACCACTTTATGCTAGTCAGAATGGCCATGTTTTAAAAGAAAAAAAAAAAAAGATGTGTGGGTGGATGTGGTGAAAAGGAATCGCTCAGACACTGCTGATGGGAATGTAAACTAGTACAGCTTCTATGGAAAAATAGTATGAAGATTTCTCAAAGAACTAAAAGTAGAGTTACCATTTGATCCAGCCATCCCATACTGGGCGTCTACCGAAAGGAAAAGCAATCATTATATAAATAAGACACATGCAGGTGTATGTTGATTGCAGTGCAATTCACGATGGCAAAGATTTGGACCCAACCTAACTGCTCCTCAATGGATGAGTGGGTAAGGAAAACGCGGTGCATCTGCACCATGAATTACTACTCAGGTATCAACTCCTCTTTCAAAGAAGTGCCATGACATGACGGGAGGGAGGGTAGCACTGAGAGAGTGGGAGGATCTGACAGGGGTGCACAGGCTCATTACTCTCCAAGTCCCCATGGGCTCAGAGAAAAACAGGTCAAATCCCAGCACTGTAAGAAACTCCACTCTCCCAAGTTCCACTGGAACATATTTCAAATTCTGAGTCTGGAAAATCTCAGCTGCCAGAAAGAGCTTATGAAGGAAAGGCAGGGCAGGAGACAGAGCATTTGGTGAGGTTGCAATTGATTTAGGCTGTGTACACAACAAAAGCATCTGATTCCAAGCTCTCATGAGGGAGTTTCTGACCTGGATCACAGGACTTGTGTGGGTCCAGACATGAGTTCCAGCTAGTCCCAGCAGCTCATAAAATGATAGGTAAAATGCCAGTGATGTGGGAAATAAGCACTCCCTGAGGGAAGGGGGTCAGGGCACGGATTTCATCCCATTCTTAAAAGAGATGGTGACCCCAAAGAGCTGAAGATGTTTCTTCTCACTGCTTCTGAACTGGGCTCTAAAGTCAGACAGACCTGGCTCCAACCTCAGCTCTTGCATGTGAAACTTAAACAACTAGAGGCACTTTTTTGTCCTCCATGAGCTGCAGTTTCATAAAAACTATAAAGGAGAGATAACAGTACTTCTACCTCAAGGAACTACTGTTAGGATCAAAGAAGGCATTGCACGTGAAATGATTCCCCAAGCGTCTGGTGCATGGTAACCTCCAATTGGCACATGTGTGGGGCAACAGTGCTGGTGGAAGCGGTGGAAGCTGCAGGGCTCTAGCCCTAAGCCTGACCATAACTCAAAAGCTCCTTTCAGGATTGTTGCCTCATCTGTAAAATGGGTACAGTAGTCCCAACCTGCTGCCTTATAGGGATGCTATGATGATGATAAGAAACAGTGGGTAGAAAAGATTGTAAGGCTAGAGCAATGATACATGTAGCCTTTCCCCACCACACAGTTTATTGGGGTGGTTCGCCTGATCCCATTACCAAGAATGGGGGCTGGGCCAGCCTATGCCAGAGAAGGACTGTGAGCTGGCAGAGGATCTGTAACCCTGATCACCAGGTGGCTTCCCAGAGCCCATAGCTCCAGATCTTCACCTTTTATACAAGCTCAAGGGTAGCTGGGGGCGGGGAGATTGCCTTTTAATTTAATAGGGAAAATAATTCACGTGCTTATAATGAAATGCGACAAGCAGAACATAACAAGTAAATACAATACAAACTATGTTGCAAGCCTCTAAGGTAACAGAAAATAACTAGTTTTAGTTGCTTTTTTATCTATTATGAGGAATGTCAAGCATTTGACAACAGAGTATTTAATAAAAAATACCACAATTTGTGTTTAAGCGATAGCAATAGATATTACATTTATTTTATTTCTATCCAAGGAGACAGGTTGGGGATTTCTTAAAGGAATTAGGAAATACAAAGTGAGAGGTTTAATGGGCCTGAGACTCACAGGCCATGGGCTGGGGCTCCCTGGGGCTTACATGTGGGGACATAGCCAGCTGGAGGGCTGTGTGACCAGCACGTGCAGCCTCAGTGGAGAGCTAAGGGAGAGATGCGACCACACAAGCCAGGGAAAATACTGAGGGACCAAATGGGGCCTGTGCTGGGTATCGTCACATGTGGTCCCTAGGGGCCCCCAGAAGGTCTCAGTCCCACTGAGGAGAGGGACCGATGACACATTTAGAGGGTAAATAAAACTCTAGGCAGACCTCGTTAGCAAACCCCAGAAAAGATGCAGAGTTTTGTTCCAGTTTCATTGGTGATAGTAAAAAATCCACAATGCACATGCCCATCAAAAAGGGATCAGGGGGACAGGCAGGGTGGCTCATGCCTGTAATCCCAGAACTTTGGGAGGCCAAGGCAGGTGGATCAACAGGTCAGGAGTTCAAGAGCAGCCTGGCCAATATGGTGAACACTGCCGCTACTAAAAATACAAAAATTAGCTGGGTGTGGTTGTGCATGCCTGTAGTCCCAGGTCCTCGGGAGGCTGAGGCAGAAGAATTGCTTGAATCTGGGAGGCGGAGGTTACAGTGAGCCGAGATCGTGCCATTGCACTCCAGCCTGGGCAACAGAGTGAGATTCTGTCTAAAAAATATTAATTAAGTAATTATAAAGGGGATTTGGGATACAAAATCCTATATCCCTCTGAGGATGGGATTTGGCCAGGCTGGATTTACAGGTGAGGGTGGGAGTCGACCTCTGTATTAGTTCATTTTCATGCTGCCAATAAAGATGTACCCGAGGCTGGGTAATTTATAAAGGAAAGAGGTTTAATGGACTCACAGTTCTACATGGTTGGGGAGGCCTCACAATCATGGTAGAAGGTGAAGGAGGAGCAAAGGCACATCTTACATGGTGGCAGGCAAGAGAGCGTGTGCAGGGGAACTCCCCTTTATAAAACCATCAGATCTCGTGAGACTTACTGTCATGAGAATAGGACAGGAAAAACCCGCCCCCATGATTCAATTACCTCCCACCAGGTCTCACCCATGACATGTGGGGATTATGGGAACTTCAATTCAAGGTAAGGTTTGCAGTGGGGGGACACAGCCAAACCATATCAACCTAAAAAATGCAATGGTGTTGGAAAAAGGTAGAAGTGATTTATGTAGATCTAAACACATGCATGTAACCAAACAATATATGTAATTTACAAACGTGTGTGCATGTGTGTGTGTGTGTAAACATAGATTAGAAGGATTTGGAGAAAAAGTCACAATACTGCTTCCTTCTGGAGGAAGAGAATGGAAGGGGATCAGGAAGAGATGTGTAGAGACCTTAAGAGTATAATGAAGCCAGCTTCCTGGATAGGACTCAGAATTCCTTGATTTTTTTTAAACTTCTGCAACAAATATGGCAAATTTTGATTTTTGGTTAATTCTGAATGTTGCGGATTTCAATATTTCCCTTTTCTCTGTGTTTTTGGTATTTTTTCCCCAAAAGAGCAAGCAAGGTGAACATTCAGATAGCAACATGATCAGGGTGGCATCTTGGGGCCAGGAGAGGGTCTGGGAATGGGGTTGGTGACATAGAAGGTCAGGCAACCTGTCTCACCTTAATTTCATTACTACAGACAAGAAGGTTGGATTTAGATGTCTCTAGGGTGCATCTGGCTCTGGCGTGCTCACCTGCATCAACCAGCTGAAAAATCCTTTGGAGCTTAGGAAGGAGAAGGCTGGCAGAGGAGCTGGTGAAATGACCAGAGCTTGACTTGAAGCCAAGAAGGGCTTGGAGAGAGAGAGAGGGAGAGAGAGTGTATGGGCAGGACAGGGATGCGTGGGTGCCCCAGGAGAAGGGGGCAGCAGTAAGACTGGGTTATGGGAGGGTTAGAGGAGGGCCACTGGGTCATTGAGCAGAGTGAGGATTTGGGGGGTCAGTGTCTCAATGTGTGTACTGGCCAAAATGTGTCTCTTGAGCCTGTGAGAGCTCAGACCCCTTGGAGTGGAGCCATCACTCATCATGCACCCAGTATCACTACAGTGAAATGTCAGCCCAATGGCCAGATTCCAAGTTTTCAAGGGAAGCCAAAATCCCTTCTTTCTATGAAAGCTTTTAGTTTTTAGATGTTAGCTCAACTTGTTTTTGTAACCCTATTGGAGCACAGCACACAGATCTGGGAGCTGCATAGAACCTCTTGAGATAGTCATGGGTGCTTGGACTCTGAGAACTTTCCATCCGTAGATTTGATAGGAAGAAAGCCCCTAGATGGTCCCATCCTTCCTGCAACTGAATCTTATGGTGGCTGAGCCACTTCCCAGGCATGTGAACTCAGCCAAGTCTTTTAAACTCTCAGAGTCTCAGTTTCCTTAGGAAGTCAAATGGGAATCATTGGACCCAACTCATGGACTGCTGGGAAGATTAAACAATGTCCCATACACACGGGAACGCATTCAGAACATTGTGAAGTGCTGTACACACACAGAGCATTAATGCTACCATTCATGTTGGGTGTTGTGAGCTTTTATAAGCAAAGGGTCTGTGTCAAATCCATTCAGCATCCTTGTGTCTTAACAACAAATGGACGAATGTGTCTAACAATTCCTCTTACATGGCTCCATGGAGATGATGCTAGCGTTTGGACTCTCTTGAGAGGCTGTTTCTGGGTGTGGTCAGACATGACCCTTAAATAGGCAGGAGTTTCCTGGGGTTTCCTGCTGGATCTGGTGCCCAATCACCACCAGGTAGCGGTACGGAGAAAGGACCTCCCCTATCTGCTCCAGGTCTCATCTCCAGGAGCTCCACTGGGTACCGCTGCACCTGCAGCTGTTCTCACCTGGCTGGGACCGCACCACAGAAGAGAGATCAGGACTGACCTCCCAGGAAGACCACAATGGCAAGAGGCCTGCAAAGGCTGCCATTGGAGAGGCACCCTGGAGGACGTTTGAGGTGAACATGCTCCCCGTCCTCAGGTGAACAGGGGGCATCATGAGTGCGGGGGAGACGTAGTCCTAGTATTCCATATGATCCCAAGGGGGTGGAGTAGGACCCCTGAGTTGTGCAAATCAAAGTTGCATGTGTAAAATGGGTAGTTTTGCAAATGGAGAGCTGCCTTTCACTGGAGGAGTTCCAGGCAAGGCGAGTGGCCTTGGAAGAGGTATCAGTTACCATCTGAAGTGTAATTTGGCTACACACCCTGGGGAAAGGCTCCTTCTAGTGTAGGCTTCCAAGATACTCCAGCAATCAAGCATCACAAGCATCCCTGTGGAACACAGACTGGGGCCTTTTCTGCAACCCAAGGTGGCTGATCTTCAGAGCAGGACAGACCCTGCCATATCCATGGCCGATCCCATAGCCCCCCACCCCAGGGTCTGTCCAGGTAGCCTGTGGCACAGCCAGAGTAATTAATAACTTTGGCACCTGGATGAGAGGCCCTGGCAGGTTTCTCCCATTCTCCATTTCCTTTCCCAGTGCCTGTGAATAAATTAATCCCCTAATACATAATTAACTCGGAGTTGAAAGGTGAAGTCAAACTTAACCAATTTACTGTTCTGGAGCTGGTTTAGTTCGGATCATGTGATTTTAATTCTTTCCGTATGACCAGGTGATGGGGAAGGAGGCAGGGGGAGAGGAAAATGCACAGATTAATTTCATTCCTTAACCTCCCTAATGTGCCTGCTTGCTTGCATCGTGTTGCAGACAGCAGATCATCACATGATTTATGGGACTGACCGCTGCCTGCATCTCTCAGGCTAATGACACACACACTAGAGTCATTGATTTGTATGAGTAGCCCCCACTCTTCATTTATCACAATTTAATGTAAGAGTTTGCAATGCGGAAAAAAAAAAATTCACATGGGAAACATGGACCCATAGGCCCCGCCGCTAACCAGTTATGAATCATTTGCTGCCTTTTAATATATAGACTATTCTATTCTGGAAAATGCCCCGTAAGGTCATATTCTTCTCCTGAACATCCCGACAATTAAAGTCCCCAAGAAGCTGTTTTAAGATGCATGGCCCACCAGCATCTTTGTTAGCTCATGCGCTCTTGTAATGCATGCTATCGATTTGCGTCTGAACTCTCCGGAACCCTTCATAAGCCATAACCCGCAAAAGTTTCCGAGGGCAGCTCTATGCAAGCTGAGTGTGTGATGCCCAGGAGCTCCAGGCACAAGCCAGCCAGGTCGCATGTGGACGTGGGGCCTGGCCCCTTCCCCACACAAGCACTGGGGCCAGCCCAAAGGGGCTTGTAGCTCTGAGGGCCAGATCAACATCCCCAAATTAAGGGCACTTAATTTCTTATTATAAAAAGTGCCCAAAAGTTAAGAACTTGGAAGATTTCAAAAAGAAACTAAAGACATGATGAGCAAGAATACTGGGAGAGCCTGTATTTTTCAAACTGGAGAGAAGGCACCCTGAGCTAACACCTTTGGAACACTCAAAGCCTCAGAACAGCCTGGCACATTTTCTTGGAGGGACACTTTTAGTCCATACATTGGGAAGAAAAACATATAAATTTTAATTAAAATATACATAGCCCTGTTATATAATAAAATGGAAAACACATTTTTTCAAGATGAAACCTAAGCCTCCAAAATAATGTGCTTATGCAGAAACCTTGACTATTCACAGAGCTGCTTGACGGTGGAGGGGTGATCTGTGCTCTAGGGTATTTAGGGAGGAAGGCTGGGAAGCATGGTTCTTATAAACCAGGGTCACAGACAAGGAGGCCTAAAGAGCAAAGCAGGCCAGGTGAGGACCAGAGCAGGCAGGACCTAAGAGCTCGTCTGCTGGGGAGAGCATGGTTCAGCTCTGGTTGGAGAACTATACGCCCAGTGTGGTCCCACTTCCTAATTTTCCAGGTATGTATAAAATCCTGATTTAAAAAAAAAATGAAAAAAAAAAAACTATATTTTTTAAACCAAGATAATGGAAAGAACACAGTTTAGCCCAAACCGAATGCTGGAATCAGTGAGCAAGTCGCACACTGTAGTGTGATCTGCTCATCACATGCATTCTGTCTCCCTCAGGAAGTACCTCTCATGCCACAGCCAGGAGGGGACTTGTTGCAAACTGTAGAGCTCTTTGGAAAGCAGTATTATTACCCCCAGCAGCAATAGAAAGAGCATTTTTTGGACAGGACACGGTGGCTGTCACTTGAAATCCCAGCACTTAGGGAGGCCAAGGCAGGCAGATCACTCGAGGTCAGGAATTCGAGACCAGCCTGGCCAACATGGTGAAACCCTGTCTCTACTAAAAATACAAAAATTAGCCTGGAGTGGTGATGCGTGCCTGGAATCCCAGCTATTCTGGAAGCTGAGGCAGGAGAATCACTTGAACCCTAGAGGCAGAGGTTGCAGTGAGCTGAGATCATATCACTGCACTCCAGCCTGGGCTGTAGAGTGAGACCCTATCTCAAAACAAAAACAAAGCAAAACAAAACAAAAAAACAAAAATAAAAAAACAAAAAAGCACTTTTGTGGATCCCAGCATAGACTGCAGGTCAGATTCAATCCCAAGGTTCAAATCCCCGGGTTCAAAAACCCAATTTAGAAGCTCTGGGTTTGGAGTAAGGAGAAAATAGTTGTCTATTCACCATATTTAAAAAAATCAGTGGGTATAAAATTTTGGTTATGTTAGATGAGTACATTATAGAGATTTGCCGTACAACATAATGCCTATGGTTAACAATGTTGTTCACTCAAAATTTGTTAAGAGGGTGGATCTCATGTTAAGGATTCTTATCTCAGGTCAGGCACAGTAGCTCATGCTGTAATCCCAGCACTGTGGGAGGCCAGGGCGGGTGAATCATTTGACCCCAGGAGTTTGAGACCAGCTTGGGCAACTTGGTGAGACACCGTCTCTACAAAAACTACAAAAAAAAAATAAAAATTAGCTGGGCATGGGGGCTCATGCCCATAGTCCAAGCTAATCAGGAATCTGGGGTGGGAGGATGGCTTGAGTCTAGGAGACAGAAGCTGCAGTGAGTTGAGATCATGCCACTGCGCTCCAACCTGGGCAACAGAGCGAGATCTTGTCTCAAAACAAACAAACAAGCAAAGAGTTCTTACCATAAAGAAAAAAGCATCATGGCAACTCCAGGAGATGTTAAGTGTACCTACTACCTTGATTTTGGGGATGGTATCACAGGTGTTTGCATATTTCAAACTCATCAAATTGTACACATTAAACATGGACACAGAGAGGGGAACATCACACACAGGGGCCTGTCAGGAGGTTGAGGGAAAGGGGAGGGAGAGCATTAGGACAATTTCCTAATGCATGTGGGGCTTAAAACCTAGATGACGGGTTGATAGGTGCAGCAAACCACCATGGCACATGTATACCCATGTAACAAACCTGTACGTTCAGCATGTGTATCCCAGAAATTAAAGTAAAAAATTTTTTAAATGTGCTGTTTTTGTGTATCCATTATATTTCAATAAAACTGCAAAAATTGCTATTTATAATATAGCATTTGATACTATTTTTTAAAATAAAAGACAATTTATAATAACTGCCCCCAAAAAAACAAACAAAAAACACCCCCAAACACTCTGTCACACTAGCGCTATTTATTAATTCTCGAATGAATTATTTTCCAAAAATAATCTTTCTGAAGATGTCATCTTGGTTCCTTTAGTATTTTCATGCCATCATGTTTATTTTATAGAAAAGTCTACCTATAATCCCGCATTGTTTTTCCAGAAGCACCCCACCCTCAGATTTTAGGGAAAGGGGGAAATAGAAAGAAATTTTGAAATAATGACCTGGTCTCTGCCTGATAAATTCTGGCACTCAAATAGGTGGGATATACATATAGAAATCAACACCAGGGATGCAGAGCCTGTGATGCATCCACCTTTGTACCAAGCCCTGTGCTGCCTCTGGGGCGATGCAGCAGAGGTTCTGAAACATCTTGAATGAATGGGAGGCTTCATCCCTGACTGGAGCAGTGAGCTGCTGGTGCTGAATTATGAATCAGAAAGTGAGGCCAGCGCAGTTCTGACCAAAGTGATGTCAGGGATGGAGAAGATGCCCTTTCCAGATGTCCAGTGGGTGTTCACTGGTGGGTAGAGGTGGGTGAGAGAAGGAGCCCAGGGCAAAAACAGCAGTGTTGCTGGCTCCAGGCTGTCAATCTCTCTGGTGAGCACTCTTTGACTCTAGTGCCTCATCTGTTACTGGAGACAGTAATGCCTACCCAGTCCTCCCACTCGTGTCTGTCTTGAGGCTTTTGGTAGGATTGGTTTGTTTTTTCATTGATTGGTTTATATATTCATTCATTCATTCATTCATTCAATAAATACATGTAGATACTTCCTATGGGCCACGCCCTGTGCCAGCAACCTGGGGGTAGAGGGGGAACAGGATAAGCAGGATTTTTGTCCTCATGCTCTAGAGTGGAGGCAGAGCATGCATTACTAAGAAAACACATCAGATCATTTCAGACGGAGGAAGTGGAACCTTACAGTGGGTGGTCAGGGAAGTTCTCTAAAGAGGTGACATGTGAACTGAGACCTGAATGACAAGTGTGTGAGGACCTGCAGGAAGGGCATTTTTATTAGAGCTAATGAATGTGCAAAGGGCAGCAACGAGTCTGACACAGTTGGGAAACAACAATCTGTCCAGGGTGTCCAGAGCTGAGCTTCACTCATCTGAAGCCACCCCCAGGGCAGAGTGGGATGAGGTAGTTGAGGGCGGGGGGCAGAAAGGCAGCCAGGTACACAGCCAACGCTGACTCCTGTTCACAGCATCTGTGCTTGAGGGGGCAGTTGACAGAGACTAGGTGCTGCCCTTCAGGAATCCACAGGCTGAGGGAGGAGGTGCATCCCAGAGTCATCAGATGGCAAGATGAGGTCTCTGCAGGAGATCTGAGGGACAGGAGTCTCAGAAGGAAGATGGTGAATTTGCAGAGAAGCAGAGGGTGGGAACTGCATGTCCAAGACATGGGCTGGAAAGTCTAGGGAACCAGGTCAGCTGTTGGTGTGGCCAGACCTCCAGCTGGATGCACAGGAGGGGCTGCAGGTAGGAGAGGAGGCCAGCAGGGAGTGGTAACAGATGAGGCAGAGAAAGAGAAGAGTAAGTGGAAGGACTCAAGCCTGATGTGTGGGGCTCCCCATCAGGGCTGAGCTAGTAGCTGCAATGGCCCATGGTTTCCAGAGTGGCCAGACAGAAAGCCCCAAGGATCCTTTATCAGACAGAGGACAGCTACCTAGAGACCTCCTGGACCTCGACTTTCCACCCAGAACGGGCCACTCTAACATCCCCAACAATGCAGACAGCTGGGCCAGCCCCACAACAAACGCTAGGTGAGCACCGGCCCACGGCTGACACTGGCCTATAGATCTGTGTGTTCTGCAAAAGCAAGTAGTATCTCTTTGTCAGCAGCTGTCACACTTGCACTGCCTCACCACCACCTGCAGGCCAAAAGCCAGTCTCCAGGCACCTGGGTGGGCTCCTTGAGTGTGCCACTGCTTTTTTTTTTTTTTTTCTGAGATAGAGTCTTTCACTGTCCTTCAGGCCTTCAGGCTGGCGTGCAGTGGTGTGATCTCTGCTCACTGCAACCTCTGCCTCCTGAGTTCAAGCAATTCTCATGCCTCGGTCTCCTGAGTAGCTGGAACTTCAGGCACGCACCACCACGACTGGCTAATTTTCATATTTTTAGTAGAGATGGGATTTCACTGTTGGTCAGGTTGATCTCGAACTCCTGACCTCACGTGATCCATTCACCTCAGCCTCCCAAAGTGCTGGGATTACAGGCATGAAGCACCATGCCCAACCTAACCACTGCCTTTTCCTAAAACTGTTGCTGTATGCCATTGACTCATTTAGTCCTCCTATTAACTTGTAAGGTAAGCACGGTTACCACTATTTCATGCAAGCAAGCAGGCTCAGAAACGCTAACTGGCCTGTTTCAGGTTTCACAGTTAACAGGTAATGGAGCTGGTGTTATAGGACTCATGTCTTTGGGGTGCACAAGGCAGTTTTAGGGGCTGGAAAGATGCCATGCTTTATCTTACGTTTCCCTGAAAGCAGAGCTGGAGGCCAGGGTTATGTGGAGGTGGCCTACTTGGGAGGTGACTCTACGGAACAGGGGTAAGGCACTAAAGGAGATAAAATCATTCTACTCAGTATTTATCCAAAGGAAAGAATATGAGTATGTCAAAGGGATACCTGCACCCCCATATTCACTGCAGCATTATTCACAATTGCAAAAATATGAAATCAACCTAAGTGTCCACTCATGAATGAATGGGTAAAGGAATAGTATTCAGCCAGTAAAAATAATGAAATCATGTCCTTTGCTGCAACATGGATGGAACTGGAGGTCATTATGTTAAGTAAAATAAGCCAGGTACAGAAAGACAAATATCACATGTTCTCACTCATATGTGGGAGCTAAAATGTTGATTGCATGGCAGTAGAGAGTAGAATGATAGTTACCAGAGGCTGGGGAGGGTGTGGGGGCTGTGGGCAGGGCAATGAAGAGAGGTCGGTAAATGGGTACAAACATATGGTTAGAAGAAATAAGTTCTAGCATTTGATAGCACAGTAAGGTGACTATAGTTAACAAGACTATATTGTGTATTTTAAAACAGCTAGAAGAAAAGATTAGCAATGTTCCTAACACAAAGAAGTGATAAAGATTCAAGGTGATGGTTGTGCTAATTACCCTGATTTGATCATTACACATAGTATGCCTGTATTACAGTATCACATGTACCTCATAAATATGTACAATTATTATATATCAAAAAAATAAATTCTATTTTAATTAAAAAAAAAAAACAGTAAAGGAGAGAAGGCTGACATAAGTGCCGCCCAGCAAGGTGCCCTGAGGGCAGGAAGCAGGAATGTGGGATGGGCCTGGGTGGGGATTTTTAGATCAACTTGCACACAACAGGAGAAAATGGCTGGCCAGAGACTTAAAGCTGAGGCACAAAGTAGTAAATGACATAGATTCCACGATGAGAAAATTACCCCACTATATTTTTCATTCCATCCTGAGGCTCTCTGTTGAGTGATATCTATCTCAGAGCTGGGGCATGGGGCTGAATTTAGCTACAATTTACAAACAATGTTTAATCATTGTATTTATTGAACTGTTGTTTCCTATTTATGTCTAATAATAGGGACTTCCCATTGGTGATAATTGTGGAATGTTTCTTTTAACAATACAGGTCCAGCATGGTACCTCAGGCCTGTAATCCCAGTGCTTTGGGAGGCTGAGGCTGGAAGATTGCTTGAGCCCAGCAATTCGAGGCTGCAGTGAATTATGATGGCACCACTGCACTCCAGCCTGGGCGACCGAGTAAGATCCTGTCTCAGAACAAAAAACTAACAAAAAAACCACACTTGGTTCTGTAAAAGAGGTAAGTGGACGTAATGAAAATATAATTAGTGAGCGGTAGAGGGCCCAGTGACATCGTGGATGTGGTAAAAAGAGACCCAGGAATGGCAAGAAATCAAGTGAAGGCTGAGGCTCCGTCCTGTGCTCATTGCTCCCTGCAGACACCCTGATCCTGAGTGCAAGCCTGGTCCTGTTTTCCAATCAGGCCATCTCCTCCAAACAATGGCTGCTTGTATTAATGACAGTGATAGCAACAATGACTGCAGTAATAACAATAAGCATCATAGCAGAAATTGTCATGTCTGATTGAAGTTTCTTGTTTGCCAAATGCTCTCACATCCGTTACAGCATCTGGAGGGGGCCTCTGTGTCTGCAACTTCCATAGAGACCACTTGGGCCAGGGGAGCCCTAGACTACCAGGCTGGACTCAGTGAACAGCTATGAATTGACTGATTGATTGATTGATTTTAAACACTTATAAGAGGCCATAGGGGGAAGCCAGCCTTCCACAAGTTCTGCTTGCTCATTAGAAACTGGTCACTCTGAGGGTACTTTTGTCTTTAACTGATTAATGTACATCTACTGACAACCTCATGAGGGCAGGGTCTCTTCCTGGTCCCAGTATACAGCAGGGGCTCAGCAAATGCTGAAGCATGAATATCACTGCTTTTAAAGAGGATTTCTTCCTTCCACGAGGTCTTGTGAGGAAGCTGAGTGAAGGAGAGGGACTCCAAGTTGCAGGAGTTCTTTCCCTGATAGCCAGGCCCTGGTGCCTAGCAGATTGTTGGGCATATTAAATGCACCCATGATCACTGCCAAAAACTGAGACCTTGGTTGTGTGTCATGATTGTGTTATTATTACTGTCAAGTCACATTGTGAAATAAACTCATTTAACCTGCACGAATTCATCAAAATGCAGTTGTAGAGGCAGAAGAGCAGAGAGAAATTTTCACATACCACCCTCCCTTCTCTGGTGGCATCTCTTTGCTAAATTGTGCACCCTTCATCTGGTCCTTGGAGGTTTGTCCATGCAGGTCACCTCCAAGGAGGTTTTGGTCCTGCCCACAAGCTCCATCAAGCTTGGCATTCTGAACTCATGGGTGTGGAGGGGCCACTCTGTGGGTCCTGCCTCATCCTGGGCTTCCCTCTGACTTGGAGCCTGTGTGCATGGACAGACTACCCAGCCAGTGTAACTCAAAGGCTAGCCCAGGCAATTGGGCCCTGTCTCCTCTCCCTTTCATTCTACAGCCATTGATGGATCCCACAAAACTGATTGGGGCCGTGCTGCCTCTTTGCACTTGGCCTGGAAACAGAGCCCTCACCCTTCCGTTTCCCTTCCTTCATTCCTCCCAGATTTAATTCAGACTGGTTTCCAATCTGACAGCCCACACTCATGGCCCTTCATCATCTCTCTGTCTCCTGAATCTGTCCTCTGAGACTTGCCCCTGCCCTAGGGCCTAGGCATCTGGAAATCTACAGTCAGAAAAGACTCCTTTCTTTGCCTGCTTTCTGCTGCTGTATTCTGCCTAGGGCCTAAGAGATAGAAACAAAATGAACTGAGGGATAAATGAAAGAGAGGAAGAGAAGGGAAGATTGGTTAATATTTTAGAATATTATCCCACTACTCTTCTTAGCTAAAATGCATTATCTCGTTAAGTTTCATTTTTATTCCCATTTTATAGATTAGGAAACTGAGGGTTGGTGGGGCTAAGTGGCTTCTGCAGGGTTATGATTAATGAATTACAGGCCATGATTTACACCCAGGTGTGTCTGAACCCAGAGCTTACTTCACAAGTGCATTAGCCTATCCATCCTTCCAGAAGAAAGCTAGCAGCTCAGGAGAAGAGGCAGCCAGCTGGTCCAGGAAGTAAGAAAATAAGGTAGCTCTGAAGCCCCCAATCTCCAGCAGGCATCCTACGTGGTGTCTGCAGACAAAAGCACTCACCACTTAAGTTCAACACTTGAAGTTTGCAGAAGCAAGTTTCCTTAGCAGCCTAGTCTTTGTGATTTGGGGAGTGCACATAAAGTATAACTGATTTTTAGTTTAATTTCTTTCTTGAGAAAGAATCAGTTATGTCTGTTGGTGTTGACAAAGATGGGCACCCTTGGTTTGCTGCTGTGGTTCATTTTGGCATCTGCTGTTGTTTCCTGGTGTCACAGAGGGCCAGACTATGAGTAGCAAGCAATGAGTGTGCTCAGAGATGGGAAACTGTTCACTTTTAGCTCTCCACTCCCAACAAACTTTTTCTGGTGTTTGGTCTACAAGGGAGACTGTGTTCCCTTGCTTCATGTGTGCCAGCTATGGTGTGGCATGCATATCATGCCTTATTTTACTTATTCCTCATATCAAGCTTCTTATTTTACAGACAACTTTACCACAACACTGAGGAACAGACATGTAAAGTGATTTGCCTAAGATTACACAGTGAGTAAGTAAGAGAGCCAGGATTTGATCCTGTTCTTTATGGTTAGAGGCCATTTTCTTAGTTTGGAACTTCACATTAAAAGTTAATAAAAAAGTAATTAAACATATAAGAACAATAGCAAGAAGTAAGGAAAGAAATGCAAGTATACTGTTCTAAGAATCTTAGAAAGTATGTTAAGTGGCATGATATTTTTTGAAAGTAAATTGGTAAGTTAAAAAATGTATGTTTAAACTTTAGAAAACTAAAATACAAAATGGTAGTGGAAATAAAATGTAGTTAAAAAGTAACTAATCCAAAAGAAGGCAGAAAAAAAGAACAAATGGGAAAATTAAAAAACAAATAGCAAGATGATAAATTTAATCATATTAAAAATTACACTAAATGTAAATGGTCTAAATATTTTGATTAAAAAAAGTCAGCTTGTATATAAAAACAAGACTTGTCTAAAAGAAATGCACTTTAAATATAGGGCACAGAGAGGGCAAAAGAAAAAGAATGCTGATGTGTTCTTCAACAGGTAAGTGAACAAACAAACTGCAGTATAGCTATCCAATGGAATAACCCTACTCAGCAATAAAAAGAAATGGGCTATTGATTTACACAAAATGAATAAATCTTAAGTGCATTTTGCTAAATGAAAGAAGTCAGAAACAAAGTTTACTTACCTTCTGATTCATTTATATAATATTATAGAAAAGACAAAATTATGGGTACAGAAAACATATCAGGATTGCCAGGGGTTAGGGAGTGGGGAGGCATTGACTATAACAAGACAGAGAAGAAAATGTTTAGAATGGATGAAACTATTCTGTATGGTTCATGGGTGGTAGATAGATGGTACTGCTTTTTTATCTCAAAATCAACGTAACTGTACACTACAAAGAAAACTTTACAGTGCGGAATTTTCTTTAAGAAGTCAACCAGGATATTGAAAGATCCCAGGACGGAATGTAGACCTTGACAAATGAATCTAACCCTATTACAAATATGACATAATATCACCACTGGGATGAATAAAAAAGGTGCTGACCTAAATAAAGACAAAAAAAAAAAAACTATATATAAACACAGTACCTTAAGTGGTAAATGTGTTTCTCACAGGGATATATTTAGCAATTAATAAAACTGCTTTACATATAAAAATTAGTAATTTATAAATAAAGGAAGCCAAGTTTCTCAGTGTTAGGGAAAGAAATTACAAATAAGCAAGGGGTTGGGAAAAGGGACAAATGTTTGAAAAACTTTATACAATAAACATTATGTATATGTGTATATACATGTATAATATATATTTATATATGTATATTTAAATATAAAATTGTAGGTATATGTGTGTATGTGTATACACACACATACCTATAACTCTATAACTTTACATATAAATACTCGCTCCCCTCTAGGAAGTATAACTTAATCCCTTAATTCTGGGAACTTGGTGACTCATTTTCAATGAATACAGTATGGAAAAAAAAATAGTAACTTTACAGTGAAGAGACCTGGCAGACTTAACCAAATGATCAAAGTTAACATCAGTAATAGTGTCATTTTTATCATACTCTACCCCTAAAAGATGTAATGAGGACACTTCACGTTCTATAATCCCAGTATAAACGTGCGAATATGTCAGACAGACCCAAATTGAGAAACAGTTTACAAAATACCTGGCTAGTACATTTTAGATGCATAAAGGCAATGACAAACAATAAAAGGACTGAGAAATCTTCATGGACCAGAGGAGACTAAGGTGACACAATAACTAAATACAAATGTGGACTCTTGGATAGAATCCTGGAACATGAAAGGAAATTAGTAGCAAACCTGGGGAAATCCAGGTAAAGAATGTGCTTTAGTTCATAACAATGCACCAATGTTAATTTCTTAATGTTGACAAATCTGCCATAGTTGTTTAAGATGTTAACATTAGGGAGAGATGAGTGATAGCTATGCAAGGAATCTCAGTACTACCTTTGCAGTCTTCTGTAAATCCGAAATTATTCAAAAAATTTTAAGTAAAAGGATGAAAAAATCTACACCATATAAACATTAATCAAAAGTAAGCTGGGGGTAGCTATATTAGTATCAGAGAAGTATATTCCAAAGAAAAGAAAATTACCAGTGACAATGAAGTACATTTCATAAGGATAAAGGGATCAACTTATCAAGAAGTTATAACACACTTAAATGCTAAATGCATATACACTTCATAAAGCTTTAAATTACATTAAAACAAAAACTGAAAGAACTGAAAAGAGTAATGGAAAAATCAGAGATCATTGTTCGAGAATACAACATTCATCTCTCAGTAACTGAAAGAATATACAGACAAAAAGCAACAAAGATACAGAAGATTTGAATACCACAATCGCTGCGGTGTGCTAGAACTAGCTTGCACTGGCTAGTGAAAGAAATTTGTATACTTCTCTTCCCAACTCCACGTTTGGTGACAGCACATTGTTAGCTTAAAATCAGCCATGATAAGAATGCATATACCACAGAAGGTATCAAATACTACATATCAGGACTTTTTCTTTCCAGATATTCAGTTAAACATTCACCAGAACACCACTGTCAATTAACCAAAACTGAGTGACATTTAGGGACATTTAGAGAAAATCCTAAAATAGTAGAATGCACATTTTTTCAAGTCTATATGGGTCATTCACTAAGGTAGCTTATATTCTAGGTGATAAAATAAGTTTAAATAAATTTTTAAAAAATTGAAAAATAAGAAGTATATTCTCTGACCACAGTGGAAATAACCTAGAAATCAATAACAGAAAGGTGTCTGGAAAAACCACAAACATTTGAAAATTAAAAACATACTTCTAAAAATCCGTGAGTGAAAAAACAAATCACAGGAAAAATAAAACAACATTATGGCCTGGAAATAGTATGAACTGAATTTTAAAAAATCAAAATGTGTGGGTTATAGATAAAGTGATAATTAAGAAAATTGGTTATATTTAAAGCTTACATTAGAAAAGAAAAAACTAAACCCAATGATTGAATTTTTACTTGAAGGAATTAGAAAATGAAGAGCAACTGAAACCCAAAGTGAGCAGAAAAAAGGAACATAATAAAGATTGGACATTAATAAAATAGACAACAGATAATTGAGTAAATCTATGAAAACAAAATTTGGTTCTTCAAAGTATCAATAAATGAAGAAAATTTTAGAAAGACTAATTAATAAAAATGAAGGGGAAAAAGGAACACAGCAATTACCAATATTAGGAGTTAAAGAACAGACATCACTACATATCCCACAGAACTTGAAAGGATAATAATGAGATATGAGAAATAACTTTGTGTCAGTAAATTCAATAACTTGTAAGAAATTGTCAAATTTCTTGAGAGACAAATTATTGAAGCACACTTAAGAGGGAGTAAATAACCAGAATAGCCTTTTATCTATTAAAGAAATGGAATTCATCATTTGAAAACTTTTGACAAAGAAAATCTCAGGCCTAGTTTACTTGAGTAATGAATTCTACTGTTTATTTATAGAATAAACAATATCAGTTCTACACAAACACTCCAGAAATTATAGGAGAAGAAATATATCCTCAATCATTTTACATAGCCAGCCTTAATCTGATATGAAAATAACACGAAGACATTACTATAAAACAGAACTACACATTAACGCACCTTATAAATATTCATCCAAAAACCCCTAACAAATTTTAACAAATTAAATCCAGAAAAATACAAATATAATAATATATCATGACCAAATGGGCTTATCCAAGGAACGGCAGACTGGTTTAACATTCAAAAGTTAATCAATGCAATTTACCTTATTAATAAACTAAAAAACACAAACATTTACAATAAATTCTGCTGTAACACTTGTTTTGAAATGTGAATTTGTTTCAATGCAATTCACATGTTAAGAACAATTTGAATTTTGTGTTTGCTTTTGCACAATTTTGCTATCAAGGAAAACTAGATGAATGCAAAAAACTGCATTGAGCTGAAATCAGCTATGTAGTAATATGTGGAAAACAGTGGTACCATGTTTATTAGGTTCTCATCTTTTCTTTTCTTGTGTGTGTCACTGATAAAGTTTTTTAGTGTGGTGCCTGTCACCCCAATTTTTCCATAAGCACTGAGGTTTTTCTTGCAAGATTTTAAATAGCATAGCAGGAACTAATTGCAATCATAGATACCGAAAAAGCATTGGACAAAATTGAGCAGCAATTCATGAATAAAAACTGTTAGCAAACTAAGAATATAGAGAACTTCTTCAACTAGATTAAGAGTATCTATGAAAAACCTACAGCTAAGTTCATATTTAATGATGAAAGATTAAATCTTCCCCTAAGATTGGGAAAAAAGCAAGGAAGTCTGCTTTCACCACTTTGACTAAAATTTACAGTAGAGGTCCCGTATAGGACAATAAGTCAAGAAAAACAAATAAATGACATACAGATAATATGACAATCTATGGAGGAAATCCAAGAAATCTATAAAATAAGATAGAATTAATAAGTTGATTTAGCAATGTAGCAGAAAATGTGGTCTAGACAGAAAAATATACAACATGGGAGAGTGGGGATCATTAATGTGTACAAAAATTAGTCAGAAACAATGAAAAAGACCTAGTATTTGATAGCACAACAGTATCACTATAGTAAATAATAATTTGATTCTACATTTAAAAATAACTAAAAGAGTATAAGTGGGTTGTTTGTAACACAAAGGATAAATACTTGAGGGAATGGATACCCCATTTTCTGTGATGTGATTATTACAAACTGCATGCCTGTATCAAAATATCTCATGTACTCCATAAATAAACACACCTACTATGTACCCACAAAAATTAAAAATTAAAAAAGGAATAAAAATAAAAATGTACAACAAATTTTTATAAAGCAAAGTTTTAAAATAACTTTTATAATAGTATCAAAAATATTAATAGGAGTAAAATAAACAATGTGAGAGACATGTTCTGAAAACTACAAATTATTACTGAGATAAAATAGAAAAGACTTATATACATTGAGAGGTATAACATTCTGAAATAACAATATATGCACATGGAAAATATAAACCTCATTTCTTAGCTCATATTATACATAAAAATTAACACTTCTAGAAGAAAATAGACAAGAAAATCCTGTGATCTTGGCCTAAGTAAAAATTGCTTACATAAGACACAAAAAACACAAACCATGAAAGAAAAAACTAATAAATGACTTATCAAAATTAGAACTTTTAGTCTTTGAAAGACATGGCTAAGAAAATGAAAAGACAAGCCACAAACTATGAGAATATATTTGCTAGAAATATCTGAAAAAGGAGATATACCTAGAATATATAAGGAACTGGCACAACTCAAATATAAGAAGATAATCAATCTAAATGGGCAAAAAATTTGAACTGGACTTTCACCAAAGAAAATATGAATGTCAATTAAGGACAGGAACAAACGCTCAACATCATTAGTTTTTAAGGAAATGCAAATACTACCACAACAAGATGCTACTATACATACACAAGAATGGTAAAATTAGAAAGACTGACAATACCAAGTGTTGGTGAGTGTGTGGAGCAACTGGAATGTTAAACATTACTGGCAGGAATACAGCCACTTTAAAAAATAGAAAGTTTCTTATAATGTAAATATCTATCTATCATTTGGGCCAAAATCTCACTGCTAGATATTTGTCCAAGATAAGTGAGAACATGTTAACACAAAAACTTGTACCTAAATGTTCATAGCAGCTGTATTCAGAATGGCCTTAAGCTGGAAACTACTTGCATGTCTAAAACTGGAGCATTGATAAATCATTTTATGGTATATCCATACAGTGGAATATTACTCTGCAATATAAAGAAAAACACACAGCAAATCAAACACACTACAAAATCAAACTAATCAAACACACAACAAAATGCCTAACTCTCAAAAGCATCATGCCAAGTAAAAGAAGCCAGACATAAGAAAGAAGCTGGTAAATATTATATAATTCCACTTAGGCGAAATTCTAGAAAAAGAAAAACTATAGTGACTGAACGATCAATACTCACTAGGAGCTGTAGGAGATTGAAAGCAAGGGGCCAGGGGTGTGAAAAAACTTTTTGGGGTGACATATTCTAAATCCTGATTATGGTGGCGGTTCTGAGGTAGAAGGCAGGACTCGACTCCAAAGGTGGGGCTTGAACACTGGACCAAACTGAGAACTAGCCGAAATGGGTGGGGTGGAAGCAATTTTCCTTGAGACACACCTACCACTGTGCCATGTCAGTTTGCCATTGCCATGGCAACACTCCATGGCACCACTCCATGGCAACACCCTGCCCCTTTCCATGGCCATGACCCAGTGATCTGGAAGTTGCCACCCTTTTCCTAGAAGTTTCTGCATAACCTGCCACTTAATTTGCATATAATTAAAAGTGGGTATAAATGTGTCTGCAGAGGTGCCTCTGAGCTGCTCCTCCAGGCACACAGTCTGTGGGGCGGCCCTGCTTTGCAAGGAGCAGTCCCTCTGCTGCTGTGCATGGCCTTTTCAATAGAAGCTGCTATCTAATACCACCAGCTCCCCCTTGAATTCTTTCCTGGGCAAAACCAAGAAACTTCCCAGGCTAAGCCCTAGTTTGGGGGCTTTCCTGCCCTGCATCATTTCCACAACAGTACACATTTTCCAAAACTTAACAAACGGTTGGTACACTTAAAGCAGATTGCCTATATTGCATGTAAATTATCCTTCAATAAAAATAATTTTTAAACAGGGATGATGGGTGTTAGGGAAGCCTTGGGACAAGAAAGTGGACTTGGGCCAAGGACCTCCTGGAACATCTGTCTAAACAGATGTTTTCTGTGAAGGGTAATGAGGATCCTCTTTAAGGAAAGCTGTCTGGGCAAAGAGGTTGGGTCATAGATGGCTTCAGGCAGTGAAATGAGTGCTGGGTTTTTCCAGATGAGCTGGGTTTAACCACAGCTCCTCTCTTAAAAAAGAGATGAGGTTGCCAAACTCCTTGTCTTCCCTGAGCCTTGTGTTTTGTGTCCCAGCCTGTATCATGTGTATTGAGCTCACCCTGCTCTGCTCACAGACGGCTGTGCTCACCATGTAAGTTGAGACGGGTTGAAAAAGCTCTACAAACTTCAGAATTCTGTGCACACGTGAAAGGAGACACAAGGAAGCTAGGGTCCAAAGTGGCAGGATGAGTTTTAGGTTTTAAAATCATGTGAGTGCACACAATTTTAAAATTGCTGTTTGCATTGGGCAAGAAGGGAAAAGAGAGGCTCCTTTCTTCCCACTGGGTATTTTGACCACTTATCTTGAGGCTTCAGTGAGTTTGTTTAGATTTAAAGATATGTTGTGTGCGACCCTCCAGATCAAAGAGAACAAAGCTCCTACGTATGGAGGCCCTTACGGGCCAAACTAGATAATGTCATTATCCTATAAACAGGTGATAACAGCAGAGCCAGGCTCATCTCAAACTAATCCAGTTCTAATCCCTTCAAGGGTCTGGAAAGATGTCAGAGAATAAAAGGCCACTGCCACTTAGCAAGCTGTATCTTGTGAGTGGATTTGTCACCCTTCAGGCCCGAGCATCTGTCTGGTTGTCTAGACATGACAGGCGTGGTGGGCTGTGGGGAGAGTGTGGGAGACACTCCCTTTTCACATGACTGAGGCTAGAGCAATCCTGTGCTCCCTCCCCCTCCTAGGTACCAGGATTCCAAGAAAGATAACTGCTGATGGCCCCTTAACCACAACGACTACGGCAATCAAAATTGCTCACAAATACCGAGCCCGCATCATGGTCTTGTGTACTTATTTTTGTTTTAGAAATGATTAAATAGAGGCTGAGAGACAGGAAGCAATGTCCAAGATCACAGAGCAGGAGAGAAGCACTGCCAGATTCCAGCTCAGGGAGTCTGATCCTAGAGCTTCTGCAACCACTGTCTCTCAGGAAGCAGAGACCTCCCCTGCCCACTTCCCTGTTCCAGGCTTCTGCAGGCCATGGGGCACTGGGCCAGCTCATTTCTCTGAGCTTCGGTTCCCTGACCCTAAATGACGATAAATAGGGTAGGAGGAGATTAAGTGGGATAATGGATGTCAAGCACCTCGGAAGGTATGTGGCTCTTACTAAATCACTCAAACATGTCAGATTCCATTTTCTTTCCTAAATACCTTTAGCAAGCAATTCTCTAGCCCTGGGGACAGACAGTGAGTGTGGGCCTCTGAAAATGTTTAAGCAAAGATCACGAAGTGGAGCTGCCCTCCTTGCTGGGGAGACGCGGCCAAGGCCGCTGCCAATGGAGCTTGTGGACATGAAACTGGGTCTCCATCCCAGGGTGGAGAGTCCTTCGCTCTGCCCCGGCTTGGATCTCCTTGTGGACAAGCCCTAGCCATTGATGCGGATGGAAGTTCCGTCTGTATTCCCGTTAGGAATGACTGTCTACAGCATCACGGCTGGCAAGCCCCAGAGGCCTGGGAAAAAGAGAAGCCTGGTCTCAGTTCCGGCTTGCGGGTCTCGGAATGACATCCTTCAGACTGCAGTCAGTCCTCAAAGCCGGCGATTAGGGAGGGATCTTCCTTGTGGTCTCTGTGCAGCGGCAGCTCAGCAGCACTCCTGGGATAAAAGGGAAGCTTGCTTTATCCTCTCTTGACAGGTTCATCAGCAGTGCTCAGAATAGAGATGGAGTGACCAGGGCTCTGGGTGGATGCCGTGGTCTGGCGGGGAAAGGGAAGCAGCAGGTGCTCCCACCCCAGCCCACGGCCTCTGGCCACAGCCCGGCCCCCCCGCTTGGTTCCACCACACTAACCACCAATTCCACGGTCTGCAGTTATGTTCAGTAAGTACAAGATGAACATCATCTCAATTAACAGAGTACCTTTAGGGCGTCTCTCCGCCAACTATTCCGGCACGATTGTCCACAGTGTCATCAGGGCCTAATCAACTAATGATGGCTGAAAACGAGGGAGGCCAATCCCAATAAATTCGAAGGAAAGTCATTTTTCTCTTTTAATGCCCCTCTCCCTCCTTCTTCCTTCTTCCCACGGCACAATGCAGTAAATTAATGTCACGGTGGTTATTACAGTACCGCTGCTATGGCAAGTATTCAAGCGACGATCCTGGAATATTTTACCTCAGCATTTATTTGTCCATAAAATAAAACAGGATTTATGGCATGACTCTCCAGTTTGAGGGTTGCATGGACAGCAGCTGGGGCACATCCTTATCTCCTCCACAGGTAAAGATATAGGAGCCGGAGGAAAGGAGTCACTCAGCGCCTGAGGCTGAGAAGGGCGTGTCCCGCGTGGGGGACCCACTGGCTGCTCCAGCTAGAAAAGGCTTCAGTTACAAAGGCACTGCGGCTTTGAGATGGGGGATTTGGGTGCATGAGCAGGAGCCAGATTATTTTAGACAAATAGCCTGGTCCCCTACTTTTGACACCCTGATACCCTTCCTACAGGCACCCAGGAAGCCAGGGCTGTGGCCCAAGTGTGCCTGTCAGGTACTGGCCCCCTGGTGGCCCCCAGGATGCTGTGATTTTTTCTGTTGTCCCCTGCAATCTGTTTGGGGGGACCGAGCACTGACGAAGGCTGCAGCATCCGCGGTTGGAGGGAGGCAAGGTTCTGCTGAACAAAATACTGAAGTACAGTTCATTAAAACACGTCTGCCTGCACAAAACTCTTCCTGGGAAGGGAGAGCGACTCCACCTTGGAGGATACACTGAGAAATTATAATTCATTGATTCGGAAGCCAATCATTTCGTATTTTGACTGCTGGCTTAGGAATATTCATATTTTCCACCGCATTTAAATTTCCCTGTGCCATTAAAATCTCCGAGCTCTATAATTAGGCCTCTCCTGATAGATATGGATGAGGTCTCTGTTCCGGGGAAAGCAAGCAGGAGCCTCTGGGAAACAGGGCTTTGCGGAGTGGGCTTCCCCTCTAGGCACTGCGCTCATTCTCTCCCCTCCCCAGCGGGAACCCTTCCAGGCTGCCCACCCTCCACAGGGACCCTGACTGGGGGTCTCTGCAAACAGCCTGCACCCACTGCCTGCTGCCCTATCCCCTCCTATGCTGGGGGGGTTTAGGGGGGTACACAGTCGCTGCAATGTTTATGCACTTAAACATAATTTGCATTCCAAAAGCTGTATTCTTGACTCGGATGATATTTATGAAATGAAGTCCTGCTGGTTGCGCAACCAAAACAGATGTGGCTTGCTCCACCGCGACGTGTATACCAAACTGTGCTCCTGCTCAAAACGAACTAAATAAATAAATAAAGAGGCGTCTTCTCCAGAAGTAAATATTGTTTTATGAAATGAAATATAGCACCGAAGCCGTTCCTGCCTTGTCCTTGTCAACACGGCCCTGGAGCTGGAGTCCTGGAGCCCCGCCTGTTCGAGTCCCACACACTGATGCCTGTGACCAGATGCACTCTGCACATGGCCAAAGCCACCAAGGCCGCCGTCCTGGCCGCCATCTCACCAGTCAGGTTTCTGCTGAGATGGACCAAAATACTGGGTAATGAAGATGGAAAACCAATACAGAATGGGGGAAAATAAAGAATTGCTTAGAATGAATTCTGCACGTAATTACTTGCGTTTTTGCTAACTACTGTATAAACAACACTTTTAACAAGGCAAATTGGAATCTTGAAGACAATTCTGCTTAGGAATATAGCTTCAATTTATTATACGAGGATAACTGAAAACTTTGTTTCTGCTGCGTTGCAGTCAATTTCCACGGCACACACATTTCGAATGTGTGATTAATCATATGAGTGCACCGGTTGCCAATAAATACCAAAACTCTTAAAACTCTTAACAACTTGCTCATTTTTTGTGGTCATTCCAAATAGCTAAACAGCCTGAGCCTGTCAATGTGCACCTGGATCAATGCTCTGGGGTCTCTGCAGAAGATTGATTTTGCTCTTGGAGGATTTCATTTCCCTCATCAACAAAAATACTTGCCTCCCTAAATAATCAGATCCCAGGCCTGGCTTCAGTGTAGTGTCCTACCTACGGCCGCCACCATTTCCTGTGCTGTCAGCCAGCCAGCCATAAAGGGCTTAGTGTCTGCTAGAATCTCACCACTTCTTGGCCAAAAATAGGACACTTCTGGTCAAGTTTGGCCACTACAAAAAAAAAAAAAAGAAAAGAAAAAGAGGGGGAAAAAAACAATAAGTCAAAATAGCTTAGATAATTTGAACAATGAAGCATCAGTTTAAAACTAAGAAATTAGAGGATAGAGGCAACAAATGCTATCCTAACTTAAGCCTTTATCATATTAATTTTTATCATTGCTGGCTCTCTATTTTCTTTTTCTCGGTTTTGATCAATCTTCATTTCTTATGCATACTTTCTGGTGAACAGCTCAAATGTAGTTTTCAGCATGCCTAGAACTGCTACTGGTTAATAATAGTGTGTGTGTATATATATGTATACACACACACTATTATTTTAATAATAGTATATATATATGCTATTTGTTGGGTATTTAACCCTGAAGATAAGGCTCCCTAATGGTGGAGGACAAAGATGAAAAAAAAACATATTGGCATGTCAAATGCACCCTGCAAAACAGTGAAGTAGCTGGGGAAAAAAATTAGGTGTTTCTACCTAGTGTCTACAAGGAGCCTTAAAGTGGCTGCTTTACCTATTAATTAGTTGGGTCTTTTGCTGAGGGGCCCAAGCCATTCCTCATTCAATATACAAAGCCTGCTTTGAAAGAAACCTTTCTTCTAAGGCAGGAATTCTCTCCCTCCATGACCTCCACCCAGTGTTGATCAAGCCCCCACCTTCTCATTAGGACAGCTTGCAAAAAGACCTAGAATGCCTACACCTCAGACCAGACTTCAGAAACATCAGAGCGGCGCTGAATGCCAAACACCTTTCTAAGGGGGAAAAAAAAGAATAAGGTGAGATCACTTCATTCTCTTGCAACCTAAAAATAAACGGAAGGGGCTTCTCCCAGCTTCAGGGAGTGCATGTGGATTTCTTGCTGACATTCGATTCTCTGAACTGAATGTCACACTCGCTGAGAACAGTTAAAAAAAAAATAATGCTAGACTGTTATCATTATTAGAAGGGCAAGAAGAATGAAATATCATGATTATCATTAGGAAACCCTGTAAAACATATTTGTACATTATCTTGGGGCAAATACAAGTGTCATGTGTTACCAATTGTTAGGCAAAGAATGTGGTAATATATTGTTCCCCTCCAGCTCCCTGCACAGCTCAGCACAGGGCAGAAATGATGTGCACGGTGTGTGCAAGCATCCAGACCACACCAGCATGGTGTGTCAGGAGCAGAGGGCTGCCCCAGGACTTGTAACACAAGGAAACATTTGAACCACGGGATAGATGCAGCAGCGGCAAAGGAAGGTACTCCGAGGCCTGGCTGGCCACCTAGAAAGCTGGACCAGATCTTCCCTGTGGGAAAGAGTCCCAGGTCGCCTCTTCACCAGGGTTTGGACAGGGCCCAGCAGCCAGAATGCGAGGGCTAGCTCAGTGTGTAGGGATTTGATTTCTCACTCAGGAGGCCAGAGTTTTCCAGGAAGAAACTGATTTGCCTTTTCTCTTCTGAGACATTACATGTCAGAAAAGAGGCTTAGGAGCGAAGTTGGTTTGCAGAAAAACATTCCAAAGAGCCTTACCCCTTGGACCCTAGGCAAGTCTGCAAATGAAGGGCGTTTTGTCCTGTTTTATTTATTGTTTGATATTTTAGCATCAAAAGCCTTTTGAGAATGTCATGAGGATGGAAATGCATAGGTGCACATATTTCATGTCACTGTTGTGGGCTCACAATCCCCCTTCTAGTTCATCCTTTGAGACTCCGGGTTTCCCACTTAGAAACCTTTGGTCTAATAGCCACAACATGGAATCAACCTAAATGCCCATCCATGGTAGACTGGATAAAGAAAATGTGGTACATATACACCATGGAAAGCTATGCGGTCATAAAAAGAATGAGATCATGTCCTTTGCAGGGACATGGATGGAACTGGAGGCCATTATCCATAGCAAAGTAACACAGGAACAGAAAACCAAACACCACATGTTTTCACTTACAAGCAGGAGCTAAATGATGAGAACACATGGACACATAGAGGGGAACAACACACACTGGGGCTTATTGAAGGGTGGGGTGTGGGAGGAGGGAGACGATCAGGAAAAACAACTAATGGGTACTAGGCTTAATGTCTGGGTGACAAAATAATCTGTACAACAAACCCCCATAACACAAGTACACCTATGTAGCAAACCTGCACAGGTACCCCTGAACTTAAAAGTAAAAAATAAAATAAAATAAATAAAATAGACAAAAAGAGACACCTTTGGTCCGTGGGTTCCAGAGGGGGCTTTTCAGGCTCTGGCTTCCAGGGATCCCTAATTCCTGGGAGCATCTCTGGAGCTCTCTACTAGATGTTGAACATCAACTCAACAGCCCTCTGGGGATGCCCAGGAAGGAAGGGAGCTCTCCTAGTCCAGGGACCTAGTCAAGGCCCCGCATGAGTCCAAGGTGGGTGTCTACTATTCCAAGTACCCTCTCTGCACCAGGTGGCTGGACAGAGGGTCTGGAGTGGTTAGGAAGCCCCAGGACAGTGCTCTTGGCCCAGCCACAGAGAAAGAACAACGTCTGCCTAGGGACAAGAGGACACTGCTTGGAAAATGCATGCCCACAGTCTCTGGGACTCCCGGATGCTGCAGCTAAGACCACCTTCCCAAGCTTGGCATCTCTCAGATTTGGGTTTGCCTGGAGAAGCAACACTGTCTCTGGGCCATGAAGGAGCTGGACACTTGGAGCCAAGTCTCGCATGAGGAGGAATTGGCTCATCTCAGATCTTTTGATTTTCCCTCTTCTGGTTTTAGCTCTAATTTTTCAAATGGACAGTGTTTAATTTCCTGAGCAGTTACAAACCAGGCAGGTAGGATATGAAGAGGTAGATGGTCAGTTCAGCTGCAGGCAGCCTGCCTGGACACTGTCTGCCCTGAGCCCCTTCCCAAATCCATGGACCCCCGTAGCCCTGGACACACTCCCACTGCCCCCACACACTCTTACAGCCCCCGACAAGTCTGAGACATCTAACCATAATACAGCCACCTGCTAATGGTTCTGTCTCCTACGGGAAACTAGAATCTTAGAATAAGGACAGGAGCCTCTTGCTTAAGCTCCATGTGGGAAAAGTGAGGCCCTGGGTTGGAGAGGGAGAGAAGGGGTGAAAGGCTTGCAGGAGGTTCAGGCAGAGTCTAGATCTGGACTCTGATCCCTCCTACCACTCCCCATATGGACCCACACTGACCACCAAGGACCCCAGTGGTCCTTATGGACTCCCCATAGACTCATCCCAGACCCCATATTTCCCCAGCCTCCAAAGCTCTTCCACAGGCCCCAAGCATATCCCTCAGCCCCCGATGGACCCATAGGCCACCCTCTGCACATGAGTGACCCTGAACAAGCTGTTGTCTTCAGAGGGGGAAGCCCACTCCCACCTGGTGCTGTGAGCACCCTCCTTGCTCTTTGCATTTTGGACCCCTTCTCCCCTGACTTTCCCACTCGTTCTGTGTACAATGCTAAGTTGTGAAAAATGCATGATGACATTAACCCGAGTTGTTATTTATAAATATGTTATAATTTATTAAATTACATGGCACTCAACAACAACTCAGATAAAGAGGAAGCACATGGGAGTGTGAACACAGCACATGCACTATTTTAATAATCCTTTTATCTTAAAATATTGCCTCCTATCCAGCTGTCATGGAGCAGCAGGAGAGTCTGTTAAGCATGGAGACAAGGGGAGTCTCTCCAACAGCCTCCACGGTGAGTTATTAAATGAGCGAGAGGCCCCCACTCATCATTTGATCAACACACGTAAATTATGTATAATGGGTACCTTCATGTAAAAAGCTCCTGGAACACTGAGGAAGACGTGTCCCACCCGGGGGTCCAGAACAGAACATACCCTCCACCTGCTCCTCTCTGTCCTCTAAAGCAACTTCTGCCCACATTGAACCTTAAGCTCTCCTCCAGCACCCTCATCATTCTTGACCACACCCGGGGAACCATTGGTACTCTCTTTTACTTAATATTTTTATTAATTTATATTCATTCTTTTTTACTTAAATGGATTTAATTTTTAAAAGAAGTTTTATATTATTACTATGAATAGAAAACTAATAGCACTTACCATAAATATGAAATAACCATTAAAAAGAACTTATAATGGAAACAAACCATGTAATTAAATTTCAGCTCAATATGAAGGCTTGATGAAGCCTAAGTCCTTCTCTTTCTATTAAAAGGGGTGGCCAGCCAATGTCACAGAGACATTCAAGATATGCCGGAGCCAAAGACAGCCTTCTTCCCTGACCTTGAGAGGACAGAAAGTGCCCAGGCAGGCCCTAGCTGGACACCATGCTGGCTGGATACCATTAAAATCCCCTCGCGTTTCCAAGGCAGGACTGCCCCACATTTTTGGAGGTACTGGCCCCAAATCAAAATCAACGATCCCATCACTGTTCTCTTAGGTTTCACAATGCAAGTGGAACAGGTGAGAGTCCTCCTTCCTGTGTGCTGTTGTAGAGGGTATTGTGGAGTGGTAAGGGACCCAGGAGGCTGGGAGCTGAGGGACTTTGGACAAGTCACCCTTTCTCTCTCTCAGCATCAGAATGCAGGGTGGGTTTGTTTGTTTGTTTGTTTGTCTGTTTTTTGACACAAAGTCTCACTGTGTCACACAGGCTGGAATGCAATGGCACAATCTCGCCTGCAATCTCCGCCTCCCGGGTTCAAGAGATTCTCCTGCTTCAGCCTCCCCAGTAACTGTGATTACAGGCACCTGCCGCCAAGCCTGGCTAATTTTTGTATTTTTAGTAGAGACTGGGTTTCGCCATGTTGGCCAGGCTTGTCTCGAACTCCTGATCTCAGGTAATTCACCTGCCTCGGCCTCCCAAAGTGCTGGGATTACAGGCGTGATCCACCCTGCCTGGCCCCAGAGTGGCCTTGATGGCTACAGAGCTTCTCCAAGACCACGCACCTTCTAGTTCTCCAGCCTCCTATACACGTAGCAAAACTAAGCCATTTTTAAAAGCATGTCACTGGGTATGTACTCAAAGGAATATAAATCACTCTACCATAAAGACACATGCACACGTATGTTTACTGCAGCACCATTTACAATAACAAAGACATGGAACCAACCCAAATGCCCATCAATGATACACTGGACAAAGAAAATGTGGTACATATAGACCATGGAATACTATGCAGCCATAAAAAAGGAAGGCGATTGTGTCCTTCGTAGGGACATGGATGAAGTTGGAAACCATCATCCCCAGCAAACTAACACAGGAACAGAAAACCAAGCACCGCATGTTCTCACTTATAAATAGGAGTTGAACAATGAGAAATACGTCGACACAGGAAGGGGAACAACACACACTGGGGCCTGTCTGGGGGCTGGGGGATAAGGAGAGGGAGAACATTAGGACAAATAGCTAATGCATGCAGGGCTTAAAACCTAGATGAGGGGTTGACAGATGCAGCAAACCACCATGGCACATGTATATCCAAGCAATAAACCTGCACGTTCTGCACATGTATCCTGGAAGTTAAAGTAAATTAAAAAAAAAAAAAAAAATGTTTCATGTCACGTGACACAAAACATACGTTAGAAAGAACGACTTAGGACCACGTATTTGAGGCTTTCTCAAACTGGAGAAAGGTAATGCTAGATCATCAAAATGCAAAGCTGAATAGAGAAGAAAAAAATAAACCTAGGGTAATCTGTAAACCCCAAAGAAAGCCAAAGCATCTTATTTTCAAAATAGAAGTCTGAGCCATGCAAAATGCAAATACCTGGACATGAAGCCAAGCTCTCCCATCATACTTAGAACCCATTTTAAACCAGGAGAGAGAATGTCAGATAATCAAAATTCACATGCAAAAACAGCCACGGTTCTTCCTGTTAGCTGCGATTAATACTAGCAGTTAGAGAAAGGCTAAAAAAAATGAAGTCATACATTATTTTTTTTTCCTCGTAGGTATGGATTTTATTTGACCTATTGCTTTTAAAATAGAATACCTTCCCAAGCACACTTTACATGATAAAACTCAGAGACAAAAGAGAGAAAATGCAAATCAATTCTACATTACATGTATGTTGTTGCATTTGGCAAAATCAAATGAGATCTTTTCATCTTCTTACTGTAGAACAAAAACAGAGCAATATTATGAAATCTCGCAGAGCTTTATTTCTCAGCGTCTTTTGTGTCCAGCCTTTTAAATTCAGGTTTTTCTGCCTTTTTTACTGACAAGCCCACAATTTTCAGAAAAGAAAGCTAGCATTAATTAAGACAGTGCCAGATGTAATTTTCTTGGGAAGTAAATTTCTGCACAACTAAAGGTTACAGAGACCTTTTCACTGTCAAAATTTACTACAGCCTGTGAATGTTAATGTTTCTAATGAAGACATGTTCTCTGTCCCTGAACTTAAAAGTACCCAGAGAAGAAGGCAAAGAGAAAAAAAAAAAAAAAAAAAAAAAACTCTATTTGACGAATGTATCTGGAGCCTGTGCATTAATGCAGGGAACTCTTGGCTTCTGGTGCACGTTGTAATTATAGTGTTTGGATAGCCTTGTTTTCTAAACAAGGAATATTGCCATAAATTGTCAATTTTGCATGAGGAGTGGGATTGTAGTAGGTCCCTTATGTTACAAATGAGCTCCTAGTATCGTCAGCATTCACCCCATTAGGCTTAAAGATGTTCACCTTCTGACTCTGGGACAGGTGGGGAGGGAAGCTGGCAGGAGACCCAGATCTTCCAAGACCGGGCACCAGCATTAGCACGGAGGGACCCTGGGTTTCCCATTCTCTGACCTCTCAGCCATCTGTGCTCAGAAATCTTTTGAAGGCTGCCTTGGTGTCTGAAGACACAGAATTTTTTTTCTTTTTTTTTTTCTGGCCAGTCTTTTAATTTTGTTTTGGAGGCCTGAACGCCAATTACGTCAGCATTGTCTATCTGGCTCCCAGGGAGAAGACTGTGTGGATGGAGGGAAGCAGGGCCTTCCACCACTTCCTGGGGGGCATGGCTGTTCTCTTGCTAGAGGTTCCTGGAGTAAGACATTGACAGGACCTAGTTTCACGACTTCTTGATTTTTTCTTTAGTAAGTTGAGGAAGGAGATACCATTACCCTATTTGGGATTAAAAGACAGTCATTTTATTCACCTAATAATGCTTTTCCGGGAATCTGTTTTAAGGAAACAACCCATAATGACCACAAAGATGTGCACAGAAAGATGTCTTCCTTACATAAAAACGGCAATGACAAGTAGAAGAATAAAAGACTAAATGTTCAACAATGTGGAAATGATGAAATAAATTACGATACACTCATAAAATGGAATATTACACAAGCATCAGTCTTTTTGATTAAGTAGATACTTCAGTCAAATGGGAAGTATTTATATCCTATAACATGTAAAGAGCAAGATACAAAATATTGTGATCTTAATTTTGTTAAAAGAAAAAAGAAATGCCTGATTTGTGCAATAAACTATATGATCGCTGCTCCAGAGGTGAAATTGGGGATGCTATGCCCTGTGCAAGAAGAAATCATGAGGATTCAACCATCCACATAACTCACATGAAAGAAAATAAGTTTAAAAATAACAAACAAAAGCTTACAATTGCAATGAAATAGCATAGATTCTGCCCCCTGGTCCACTGGGGTGGACAGAATCTATGTCTCGGAGTGGGCCTAAGGTGGAGGTGTTACTGCAAAGCTTCCTTAGTCTTAACTTGGGGCTGGGTATGCTGTCTCACACCTGTAATCCCAGCACTTTGGGAGTTCGAGGTGGGGGTATCACTTGGGCCCAACGGTTTGAGACCAGCCTGAGCAACAAAGTGAGACCTTGTGTTACAAAAAAAAAAAAAAAAAAAAAAATTAGCCAAGCGTGGTGGTGTGTGTCTGTAGTCCCAACTACTCAGGAGGCTGAGATGAGTGGATCGCTTGAGCCTGGAAGGTGAAGGTTGCATTGAGCTATGATGGCACCACTGCACTCCAGCTCGAGTGACAGAGCAAGACCCTGTGTCAAACAACAACAACAACAAAAATATTGACTTGGCAGATCCTGGGAGATTATTCAGTGGTCATTTTCCCTCTTGGTGATTTTCCCTTTGTACATGGCTTTGGGCTGTAGCTGCCTGGGAGGATAGCACACGTCCCTGTCCCCCACTCCTGCTAGCTCTCCTATGCCCGCTCTGCCCCGGCATACTCTTGCGTGCTCATCTTACAGAGCGTCTCCTCTCAGTCTTACCTCTTTGCTCTCCTCCAACCAACTGGGATGATTCTCTCAACTGACTCCCTTGGAATTGCCCCAAACTCTTCCAATCACATCTCCGCAGGGCATCTGGAGACCGGGCAGCCAGCAGATGTCTGTGGAGTGTCTGTGTTGTCACCTGAAAGGGTGCCCTCATTCAGAGGGTGACTGAGGAACAGAGGAAAGCCCACAGCAGAGGAGCGAGCCTACAGCTGTGGAAGGGAGTGGAGGTGAGCAGGGCAGGAGAACAAGGAGAACATATACAATGTGTTACCTCCAAACACTTCTGTCCCAGCTGCCCGCAGTCCTCCTGGCCTGACTCTAGGAAAGGAAGAAAAGCAGGAGGAGAAGTAAAATCCTGGAGAAATCCAGCCTGGCCCAGGATTCACACTTTGCCAGTGGACCACAGTTCTCTGACTATGGCGAGTGCTGTCCCCACACCAGCGGCATCGGTGTCACCTAGGATCTCGTTAAACATGCAGGTTCTCAGGCCTCAACCCAGACCTCCTCGGTCAGGAGCCCTCAGGGCTGGGGCTGCAGCTCTCCAGGTGATGCCGAGGTATGCCAAGGTGTGGAAGTCATGGCCCTAGATGGACAGTGGGATCCAACGTACATCCAGTGGCCTTTGCTCTTGAACAGACCTAGAGTTAGAAGGAAGCACATGAGTTTGAGTTGTTTAAATGATGGTAGATGAGCCTGGCACAGTGGCTCATGCCTGTAATCTCAGCACTTTGGGAGGCGAAGGAGGGCAGATCACCTCAGGTCAGGAGTTCGAGAGCAGTCTGGCCAACATGGTGAAACTCTGTCTGTACTAAAAATGCAAATATTAGCAGGGCATGGTGGCGGGAACCTGTAGTCCCAGCTACTTGGGAGGCTAAGGCAGGAGAATGGCTTGAACCTGGGAAGCAGAGGATGCAGTGAGCCGAGGTTGTGGCACTGCACTCCAGCCTGGGCAACAGAGTGAGTTTCTGTCTCAAAAAAAAAAAAAAAAAAAAAAAAAAAAGATGATAAATAACAGACTGATGGGTTGATGTCTTCTGAATTGACTGAAGACCCAACTGTCCGTGTCGCTGCAAACACAGGGCGATACAGTCTCTCAGGCTGTATGGAGATGGTGTATGCATTACTCTTCTTCTGTGCTCTGTGAAGTTTTCACAAGTGTGGTCAGGCCAGTGCCCTGTCCCACTGCCATTTACCTGGTGAGTTGAAGTGGCTGTCCCCTACCTGGCCCACATGAAAACCATGCCTTCCCAGCATGCTCAGGTTACTAAGGAAACCACTAAGGTGCCCTGGTCTACACAGGTCACACACAGCCAGCCACATGCATCTGGGGGTCACCTGAACAGCCGAGGACAACAGCAAGGAAGACCTGTCAAAATGACAACTGGCCACACTCCACCTCCACTGTCCAGGAGGGATTTGTAACTCTAGAGTCCACATAGGTGAAGAGAAGAGCAAGAGAGAATTTGAGACCTGGGTTACATGATTTGAATCCCAGGGTTGACCCAGAGGTGTCCACGTTCCCCTGCTGCTAAAAATAAGACACACCGGACAGCTTTCACCAGTGCACCGTCCCCAGGCTCCCGTAGGGATTGCAGCACAGGACGGATTCCTACAGGCTACCCCAGGTGGGACATTTGGACTTTTGGGCTGGCTGTTGACATTAGAGGGGCAATGATGAATGGAACAGCAAACCTAACCGCACACCTATTATTTTTCTCTTTTTGTGTGTTTACAAAAGTATGAGTTTCATACCCAGCACCCCCCCACCAATGCTCTCCATCTCTATCATGCAAAATAAGTCTTTTATTTCCCCTTTCCTCCTTGTCCCCTTTCCTCCTCCCCTCCCTCCCTCCCTTCCCTCCTGCCTTTTCTCTCTCTGCCTCCCAGCCCTAGTAGAGTGACTGAGACACGTGAGTAGGTAAATCACAGCCTGGCTGAGCCCTATGTGGAGACCCAAGGTTGCCAAATTGCTGATGAGCTCTCTGCGGGTCACAGTCTCAACTTCTCCCACCTATTACCTCCTGCAAATGCTCATTCTCTGAACAGCCTTGTAGCATAGGTCTAAGGGAATCTCTGCAACTCACACATTTTCTTTGCAAACGGTCATTGAATGTCCCTGTGCCAGCTCTGAACTGGCACTCGGAGGGGCACAAATACCAATAAGATAGGGCCTGGCCCTCCAGTGTGGACCAGCACCAAACATGGAAGCCACCTCATAGGAATCACCTAAAGAGGGGCCAATGAGATCCCCAAGGGGCAGGGTGCTCCTGCTCCCAGGGCCTCGGGGAAAATTCACTTTCTAGAAGAAATCTCACAGAACAGGAGGCTACGAGAGTCCTCAGGGTGACGAGGGGAAAGTGATTTATCTCATCACAGCATCTTCTGATCAGCCTTGTCTCACCTGGCAGGTGCAAAGAGCTTGGAGTGGAGGCACGGTGGGATGCCGGAAACGTGGCCTCAGCTCAAAGCTCTGAGGAGAGGGTGGCACACGAGTCATGAAATATAGGTGGAGAAGGTCACTGAAATGGAAAATTTCTCTGCATCCGTGGAAAGGGCAGACTCGGAGAAGCTGGGGAAATGACACCAGTGAATTCGCCTCAGGATATGAAAATGCATGTGCCTGTGCTCAAGAACTGTCCAGACCTCCAGGGCGTGATCTGCAGCGGTGGCCCGGACCTGCAGAGGGTGGTCTGCTGTGAACGCCCTGGACCTGCAGAGGGTGATCTGCCAGAGGGTGATCTGCGGTGGGTGACCTGCATCGAATGCTCCAGACCTGCAGAGGGTGATCTAGGGTGAATGCCCCAGATCTGTAGAAGGTGATCTTTGGTGGGTGCCCTGGACATGCAGAGAGTGATCTGCAGTGAATGCCCCAGACCTGCAGAGGGTGATCTGCGGGTGGGTGCCCCCAATCTGTAGGTGATTTGCAGTGGGTGTCCCGGACCTGCAGAGGGTGATCTACTGTGGACGCCCTGGATCTGCAGAAGGTAATATGCGGTGGGCATCCCGGACCTCCAGAAGGTGACCTGCAGTGGGTGCCATCCAAAAAACTAGCCAGGCACTAACGGTGTCTTTTCCCTTGGTCTCACCCTTATTCCCGAAAGGATAAAGGGCCGCTTCCAACCATCTGGAAGACCCAAAGAGGCCCCACAGGAAGAAAGCCTCCCACTGGCCCCATGAACTAAGGGATGCCCTTCCCTCCACTCAGAATTGTAGTTTCTCATCCTGAGAGTTGAAGGAGAGGGCATAAGAAGACACCATCCTTCTCAGAGGCCAAGGACTCCAGGTTAACAATGAGGTCAACAGTTATTTTATACCATACACGTATTTTTGAAATTATAGTGCAGCTTTGCTGATTCCCGTTGAGCTTGGGCACCACTGTGACCCTTAGCTTATTTTCTGCCCAGCTTCCCTCAGTCTATCATAGGCTCCTGTCTGATAGACAACTAGTAGAACTCTCTAGTTCTTTTTCCCCAGTCACCACAGCCATCCCTCCCAAATGTAGGAAAGGGCTTGGGGGGGGCATAGAGAGGTAGGAGGAATGTTATGAAACTACTTCGGCCACGTATTTCACTTTTCAACTTGCAGCAAACACCTCGTGGGTTTGTTCTCCATCTCACCTACTTGAGAGTGACCTTGGTTCCCACAGTAATCCCTACAAGACCTCCCCCACCACTGGCCACATAAAAAGTGATTCTTGGTCACCTCCCACGTGGCTTATCCTGAGTCCTGGTACACAGAGCAGAGAGGACCAGCCCTGAGGAAGCTCAGGAAGGACTCATTCCAGCAAACATGACCAAACCACTCCAGAAAGATGGCGGCTGAGCCTTGCAGTAGGTGAGGCTGAAAAGGGTGTGGACACTAGAACCATTCCCATTTCAGATACTGAGGCCGAGGTCTAGAGATCCTAAATGCCACACCCAACAGCACATAGCTATACCCAAAAGATCAAATCCTGGAGCTCAGGCCTAGCCTGCTCCAGCAAGCAAGCTCTTCACCCTGTTCCACTCGCTCACTAGCCCAGCTTAAGCTCCACCTCCTGCAGGAAGCCATTCTGATTGACTCCAGCCTGCTTCACACTCATTTGTCACACACATGTTACCTCTCTGGATTTGGTCACTCTCTGGCAGCCTTGGGCATGTGATGTGACAGGTGCTCTCTTTCCCCTTGCTCCCCCATCTGGGTACACAATGGCAGGAGATGCTTAGAACCCACTTGCCAACAGAATGCACTGCCTGTTGAAAGAGCTCCAAATTATTGGTCTTCAGCCTGGGCAATCTACAGGGAGTGTGGTGGGTCCAGGGGGAGATTAACTTATGATCTCTGGGCTCACAGGAGCCTTTGGAGGGAGGCCTGTGGACTGCAATGCTGGCTGAATAAGAGAGAGAACCAGTCCCGGAATGAGAAGGGGACAGGAGAGGGGCTGTGATGGGAAGTCTAAAATATACTGCCTTGGATTTTCTTGCTAGCAAAACCCTGGTTTGCCCCACAGCACCAACACATGGCAGAGGGAGAGCAGAAAGAGAAATTCATATGCAGCTGCAGGACACTGAAGATTCTTGGCATCTATGAATAACCAAGACTTCCAGGGCTGCCCCAGTGAGTGGCAAGGGATGTGGCCAGCCTCCAGGAGTGCTGCGGCCAGGGCGGCCGGCAAGCCCATGCCCACCAGTCACGACCCTGCAGCTACAGCTCATCACACCCCCAAACCCAAAATGTTCCTTTTTTTTCTTTTTTATTTTTCAAGAGAAATTGCAAATCTCGCTCTTTACATAGGCTATCCCAATTAAAAATTTTATATCACTGAAAACAATTTCAACACTCAACAGACCAAGTGAAACCTTTTAATGGGCCAAGTGAGGCCTGAGGCCCTTCCGTTGATGGCCTCTGATTGGAGCTCAGTCCTTCCCCATTTGCTTGGTCTCAGAGGAAAGGACAGGGCTGGGGACACAGCTGGCAGCTGCCAGGGCTTCCTTTTCTGGGAGTCCTGGCCAGGTGGCACTTCTCTTTGGGAGTGCTGCCCCATGTCCCTGCCAGTGTCCCCTCCAGGCCCCAGGCCTCCTGTCCTTGGTCCTCCCTCCTCTGCTGTTGGCAAGCACAAGCTCACCCCATGCGCGGGGTCCTGAGTCCCTGTGCCCATCTCCCCAGGCACTTTCCACTGTTTCTGTTCATCCAGCTCTGTCCCCAGCAGGATGCTGCTGCCTGCCTGCCTGACAACTGTCAGCCCGAGGTGTGGACACCTTCTCCTTGGTGGCTTCCCCTTTTTCATTAGGTTTGACAATGCGTTTTCCTGAGATTAATAGTGCAGGGGGAGCAAGGATATGAGGCTTTTAGTGGTGACAAACTGCCAGGCGCAGGTGGCTCTGGAAGTGGTGCAGCAGGAAGAGGCCAACAGCAGCGCCCCACAGGGCTGGAGGAGAAGGAGTGAGGGCTGCCATGTCCATCAGAGCCTGGATCCGGCTGGACCGGGGCAGCCCCTGCTCCTCATCCCTGCCCTTTCCCCTGCAGCAAAGTCAGTCTTGCCCAACCCCATAAGCCCAGCAGCAGAGACCCCATCCCCGGCACACACAGCCCCAACACACCTGTGAGTGTCTGTCGTGGGCTGCTGCTAGGCGCTGGTGCTCATCAGAGGGTAGGAAGAAGCCAAGAAGGCCAAGCTTTCCAGGTTGGCTCCCCTTGTTCAGGCACTTCTGTTCTCAGCCCTGTTTGTCCTGTCCTCCTGGTTCCTTCCTTCCTCTTCCACCAGCCCAACCTGGAATCTCCAGAGAAAGGAGGGCTCGAAAACCCAAGGAAGCAAGAGTTTACACCTATCTGGATACTTCCATGACACCCGTCCCTACTATCTGCCTTCTATCACCACAGCCCAGTCCCCAGAACAGCAAACCACACCTTTCTCATTGTGTGGGAAGAAAGGGCCTTGGGGTATAATCCAGGAAATTCAAGGGAAAGATGCACATCTATTAATTCTCAAAAAGATTTTTTCAAGATACAACACTCTCTTCACATACAAACACATATGCACACATGCATAGATATATACAAATATATACATACACACACACACACACATGCTCTGAAACACAAGCATAGCCTCACACATGCACATATATGCACCTGCTTACACAGGCTCAAATGCACATGTGAACTCAGAGGTGTACTTATACATGCACAAGTCAGACATGCACACTTATGCACGTGCGCACACACACACACACACACCCCTACTCTTTCTGTGGGAACTGCCTCTGACCCTAGCTCGGGTTCAGCTTGAATCTCTAGGCTGGAAGGGCCTGTAGAGATGTGATTCAGGTCCCTCCTTGGACCAGTGAGCAACCTGCAGCCCAGAGAGGTGAAGGAGTTTTCCCAGGGCCACACAGCTTTTCAGGACCTAAGCTAAGCTTGAAACCCTGACATAGCTACTCCAACCCAGGATCTTTGTCCAGATGAACTAATTCCTTAGACTTTTTGGATAAAAATACTTCACAGTTTATATTACTTCTTTTAACTTTCCTGATTCATTTGGGAGGTCATTGTCATTATGAAGATTCCTGTTTTCTGGATTGGGAAATTTAGGCCTAGACAGGAGAAATGTTTCACCTGAACATGGAGCTGGTAATACTGGTAGGGCTTGTCTCCAGACCCCTGGCTCCAAGGCTGAATCACTTGGGTCCACTCAGCAGTCTTCACCTCTCCTAAGGTACTGATCATCACCTGATCCGATGGAAGTCCTTTCTCTGCCCTTAGCCCTCAGCTCTGTTGGACCATGGGAAGAATGGAGCTGATGGTAAATATTTTCTGATAACATATAAAAATTGTGTGACCTTGGGCAGGTCACTTCAGCTAGCTAGGCTTTCATTTACCAAGCTACAAAATACAGGGAGAGTGGCAATAGCTATCTTTCAGGGTTGTTTTAATAATTAAACTCATAAATATGCACATATTTTTAGACGGCAGCGCATTGTACAAAAATGTGAGAAAATGTTATTGAGAACTGCTTTAAAGAGCTTAGGACAATGACGGCACAGATGGGGCTCTTTCTCCATGGAATCTCTCATTCTGTCATTTGTCTGCTGTGGCTAGGACACAACTGTCAAAGGCAGGTGACTGAATGCAAAAAGATATTTACAACGACTGAAACTGACAAGGGACTAATATCAAGACTAGGGAAGGACCTCCTGCAAAACAAACAGAAAGACAGCAGCCTAATATAAATATGGGGGAAACATATGAACAGGCAGTTCTCAGAAGGGAACCCAAAAAGCTTAGAAGCATGCGAAGAAGTGTTCAAAATCATTAGTAATCAGAAAAACACAATTTTAATGAATGAGTTGTTACTTGGCAACTATTAGGCAAAATTAGTAAGAGGCAATGCTAAGTAAACAGCACAGACATGAGGGCGGAGGGGCCTGTGGCACTGATGATGGGAGAATAGACTCTGAAGCCCTGCAAAGGGGGTGCCTCTGATATTTCTTGGAGATTCATACCCTGAATTCATATGTTCCAGCTCTCTTTTGCTGCACAGCGAGCCACCGTATACTCAGTGGCTTTAAAAAATCAATTATTCTGCTCATTAGTCTTCAAATTGGGCAGTGCTTAATAGGGAAAGCTCATCTCTGCTCCTTGTGGCCAGGGTAGCTCAAAGGCTGGGAGATGACTTGGTAGCTGGGGCTGAAACCACCAGAAACTCACTTCCATGCCTGGCACTTGTTGGCTGGCCATCAGCTAGCATCCTAGTTGAGGCTGTTGGCCGAGATTCTTCCAGGTGACTTCATCTTGTGGCTGTTTGGCTGCCACTCGGCATGGTGGCTGGGTCCCAAGAGTAAGGGGCCCCACAGATCAAGAAAAAGTTGCATGATATTTCAATAGCTTAGCCTTGGCATTATGTAGCACCGTTTCAACTGGCTCCGACCCAGGATCAAGAAAAGAGAATGGGAACTTCACCTCTCAATGAAGACTGTCAACCTCACATTGTAGAAAGTGGGTGAGGATGGGATAGGTATGGTCACCATTTTTGGAAAATGCTGTCTTCTACATCCTATACCCAGGATCTCTGCCCCTGGGTTTCTACTTCAAAGGGATTCTCATTCAGGTCCACAGGATATTTCTGGCCATGTTACTGCAGCATTGATTCTGGTAGTAGAAAGTTGGAGGTGAGCAGATGTCCACCACTGAGAGATTAGAGAGTTGAGACATGATACACAAAACAGCATTACCCTGACACAAGAGTGTTAGCTCAGGTTGGTGTGGTGGCTCACACCTGTAATCCCAGAACTTTGGGAGGATGAGGCAGGCAGATCACTTGAGGCCAGGAGTTCCAGACCAGCCTGACCAACACAGTGAAACCCCATCTCTACCAAATATACAAAAATTAGCTGGGCATCATGGTGTGTGCCTGTAATCCCAGCCACTTGGGAGGCTGAGATAGGAGAATAGCTTGAACCCAGGAGACAGGGATTGCAATGAACTGAGATCATGCCACTGCACTCCAGTCCGGGTGATGGAACAAGACCCTGTTGCAAAAAAAAAAACAAAAAACAAAAAGAAAGAAAGTGTTAGCTCATGGCAATGTTAATGGCTCATTAAAAGAGATAGATAGATCAACTGATCAATAGATCAATCAATCAATAGCTAGATATAGATAAAGACATGTAGATATCATATACATCTTATTTTAATAGGTCAACAGTTAACACCATAAGATGTATAGTGCAACATCATTTGTATAAAGACACTTATACGCAAAACAAAAATCCGTCTTTTCCTAGAACATTTACAAAAGAAATGAATAGTTTCAACACATTACAAATGGCATCTCATGTTTAAGGACAGGACATGGAAATGGAGAAGGAAAAGACAAAAGAAGACATACTTTTTAAAAAGAAGAGGAGGAACAAAGAAATGGACTTACACAGGCATTCATTCAGTTTTTAAAACAGCACAGTTGCACCACCTCATCCACGGTTTCATTCTCCACGGTATCCATTACCTGTGGTCAATCTTGGTCCAAAAATTCTACATAGAAAGTTTCAGGCCAGACTTGGTGGCTCACGCCTGTAATCCCACACTTTGGGAGGCCGAGGCTGGTGGATCACCTAGGGTCAGGAGTTCGAGACCAGCCTGGCCAATATGGTAAAAGCCCGTCTCTACTAAAAAATAAAAAAATTAGCCAGGAGTGGTGGCAGGCACCTGTAATCCCAGCTACTTGGGGACTGAGGTAGGAGAATCACTTGAAACCGGGAGGCAGAGGTTGCAGTGAGCTGAGATTGTGCCATTGCACATACTCGAGTGTGGGCAGCAAGAGCAAAACTCTGTCTCAAAAAAAAAAAGTTTCAGAAACAAACTATCCATAAGTGTTAAGTTACTGGGAGTTCAGCATAGTGCAATGAAACCTGGCACCGCCGGCTCTGTCCCACGGAGGATGGACGTCATCCCATTGTCCTGCATATCCATGCTGTAGGTGCCACCCACCACTAGTCACTCAGTAGCTGTCTCAGTTATCAGATTGACGGTCATGGAATCTCATCACGTAGGCCTTTTATCATCCCATGTCATCACAAGAAGAAGACTGAGTGCAGTACAGTAAGTTATTTAGAGAGCAAAACGGCATGCGCACAACTGTTATTGCAGTGTATTGTCTAATTGTCCTATTTCATTTTTTTTTTTTTTTGTTTTTCAACAAATGGCACTTGAATAACTTTGAGACGGAGTTTTGCTCTTGTCACCCAGGCTGAAGTGCAATTGTGCAATCTAGGCTTACTGCAACCTCTGCCCCCTGGGTTCAAGCTATTCTCCTATCTCAGCCTTCCAAGTAGCTGGGATTACAGACATGTGCCACCACACCCAGCTAATTTTTGTATTTTTAGTAGAGACGGAGTTTCACCATGTTGGCCAGGCTGGTCTCAAACTCCTGACCTCAGATGATCCACCCACCTCAGTCTCCCAAAGTGCTGGGATTACAGGCGTGAGCCACTGTGGTCAGCCTGCCCTATTTCATTTTTAGTTATTATCGTTCATCTCTTACTATGCCTAATTTATAAATTAAGCTTTATCATAGATATGTGTGTATAGAAGAAAACACAGGGTAGTAGGGTTTGGAACTCTCTGTGGTTTCAGGCATCTGCTGGGGGTCTGGGAACATCTCTTCCATGAATAAGTGAGGACTAGTATAATAGGGAAAAAAAGTTTTTCAACAAAATAAGATGGACAATAGACTTACACATTCAAGCTAAATCATAAAACCTTAAGAAGAAAACAGACTCTCCTTGTGAACTAATGGTAGGCATGAGATTTTGAATAGGGCACAGCACTCAGTGACCATGAAAGTGGCCAACATGGCGAAACCCCATCTGTACCAAAAATACAAAAATTAGCGAGGAGTGGTGGCGCACACCTGTAACTCCAACTACTTGGGAGGCTGAGACCCAAAAATTGCTTGAACCCAGGAGGCGGAGGTTGCAGTGAGCAGAAATCATGCCGTTGTACTCCAACCTGGGTGACAAGAGCAAAACTCATCTCAAACAAAAAAAAAAAGAAAGAAAGAAAGAAAGAAAAGCATGGTAATTTACACTTCTTCAAAATTATAAAGTGCTGCTTATCAAAAGAAGCCACTATGAAAATAAAAAACAAGATACAGACTGGGAAAAATAGAAGTAAAATATGTCTCACAAAGTGCTACTATGGAGGACACATAAAGGATCCCACAATTCAATAATAAAAGGACAAATAACTAAATTAAAGAAATGAAAGCGAAATATTTAAACAAACACTTCACAAAAGAAGATAAAGGGATGGCCAACAATTATGAGAAATGACACTCAACATCATTAGCTAATAGTGAAATGCGTGTTAAAATTGCAGTGGGACACCCCTTATCACCGGGCAGAATGCCTAGTATTCAGTCCAACAATACCTAATATGGGCAAAGATGTGGGGCCACTGAGAACCTTCCTATATTGTTGGTGGGAAGATAAAATAGTACATTCATTTTGGCAAAAGTCTTGGCACTTTCTTATAAAACTAAAAGCACACCTAGCCAGTGACGTGATAATTCCTCTCCTAACTATTAATTAGGAAGAAATGAAAACAGAAGATCACACCAAGACTTGTACCTAAACGCTCACATCAGTTTTATTCAAATGGTGGAAATGGCCTAAAAAATGGATAAACAAATTCTGGCATATGTGTATAGTGGAATACTTCTCAGCAACAAAAAAGAGCAAATTATTGATACCTACAGCATGCAAATGACGGTTGAAAACTTTATGCTGAGTAAAAGAAGTCCTACCCAAAAGATTGTAAGATCTATGATTCTATATAGGTAAAGATTCAGAGCAGGCAGAACTAATTTATAAAGGGAAAAACCTGGAGAAGTGCCTGCCTCTGTGGAGTGGGGTGGAGGATGGGTCAGAAAGGGGCTTCAGGGAACTTTCTAGAAGATAATGTTCTACATCTTGATAGAGGTTAGGGTTGTAATGGTGTACATATTGTCAACACTTATAATTAGTGCACTTAATATTTGTGTATTCATTTTTGTGTAAACTTTACAACAAAAGAGAAAAAGCACCAAAAACAAAGATTGAAGTAAATACTCAAGTCTTTGCAGGGAAGTCTACTGATACTTGCAAATTACCTTGAAATGTATCTGAAAAGTAGATTCATCAGCATATAGAAGTTTAGATCAATGGATAGATACATATTTATTTTTTTTGGAAACGGAGTTTCACTCGTTGCCCAGGCTGGAGTCCAGTGGTGCGATCTCGGCTCACTGCAAACTCTGCCTTCTGGGTTCAAGCAATTCTGTTGCCTTAGCCTCCCGAGCAGCTGGGATTACAGGTGCCTGCCATGCCTGTAATCCCAGCACTTTGGGAGGCTGAGGTGGGCAAATCACCAGAGATCAGGAGTTCAAGACCAGCCTGGCCAACATGGTGAAACCCCGTCTCTACTAAAAATGATCTTTTTAAGCTATAATAATGTGCTAAGGTAGGATCTAGGTGGTAGGTATACAGGTAATCAGTGTAAATGTCTTCCAGCTTTACTGTGTAAAATTTAAAGTGGTGGGAGAGTTAAAAATAAAAACAACAGAGATCAGACAGAATGTAACTTAGTGCAGCCACTGTGAAAAGCAGTTTACAGATTTCTCAAAGAAATAAGAATTGAACTGCCATTCAACCCAGCAATCACGCTACCAGGTATAGACCCAAAGGAAAATAAATAGTTCTACCAAAAATGCACCCGTATCTTTATCACAGCGCTATTCACAATAGCAAAAACATGGAATCGACTCAGGTGCCTATCAACCATGGATCAGATAAAGAAATGTGGTAAATGTGCTATATATACACCATGGAACACTACACAGCCACAAAAAAAGAGTGAAATCATGTCCTTTGCAGCAACATGGATGCAGCTGGAAGCCATTATTCTAAGCAAACTAATGCAGAAACAGAAAACCAAATACAGCATGTTCACTTGTAAGTGGGAGCTAAACGTTGGGTACACATGGAGACATAAAAATGGGAACAATAGACACTGGGGACTATAAGGCAGGGGAGGGAGGAAGAGGGGCAATGGCTGAAAACCTGCCTATTGGGCACCATGCTCACTACCTGAGTAACAGGATCAAGCACATCCCAAACCTCAGCATCGTGCAATATACCCATGTAACAGACCTGCACATGGACCCTGTGATTCTAAAATAAAAGTTGTAAAAGAAAAAAACAAAACAAAACAGAGGGCCTAGACTTGACCCACCATAATAAAGTGTCTTGAACCAAGGAGCATAATTAACTAGGTCCTTTGCCTCTAAGGTCCAACAAGAAAAATTCAAGAAGCTAAAATATCATATATGTGTTGAGCTGAACTACCAGATACTTAACAGTGGCAATTCTGGGTCCCTTAGTGCTGGAGAGATGGCCTGGCACACTGAGATGCCCACAGTCATGCCTGGATCCCCACCTGGCCCCACAGACTGGGTATAAACCTTATGTGTCCACCTGAAGGGGTCCCATTGCCCAAGGGTGCCCAAGTCTCCACTGTGTCCTGAAGGCCAGAGGTGAATCCTCGTAGAGAATTGGGGAGCAGTGGCTCTCACAGGAGCAACACAGAAAGTCTAGGGTGCAACCCCAAGAGTCAACCCCTGAGAACTTCCATCACGCATGGTCTTCTAAGATAAGCTGCATGTCCAGTGAAGCCAGGCCAGGGACACTGCTCTGAGCTCCCAAAGCACTTGCTTCCTACACCCTCAAGCTACTTGCAAGACACATTTGTTAAATGCTAGGGATTGAATGTTTGTGTCTCTCCAAAATTCATGTGTTGAAACCTAATCCCCCATGTGATGATGTTGGGAAATGGGGGGGGCGGGGGAGGTGATTAGGTCCTGAGGGTAGAGTGCTATGAGTGGGATTCCTGTCTTTACAAGTGATGGAAGAAAACACTGTTGTTTTCTTCCACTATCTGAGGACACATAGAAGTCACCGTCTATGAACCAAGAAGCGGGCCCTCCTCAGACACCAGGTCTGCCAGCACCTTGATCTTGAACTTCTGTCCTTCAACTGTGGAAGCTACAAGTTTCTATTGTTTAAAAGCCATCCTGTGTGTGCTATTTTGTTATAGCAGCCCCGAAGACTAAGAAGCAAGCCAAGGAGCAACTGGAGGGCAAGAATAGTGGCTGACTCCCCTGTGCTTTGGTCAGAACTGCTCAGGAAACATTCAGGGGATGAATGAATGAACGCCTGACTCTGCAAAAATGGTTCACAGGCAACCGTGCCAAGACGGGATTCTCCTGGCCTGAGTACCGGGAAGAAGGCCTTAGAACAGAAGTCGCGAGGGTTTTTAAAGCTTTATGGTGTCATCTAGAAGATTTCTTCATTTGACCTTTTCCTATTAAAAAGGCTTTCTCATTTTACTAAGTATTTTCTAAGGGCCATCAACTAGCGGGAGGAAGAAGGAGCTCTAGAAAACTCTATCCTCTTGGAGATATTTTTTATTCTCCTTTTATAATTAGGAAGGCTGAGCTGTGGCATGTCTGCAGCTTTCACAAGTTTCACAAGGATGGTAGTGGCAGAACCACAGAGTGTGGTAACAGCAAACATCAGCGTACATGGACTTCCGAGTAAGTAGGACTGAGGGTGTAGGTGGCATCTCACTTACCAGCTGCCCTACTTGGGTGGGTGGCTTTATCTCCTTGAGCCTCAGCTGACTCATGCTGCCTGCCTCAAAGGCTTGCTGTGAAGATTAAATGAGATAATATATGTAAATCATCCCAGGGAGAGTCAGACACCCATGGCTCCAACCTCCCCCTACCCGCCTTGTTTTTTTTTTAAGAGTGAGACAGAGTCTCGCTTTGTTGCCCAGGCTGGAGTACAGTGGCGCCATCTTGGCTCACTGCAGCCTCTGCCTCCCAAGTTCTAGCGATTCTCCTGCCTCAGCCTCCTGAGTAGCCGGGATTACAGGTGCCTGCTGCCATGCCCGGCTAATTTTTGTATTTTTAGTAGAGACGGGGTTTCACCATGTTGGCCAAACTGGTCTTGGACTACTGACCTCAAGTGATCCGCCCACCTCGGCCTCCCAAAGTGCTGGGATTACAGGCATGAGCTGCCATACCTGGCCCAACCCCTTCTAAGAGCTCTGAAAACTTTCATATCCAGGAAATGTTGCTAGCATTAGACCAACTTACCCAGTGAGAATTTGGCCAACTGATCCTCAGCTCAGATTTAAGGGAGTGAGTCCATCTCTGTTTGCTGTGGATGCTGCAGAAATAACTCCTGCTTTTTATTCCTTTATTTTGAGACAGGGTCTGGCTCTGTCACCCAGGCTGGAGTGCAATGGTACAATCATGGCTCACTGCAGCCTCGACCTCCCAGACTCAATTGATCCTCCGACCTCAGCCTCCAGGGTAGCTGGGACTACAGGTGCCCGCCACCACACCCACCCAATTTTTATATTTTCTTAAAGAGATAAGGTTTAGCCATGTTGCCCAAGCTGGTGTCCAACTGCTGGGCTCAAGCATCCTCCCACCTCAGCCTCCCAAAGAGCTGGGATTACAGGCATGAGCCACTGCGCCGGGTCAGCTTCAATTTCTTGTTGCCAAAATGATAGCAGATGGAGTGGCTCGCCTGATAGTCTCTTTATTTTATTTCTCCCCATTGGGTGAGTACAATCAGAAGGAATAACACAAGGAGTCAGACCCTCCCCATCATGAAACATAAGTCTGAATTTCCTGGGGCCTCGGGATTCCACACTAGTCACAGGACGAATATGCACAAACTTTTAAATAAGAATGCTCCCACCAGGTCCAGTGGCTCATGCCTATAATCCCAGCATTTTAGGAGGCCAAGGTGAGGGAATTGCTAGAGGTCAGGAGTTCGAGACCAGCCTGGGCAATATACCCAGACCTTGTCTCTACAAAATAAAAAATAAAAAGAATGATCCAGGTATGGTGGTGTGCACTTGTAACCCAGCTACTCAGTAGCTGAAGTGGGAGAATCACTTGAGCCCAGGAGTTTGAGGCTTCAGTGAGCTACAACGGTACCACTGCACTGCAGCCTGGGCAATAGAGAGAGTCTCTGTCTCCAAACCATAAATAAATACATACATAAATAAGTAGCAATGCTCTCAAATGCAAAAGACCCAGAGTGTTTTGCCATAGAAACCATTAATGACTGCACCCCCTCCACCCCCAGCAAATGAGAGCTCTGCCCCACACGCTGATCTCCCATTAACTCAGGCTGACCAAGGAAGCTAAGGCCACGGGCATGCTCAAACATTCTGGCCTCTGACCCTTGAGGGGCAGAGCCAAACCTCCCCCCAAAGGTTAACGAGGAGATTATGTTTCCGGTTAAAGATGAGAGCAGACAAGGCCACTTGGTTTATTACCACATTTAGAATACAGAGCGCTTTAGTAGAGAAGGAAAAGCACAGAACAAGAAGAAAAGGCAGAAAAGGAAGCATAAAACGGAATCCATAAGGCAACAGAGCCCTCATGTCTCACAGGCATGGGGATTGAGGTCCTCTTTTATTTTCTACTTCCTCCTTAAAATCTCCCCTGCTGCTCATGGTGTTCTCTGCTCTATGTCCATGTGCAGCAGGTGGTCAGATCATGGACATGAGGTGTCCCACACTGGCCCATGGGAAGGCCCGATTTCCTGGCTGTCATTTCAGTGTGGCCATCGGTTTGATGTTCCAGGCTTTAGCTTTCATCTCCAGTGCAGATGGTCAAGCTTTTTCCTCTCCACTTGTTCATTCATCCATTCAATAGGAATCTACCCTCAGGGAGCTTACCTTTGAAAGAAGAAATAGGACAGGTGCGATGGTTCACGCCAGTAATCCCAGCACTTTGGGAGGCTAAGGTGGGTGGATCACCTGAGGTCAGGAGTTTGAGACCAGACTGGCCAACATGGTGAAGCCCTGTCTCTACTAAAAATACAAAAAAATTAGCTGGGCGTGGTGGTGCATGCCTGTAATCCCAGCTACTCTGGAGGCTGAGGCAGGAGAATTGCTTGAACCCGGGAGGCAGAGGTTGCAGTGAGCTGAGATCGTGCCACTGCACTCCAGCCCGGGCAACAAGAGCAAAAGTTTGTCTCAAAAAAATAAAAATAAAAATAAAAAATGAAGAAACAGACAAGGAGTCTAAAATCAAATATCTCACAATAGGGACATATAACCAAGTTATCTTACAAACTGGGACAAGCTTAGCTTAGGATAGAAAAGTTGTGTGCAGTCTGGGCAACATAGTAAGACCCAGCCTCTACCAAAAAAAAAAAAAAAAAAAAAAAAGCCTAGCTGAGCTTGGTAGTACATGCCTGTAGTCCTAGCTACTCTGGAGGCTGAGGTAGGTGGGTCATCTGAGCCCAGGAGTTTGAGGCTTCAGTGAGCTGGGATCACAACACTGCACTCCTAGAGGACAGAGTGAGACCCTTGTCTCAAAAACAAACAAACAAAAAAAGTTTTATGAACTGTAATAGGGAGTCAAGAAAAGAATTTTGTCCAAATTTGGGGCTTGGGGATAAGTTTGCTAAGGAACTGATGTTTCAGAGGCCACATATAAAATTGGCAGGAGACAAAAGGAATATGTAAGGAAAGGGGATGAGGAAGGAGGCAACAAAAGCATGCTGTACAGAGGCCCTGGGGCAGGAGGCCTTGGTGCATTTGAGGTGGGGGAGGCTGGAAGACAGAAGTATTAGATATGATGTTAAATAGGAGGGATTGGCTCATTTCTGCCTGTAGACAGTGGGTCTTTATCCTAAGAGCAAAAGAAGATTTCAAAGAATTTTACACAGCATTCTGAAATGATCTGGAGGAAAGTGGGAAATAACAGAGCTTGGTGGCAGTTTGAGTATGGTGATGGGGAAGGGTTGGTCAAGAGAGAACTTTCTAGAATGACTCTTGGATTTTTGCCTTTGCAACTGAGCTATATTAGAAAAATCTTCATCAATATCCACCACTATGTGACCCAGAATAAGAATCCCACCTCATCCAGTCTTGCTCTAGGATGATTAGGACCTTCCAGGATACTTTGCTGATCTTTGTCAAGGCAGAGCGGAGAAAGAGATTTCATGGTCTTGATATCTGCAGTGCTCACAGCATAACCTGGAGTACCCTAAAGAAAATGTTTTGCAGGGTTGTAGAACTTCATTGACTGTGCAGCAGATTCACATATACTGTCTTTGTTTTGCCTTGCAATAGCTGAAGGTGGAAGGGTTAAGCACATTAAGGGTGGAGGATAAGCACATTCTCATTACTTTTTAAAGATTTAAAAAACCAAGTGTGCAAGGTTCATCCCAGGTGTCTTGTTCACCAGCATATACCCTGGCACAGAGCCCAGCACATGGCAGGCGGTCAGTACACGCTTGTTGAGTTAGAGAAGAAGTGGGCTGCCTAAGATCACGCTCTGCAGAACATAGGCTAAGACCTCCAGGTCTTTTGACACAAAACACCACCCCCATGACACCAGACTCAGCCCATTTAGGGAAGGAGAAAGATGAGAACCTTTCAGGGATAAGAGTAATCAGGCATCAGAGATGTGACTGGCCCATCTTGAGCAGCAACTTTTCCAGAAACTTGTGTAAGGTGCTTATCAAGTGCAGGCTGAGAGTTGAGGACATTCTTAGTGTCAGGGTCCAGGCTGAAACCAATAATTTGTCACAAATGGAAGAGAAATTATGCAGTGCCAGAAGCAAAGTCAGCTTTCCACTGATGGTAAGCTCAGAGAGGTGATATGGTTTGGATGTTTTGTGCCCTACAAATATCATGTTGAAATGTGACCTCCAGCCAGATGCAGTGGCTCTGGCCTGTAATCATAGCACTTTGGGAGGCCTAGGTGAGTGGATCGCTTGAGCCCAGGAGTTTGAGACCAGCCTGGGCAGGATAGGGAAGCCCTGTCTCTGCTGAAAATACAAAATTAAAAACAAAAAATTTAGCTGCATGTGATGGTGCATGCCATTAGTCCCAGCTACTCGGGAGGCTGAGGTGGGAGGATCATCTAAGCCCAGGAGGTCAAGGCTGCAGTGAGCCATGATTGCACCACTGTATGCGTATGCCGGCTCAAAAGATGAAATGAGACCCTATCTCAAAAAAAAAAAAAAAAAAAAGAACAGAAAAAAAGAGAAAAAAAAGAAAAAGAAAAAAAAAACTAAGAAAAATGAAATAAGAAAGAAATGTTGAGACCACCAATGTTGCAGTTAGGGCCTGGTGGGAAGCATTTGGGTCAGGGGAGTGGATTCCCTCATGAACGGCTTGGTGCCCTCCCATGGTCATGAATGAGTTCTTACTCTGGTAGTTCACATGTGACCTGGTTGTTTAAAATAATCTGGAACCTCCCTGCCTCTCTCTCTTGCTCAAACTGCTGCCATGTGATGTACCTGCTCCCCTTTCACCTTCCACCACAATTGGATGCTTCCTGAAGCCTCACCAGGAGCAGATGCTAGTGCCATGCTTGTACTGCCTGCAGAATTGTGATCCAAAATAAACCTGTTTTCTTTACAAATTACCCAGCCTTGGGTATTCCTTTATAGCCATGCAAACAGACTAATATAGAAAATTGTTAACAAGGAGTGGGGTGTTGCTATAAAGATACCTGAAAATGTGGTAACGGGAAGAGGTTTGATATGGTTTGGCTGTGTCCCCACCTAAACATCATCTTGAATTCCCATGTATTGTGAGAGGGACCCAGTGGCAGGTAATTGAATTATGGGGGCAGGTCTTTCCCGTGCTGTTCTTGTGATAGTGAATAAGTCTCAGGGGATCTGCTGGTTCTATAAGGGATAGTTTCCCTGCACAAGCTCTCTCTGCCTGCTGCCATCCATGTAAGACGTGACTCATTTCTCTTTGCCTTCTGCCATGATTGTGAGGCTTCACCAGCCACTTGAAACGGTAAGTCTGTTAAACCTCTTTCTTTTGTAAATTGCGAGTCTCAGGTATGTCTTTATCAGCAGCATGAAAATTGACTAATACAGTAAATTGGTGCTGGGAGTGGGGCACTGCTGAAAAGATACCCAAAAATATGGACATGACTTTGGAACTACGTAACAGGCAAAGGTTGGAACAGTTTGGAGGGTTCAGAGGAAGGCCAAAATGGTGATAATGATATGGACAATGAAATCCAGGCTGAGGTAATCTCAGACGGAGATGAGGAACTTGTTGGGAACTGGAACAAAGATGACTCTTGTTATATTTTAGCAAAGAGACTGGCAGCATTTTGCCCCTGCCCTAGAGATCTGTGGAACTTTGAACTTGAGAGAGATGATTTAGGGTATTTGGCAGAAGATATTTCTAAGCAGCATAGCATTCAAGAGGTGACTGGAGTGCTGTTAAAGGAATACAGTTTCATAAAGGAAGAAGAGCATGAAAGTTTGGAAAATTTGCAGCCTGACCATAATGCAGTAGGCCTGACAATGCAAATCCCATTTTCTGAGAAGAAATTCAAGTCAGCTGCAGAAATTTGCATAAGTAACAAGGAGCCCAATGTTAATCACCAAGTCAATGGGAAAAATGTTTCCAAGGCATGTCAGAGACCTTTGCAGTGGTGCCTCCCATCACAGGTTTAGAAGGGAAAATTGGTATTGTGGGTCAAGCCTAGGAGCCCCCTGCTGTGTGCAGTCTAGGGACTTGGTGCCTTGTATCTAAGCTGTTCAGCTATGACAGAAAGGGGTCAAGCTACAGCTTGGGCCATGGCTTAAGAGGGTGAAAGCCCCAAGCCTTGGGAGTTTCCACGTGGTGTTGAGACTCCAGGTGCACAAAAGTCAAGAACTGAGGTTTAGGAACCTCCACCTAGATTTCAGAGGATGTATAGAAATGCCTGGATGTCTAGGCAGAAGTTTGCTGCAGGGGCAGGGCCCTCATGAAGAACCTCTGCTAGGGCAGTGCAGCAGGGAAATACGGGGTAAGAGCCCCTACACAGAGTCCCTACTCGGGCACCACCTAGTGGAGCTGTGAGAAGAAGGCTACCATTCTCCAGACCCCAGAATGGTAGATCCACTGACAGATTGAACCATGGACCTGGAAAATCCACAGACACTCAATGTCAGCCCATGAAAGCAGCCAGGAGGGAGGCTGTACCCTGCAAAGCCACAGGGAAGGAGCTGTTCAAGAGCATGAGTACTCACCTCTTGCATCAGCATGACCTTGATATAAGATGTGGAGTCAGAGGAGATCATTTTGGAGCTTTAAGATTTGACTGCCCCACTGGATTTCTGACTTCCATGGGGCCTGTAGCCCCTTGGTTTTGGCCAATGTATCCCATTTGGAATGGCTATATTTACCCATTGCCTGTATCCCCATTGTATCTAGGAAGTAACTAACTTGATTGGGATTTTACAGGCTCATAGGCAGAAGGTACTTGCCTTGTTTTGGATGAGACTTTGGACTTTGGACATTTGAGTTAATGCTGAAGTAAATTAAGACTTTGGGGGACTGTTGAGAAGGCATGATTGGTTTTGAAATGTGAGGACATGAGATTTGGGAGAGGCCAGGGGTAGAATGATATGGTTTGGCTGTGTCCTCACTAAAATCTAATCTTGAATTCTCACATGTTGTGGGAAGGACCAAGTGGGAGGTAATTGAATCATGGGAGCAGGTATTTCCCATGCTGTTCTTGTGGTAATGAATAAGTCTCACCAGATTTGATAGTTTTAAAAAGCAGAGTTTCCCTGCACTAGCTCTCTCTTTGCCTGCCATCATCCATGTAAGTTGTGATTTGTTCCTCCTTGCCTTCCTCCGTGATTGTGAGGGCTCCCCACTCATGTGGAACTGTAAGTCCATTAAACCTCTTTCTTTTTTTTAAATTGTCCAGTCTCAGTTATGTCTTTATCAGCAGCATGAAAACAGACTAATACAAGGTTGACAGAGTTTGAAGGCCTCAGAAAAAGACAGGAAGATGAGGGAAAGTTTGAAACTTCTTAAGAGACTTGTTAAGTGGTTGTGACCAAAATGCCACTAGAAATACAGACAATGAAGGCCAGGCTGGAAAGGTCTCCAGTGAAAATGAGGACCTTACTAGGAACTGGAGCAAAGATCATTCTTGTTACACCTTAGCAAAGAGCTTGGTTGCATCATGATCACATCCTAGGTCATTGTGGAAGTTTGCACTTAAGAGTGATGACCTAGGGTTTCTGGTGGAAGAAATTTCTAAGCACCAAAGCATTCAAGATGTGGCATGGCTGCTTTTAACAACCTATGAACAGATATAGGAACAAAGGGAGGACTTAAAATTGGAACTTATATTTGAAAGGGAAGCAGAGCATAAAAATTTTGAAATTTGCTTCCTAGACATGTAGTAGAGAAGGAAAGAGCATTTTCAGGAGAGAAATCCAAGTAGGCTACAGAGCAACAACGTAGACATTTGCATGACTAAAAGAGAGCTAGGTTCTAATATTCAAGACCATGGCAAAAGGCCTTAAAAAGTATTTCAGAAATCTTAAAGACAGGCTCTCCCATCATAGGCCCAGAGGTCTAGGAGGAAAGAATGCTTTCAGGGCCAGGCCTGGGGCCCTGCGGCCCCTGTGCAGCCCCAGGATACTGTTCCCTGGCTGCTCCAGCTCCAGCTTTGGCTCAAAGGGCTGCAGATAACAGCTTAGGCCACAGCTTTGGAAGGAGCAAGCCTTGCCTGCTTCCATGTGATGTTAAGCCTGCAGGCACACAGAATGCAAGAGTGAAGGAGGCTTGGCAGCTTCCACCCAGATTTCAGAGGATATATTGGAAGGCATGCAGAGGCCTGCTTCAGAGTCTTAAGCCACACAGAAAGCATCTGCTACAGTAGTGTTGAGGGGAAATGTAGGGTTAGAGTCTTTACCAGTGCACTGATGAGTGGAGCTGTGGGAAGGAAGTCTCCAGACCTGAGAATGGTAGAACCACCAGCAGTGTGCAATTTCAGCATGGAAAATCTACAGGCTCTCAACTCTAACGTGTGAGAGCATCCATGTGGGCTGCACTCTGCAAAGCCACAAGGGTGGAGCTGCCCAAGGCCTGGGGGCCCACCTCTAGCACCAAGATGTAGGACATGGAGTCCAAGGAAATTATGTTGGAACAAAATTATGTTCAAAGGAAATTATGTTGGAAATTTAATGTCTGCCCTGGTGGATTTTAGATTTGCATGGAGTCTATTGCCTCTTTCTTTTGACCTATTTCTCCTTTTGGAATGGGAATTTACCCAATGCCCGTGCCACCTTTGTATCTTGGAAGTAAATAACTTGTCTTTGATTTCACAGGCTCACAGGTGGATGGAACTTGACTTGAGTCTCAGATGAGACTTAGGACTTTGGACTTAATGCTAGAACAAGTTAAGACTTTGGGGGACTGTTAGGAAAAGATGATTGCATTTTTCAATGTGAGAAAAGCATGTCAGCTGAGGGGCCAAGGGCATAATAATATGGTTTGGATGTGTGTCTCCTCCAAATCTCATTTTGAAATGTAATCCCCACTGCTGGAGGTGGGGCCTGGTGGAGGTGATTGTGTCACATTGATGGAACCCTCATGAATGCCTCAGTGCCATCCCCACGGTAATGAGTGAGTTCTCACTCTGGTAGTTTATGCAAGAGCTGATCATTTAAAAGAGTCTTGGACTTCCCCTTCTTGCTCTCACTCTTGGATGTGACATGCCTTCTCCCCCTTTGCCTTCCACCATGATTTTAGGCTTCCTGAGTTCTCAACAATGGCAGATGCTGTTTGCCATGCCTCCATGCAGCCTGCAGAATTGTGAGCCAGAATAAACTTCTTCTTTATATATTACCCAGCCTCAGGTACTACTTTATAGCAAAGCAAGAATGGACCAATGCAGGAGGGCACTCATATCCCACCTATCCTTCCGTGTTATCCCCCTCTTGTACATAAATTATGTGCACGTGCCTAATTCACTTTTAAGGACTAAGTTTTAGAAGTGGGACTAGACTAAAGGGTGTGTACATATTTAAGGTTCTTTATATATATTGCCAAATTGCCTTCCTGAAGTGTTTTATCCAATTACTTGATGACAAGCATGTATGATAATACAATTTCTTTATACATTCCCCACAGAGAATCTTATATGGTTTTGTAAAAATTCTGCCACTTTTATACATTAAAATTGGAGTTGCATTGTCATTTCTTTAATTAGTTCTGACTATGCCCATTTTTATGTGTTTATTACCCATTTGCACTAATATTCTTTAGAATCTCATGTTTTTCGCAACCTCTTCCCCCAGCCCACTCCTATTGGGGTAAATGTTTGCTTTAAAATATTGTTGGCCTTTATTATGCATATAAAAGTAATACACCTGTATTGCAAAATATAGAGAAATACAGAAAAGCATAAAAATAAAGATTGCTAGTATTGCCACACCTCAGAAAGGATCACTAATTGATTTTGTTTTCAGGTAGATAGATTTTTTTCTTAAATTGATTTCTAAGTAGTTTTAAAAGTAGAAAGAAAATTAATTCCTTATCTATAGTGTTTTTAAAAATCCCTGTTCGTTTGTTTTCTGTCGTTATTGTTTATGATAGTGATGTGTTTTTAGATGAAGAAGTTAGTTTTATTCATTTCTTGTATGTTACCCTGATTTTATGCTTTGAAAGTTCTTTCCCATCCTGATCGCTGTGTATTTTCAAGTAACTTTTGAAATTTAACTACTTAATCTAAAATTGGCTTGCTATAGAATAGGATGGATAGATAAAAAAAAGACTTGAATGGTTTTTTCCTAATTATCTAGTAATTATCAATTGAAAAATCTATCTTTTTCTTTTGATGAGATGTTGATTTTATCATAAATGAAATGTTTGTGTACACTAGCGAATGTTTCTGGGATATCAATTCTTATCCATTGATCTGTCCATTCCACGTTGTTTTAAGTGCTGTGGCTTTATAATGCATTTTAATATCTATTACTACAAGTTTCTCCTAACTCTTTCCTTAAAAATTTTATTTACTCTTATTTTACTCTTCAAATGAAACTCAGAATCATTTTGTCAGTAAATGTGTATATAGACATGCAATTCTTAGACTGTTGTTAAACTTTTGTTGATTTGGGAAGAGTACACAACTATTCTGTTCTGTTCTATTCTATTCTATTCTATTCTATTCTATTCTATTCTATTCTATTCTATTCTATTCTATTCCATTCCATTCCATTCCATTCCATTCCATTCCATTCCATTCCATTCTATTCCACTCTACTGTAAGACAGAGATGAGCAAACTATGGGTTGTGGGCCAAATCTGGCCCGCTGCCTATTTTTGTAAGTAAGCTGTATTGGAACTCAGCCACAGTCATTTGTTTACACACTGTTGGTGACGCTTTCATGCTATAGTGGCAGAGGTGAGTTTTGGCAAAGGCCATGTGGTCACAGTCTGAAATATTCACTAATTGTCCCCTTACTTACGAAAGTTTGCCGGCACATGTTTTAAGGCAAAATAATTATCTATTTTGCTTTCTCCCTCCTCATATTCAAATGTTATTATTAGGTTTCAGTTAAGATCTATATGAGGCCTGAACTTTCTTTATTTTTCTTTTAATTTTATTTTAGATTTAAGGGTCCATGTGCAGGTTTATTACAAGAGTAAATGGCGTGATGCTGAAGTTTGGGATATGATTGATCCCATCACCCAGGTAGTGAGCATGGGACCCAATAGAAAGTTTTTCGCCTTTGCCCTCCTCCCTGCCTTCCCCTCTTTTGGAGTTCCTAGTGTCTATTGCTCCCATGTATATGTCCATGTGTACCCAAGGTTCAGCTCTCACTTATAAATGAGAACATGTGACACTCTGTTTTCTGTTCCTGCTTTAATTCACTTAGGATAATGGCCTCCAGCTGCATCCATGTTGCTGCAGAAAACATGATTTCACTCATTTTTATGGCTGCATTGTGTTCCATGATGTATATGGACCACCTTTTCTTTATCCAGTCTACTGTTGATGGGCACTGGGTTGATACCACGTCTTTGCTTTTGTGAATAGTGCTGTGATGAACATATGAGTGCAGGTGTCTTTTTCGTAGAATGATTTATTTTCCTTTGGGCATATGCCCAGTAATGGGATTGCCTGAACTTTCTATCACATTTATTATCATAGTCTTTTCTGAACCTTTAACTCTCTGTAGTTCCCATGTCTGAGACTACTGTACCCATTTAATCTCCTAACTGCTACTGATGGCAAAACTCTATCTAGTGCAGCTGAGGCAAATGCTGGGCCCACAGTCTACTAGGGTGACACAGATTTGCAGGGTGTGGGCATGAGGGAAAATGAGGGTGACAGGAGCCTTTGGTTCTGGAAATACCAAAAGATAAAGGCAAGTGGGGCGTACTGGGTTCAATGGTTCTTCTTAAATCTGAGATCATGTATTTCCCCAACAGTACTGCAACATTTTACATATTTCAGAATGGCTTATGCAGGATTGTGTTTTAAGCAGCACAGATGAATATTTTGTAATTGTGATTTATAGAACATGTTATGTTTATCTTTCACCTGGGGCCCGGGCTTGATTTGCTTGCATCTTGTTTGTAAAGAGCTCAAACTGCTTAACCCCACCCCTCCCCTTTTTTTTCCTCAATACTTGACCTCTCAAGTATTTTCAGCCTGAGAGGTCGCAAAGCAGAAAACATCTTTTGACTCAGCCTCACTTGAGGAGCTTGGCTTGAAACTTCAGACAGCAGGGATGGTGGCCACTGGCTTTGGTGAGCTGAGAGTTAACTCAAGATCGCTGGGGCTTCCTAGTTGTGATGGTCGTGGAGGGATTCCACACTCAGTGGTATTCATTACATTGCTGATGGGTGCCAGATGCCATGCCAGGCACCAGGGGAAGGGTAGGGACCATGACAGCCACCCTCTGCACCCAGGAATTTGTACCTAGTGAGGGATGTAGCATTAAATAAGAAACCACCCAGCACACTGAGGGTTCATACATCAGTAGAAGGGCTGATGAAGTTGTAGTTCAGGGAAGGCTCTTGGAGTAATTTGTGTTAGACTAAAAGATGAAGAGCAAGTAAATATGGGTGATGTGTGCAGGTGAACATGTGCATGCACCTGTGTGTGTGCATATGTGTGTGCCTGTGTGTGTGCATGCATGCGTGTGTGCATGCATTCATGTGTGTATGTGTGTATGTACCTGTATGCATGTGTATGTGTGAGTGCATGCAGGCATGTGTGTATGTGTGTGTCATATGTATGCATGTGTGTGCATGTATGTACTCATGTGTGTATATGCATGTGTGTGCGCATGTGTATGTACTGGGAGAGGCAGGCTGTGGAGCAGACATTCCAAGTGGGGCCAAGAGCAATATTCAGGTTTCTGCTCTCCAGTTGGGTAGGAGATGTCTGCATGTCTGGCAGAGTCCAGGTCCTGTTATTTCATAGTTTGGCTGTGGGAAGTGCAAGAAGAAAGCAAAAGGAATAACTGGCAGAGCCTTTCCTAGGAGCAGGTCAGTAGGTCAGAGATGGAGCCCTGCGGGAGTGGTAAGAGCTGAAATCTGGAAGATATGAGCCCCTGATCCTTCCCTGGACCCTGCTCCCATCCCAGGATGGCAGTTGTCATCTCCCAGGTTTCCTGTCTACAAATCCATTCCAGCTGCCAACTTCCATTTTCATCTTCCACAGCAGGCCCCAAAGAAATGGGCTGGATTTAAGAACTGAAAAAAAAAAAAAAAAAAAAAAAAAAATCTCATGTGTGTGTGGTGTGTGCCAGGCACTAAGCTGATCGATCATTCAGAAAGTAAAGACAAATGAGACATGATCCTGTCCCTCAAGTGGCCCACAGATCAGCTGGGCGAGTCAGGTATGTCAACAGCTAATGGCAATCTCCCACATCAAGTGACTGGAGTGATGAGCTGTACAAAGCAGAGATCCCACACTCCCAACATTGCCCAGGGACCAGCACGCTGGTGGTGGGACAGGACAGTAAGAACAGGGGAGCACTGTTCATTTTTTCATTCACTGAGTGCCCACTGCACTGCAGACATGGCTCTGCCTCATGGAGCCTCCAGTCTCAAGAAGGACGTAAATAAGGAAACAGGCTATGTAACACTAGGTGAAGAGTACTCTAAATGGCACTCACCCAGGCATGAGGGGACAGGGGAGTCTTCCAGGGGAAGGTGCCTTTTTGCTGATACTTAAGGTGGGGATGGCAGGTGATCAGGCAAAGAGAATTCAGTGGAAGAGGAATATTCCAGGCCAGGGAACAGTATCCGAGGATGCCCAGAGGAGAGAGAGAGCATTGGGTTTGAAGGCAGAGCCCTCAAGACCCAAGACGTTCTTAAAGGTTCTGCCTTTCAACGCTATTGGAATAGGGATTTGGTTTTCAACCCATGAATGTTGGGGGACATGTTGAAGCCATAGCAAGATGTTAGGGAGCAGGACTGCAGCATTGAATATTAAGAGGGCAGTTCTATGGAAGAGAACACAGGTCAGCTGAGTGGAAACCACAGATCCTGATTTAAAGGAAAGGGATGTTTAAACTCCTTATTTTATAAAAAAAAAATTAATTTTTGGCTAAGCATGGTGGCTCATGTCTGTAATCCCCACCCTTTGGGAGGCCAAGGTGGGAGGATCACTTGAAGCTGAGAGTTTGAGACCAGCCTGGGCAATATGGCGAGACCTCATCTCTACGATAAAAAATGGATAAATAAAATAAAACAAATGTAATTCACAGTTAAATATAAATGTGTATACTTATGGGGTACAATGTGATGTTTTGAACTATGCGTACATTATAGAACAATCCAATCAAGTGAAGTAATATATCCATCAGCTTGCCAATTTATCTTTTTTTGTGGCAAGAATGTTGAAACTCTTTTAGCAATTTTGAAATAATAATATTTTAACATTAGCTGTGGTCATCATGCAGCACTAAAACCTACTCCTCCTGTCTCACTGAAACCTTGAATCAACATCTTTAAATTCCTTCTGTAGACACGTTGGGTTTTTCCTAAAGGCAACCTCCCTTCCTGACTTTTGTTTTCCCCAGGCCTGAGTTCTTTGGGAGAGAGGGGAGACACACGTGTTTTTGACGTGGAGGGTGGGGAAGGTTAGAAGCAGGGGTGTGATGGATGCATGGGAAGGGGTGGTGGTTGGGGCTTTGCAGCCCAGAAGCTGGACCACAGGGGGCTGAGGCCTCAGAGCAGAATGTCATTGTGGCACACACAGGCTGAACCTGTACCCGGGCTCTGGGTCTTGGGAAAGCTCCTGTGCCTGTGGCAGGTCAGGATTGGAAGAATGTTTCCTTATGGATTGGAGAGTTTGGATGAGGCCCAGGGGCTGGGATCAGGATCAGCTGAAGACTATGAGCTCCTGTTTAGTGACTATTGGCTCAACCTTTGGGATTTTAGAGTGTTAACTCACAATTGCAAAAACATGGAACCAGCCCAAATGACCATCAATCAATGAGTGGATAAAGAAACTGAGGGATGTGTGTGTGTGTGTGTGTGTGTGTGTGTGTGTGTGTATATATATATATGCTGGAATAGATATATATACATGTATGTATATATGCTGGAATAGATATATACATATGTATATATATAATGTATATATATACACATATTTTATTGTAGATATATTCGTTGTATGTTGTATATTGTATTGTATATCTATTGTATTGTATATCTATTGTATTGAATATATATACAATGTATTGTGTATATATAGTATTGAATATATATACAATATATTGTGTATATATAGTATTGAATATATATAGAATATATTGTGTATATATAGTATCGAATATATATACAATATATTGTGTATATATAGTATTGAATATATATATAATATATTGTATATATATTCATATATATTGTACATATACATATATGTATATATCCATATATATACATCGATGAATTTGTATATGTATATATAAAAGTATACATAGATATAGATATGATGGAATACTACTCAGCTATAAAAAGGAATGAATTAATTGCATTCACAGTGACCTGGATGAGACTGGAGACTATTATTCTAAGTGAAGTAACTCAGGAATGGAAAACCAAACATCGTTATGTTCTCACTCATAAGTGGGAGCTGAGCTATGAGGATGCAAAGGCATAAGAATGACACAATGGACTTTGGGGACTCACGGGGAAAGGGTGGGAAGGGGAGGGATAAAAGACTACAAATTGGGCGCAGTGTACACTGCTCGGGTGATGGGTGCACCAAAATCTCACAAATCACCACCAAACAACTTACTCATGTAACTGAACACCACCTGTTCCCCAATAACCTATGGAAATAAAAAAATTTAATTTAAAAAATTAAATTTTTAAAAAAGGGACAGAAGAGACAAAATAGATGGGCTAAAATCTGCTGACAGCCCTGCTAGATGGTAATTCAAGTCAGATTTATCTTGATTTAATAAAAATATTTTCACATTTCTTGCACACTCCGGTTTGTGGAATAAGATTCACTTCTAATATTTGTGTCTCCTTATACAAGACAGAAGGTATATAGAAAATAGAAATAAAAAGAAAAAATATCTACATGGCCAATTCTCAACCTAAGCCATTGCTAAATTTTGACAAACTTCTTCTTCTTCTTTTTTTTTTTTTTTTTTTTTTGAGACGGAGTCTCGCTCTTTCACCCAGGCTGGAGTGCAGTGGCACGATCTCGGCTCACTGCAGGCTCCGCCCCCCAGGGTTCACGCCATTCTCCTGCCTCAGCCTCCCGCGTAGCTGGGACTACAGGCGCCTGCCACCTCGCCCGGCTAATTTTTTGTATTTTTAGTAGAGACGGGGTTTCACCGTGTTAGCCAGGATGGTCTCGATCTCCTGACCTCGTGATCCGCCCGCCTCGGCCTCCCAAAGTGCTGGGATTACAGGCGTGAGCCACCGCGCCCGGCCTTGACAAACTTCTTTTTGCTATTAGGACTTTGGTTTTAATTTGGGGTGTGTGTGTGTGCACGTGTGTGTGTGACACAGCTCTAATCATACTGTAAATATAATTTTGTACGTTGTCTTATCAACATTTAAAATTATATGTTTAAAATTATAACATAGACATTTTTCTCTGTTATTACAAAGCCTTAGTAGAATAAATCTTATAGAAAAAGATTTATAGATTTTGCTACATACTATTTAAAAGACCCAAGTATCAAAAATCACTACTAAAAGGTAAACAGCTAACTGTAGTTGAAATAAGACAAGCAGTCAATGCCTTTATTATGTAAAGAACATATAAACAAATATGAAAAAGATAAAGAACACAAAAATATTCACAAATGAAAAATAATACATGAAAAGTTGTAAATGACACATGGAGGAACCTAAAGGACTTTACACTAAGTAATATAAACCAGGCATGGGGAGACAAATACAGCATGATCTCATTTATATGTGGAATCTAAAAAAGTCAAACTTGGCCGGGTACGACGGCTCAGGACTATAATCCCAGCACTTTGGGAGGCCGAGGCGGGCGGGTCACTTGAGGTCAGGAGTTTGAGACCAACCTGGCCCAACATGGTGAAACCCCATCTCTACTAAAAATACAAAAATTAGCCGGGCATGGTAGCACATGTCTGTAACTCTACTCAGGAGGCTGAGGCAGGAGTAATCGCTTGAACCTGGGAGGTGGAGGTTGCAGTGAGCCAAGATCACACCACTGCACTCCAGCCTGGGTGACAGAGTGAGATCCTATCTCAAAATAAATAAATAAAAATAAAAATAAATAAATAAATGAAAAGGTCAAACTTGTAGAAGTAGAGAATAGAATGGTACTTGGCAGGGAATGGGGGTGAGGAAGGTAGGGAAAGGGAAGATGTTGGTCAAAGGTTCTAAAGTTTCACCTAGGTAGAAAGAATAAGTTCTGGTGATAAATTGCACAGCAAGGTGACTATAGTTAATAACAATGTCTTGTAAATAACTAAAATAGAAAATTTTAAATGTTCTCACCACAGAAAAAATTCATAAATATTTCAGGTGATGTATATGTTATTTAGGCTGATTTGATTTTTCTACAGTGTATACGTGTAACGAAAATATCACATTGTACCCCATAATTATATACAGTCATTTTCAATTAAAATAAAATAAAACAAAGAAACTATAAAGGAAAGTTGTAAAAGACAAAATACATTTGGTTAACATAGAATTTTTTTTTTTTTTTTTTTTTTTTTGAGATGGAGGGTCGCTCTGTCACTCAGGCTAGAGTGCAGTGGCATGATCTTGGCTCATGGCAACCTTTGCCTCCCAGGTTCAAGCTATTCTCCCTACTCAGCCTCCCGAGTAGCTGGGATTACAGGTGCACACCACCATGCCTGGCTAATGTTCGTATTTTTAGTAGAGATAGGGTTTTGCCACGTTGGCCAGGTTGGTCTCGAACTCCTGACCTCAAGTGATCCACCTGCCTCAGCCTCCCAAAGTGTTGGATTTATAAGCGTGAGCTACCGTGCCTGGCTGAAAATTTATTCTCACTAGATTTCAAAGGAATACAAATTAAAAACATACCAGTAAGCTTTTATCAGGTAAGAAAAGACTTTAAAATATTTCTTGTCCATTGAGTAGAAACTTAGAACTAAGGTGAAAGTATGAAAATATAAATTGGTACAAGGTTTGGGGGACACCAGCATTATGTTCAAAAGCCTTACAATTTTCCCTCCTTTAGTTCAGTAGTCCCACTTTTGCTGTTTTCACCATAGGATATAATCAGAGGAAACCACAAAGATTTATGCATAAGAATATTCATCATAGCGTTGTTTCTAATGGTGAAAAATTGGAAGTAACCTAATGTCCATCCATCAGAGATTGGTTAAGTAGACTATTATGCAGTCGTTAGAATTTAGAAAACTACATAACAATGTTGAAAAATGACTTCTCCATTTCTATATGTTTCTACCATTGCTTGCACTAAAATGCAAGAGGAGGAGGTTTGGAAGTGAAGTTTACTTACTCACTTTGTACAGTAACATAAACTGTGTCTTTAGCACTTTGGAGTGTTCTGGGTTTTGTAATCATTAAGTTTGGGGCACTGATATGGTTTGGCTGTGTCTCCACCCAAATCTCATCTTGAATTGTAGCTCCCATGATTCCCACGTGTTGTGGGAGGGACTCAGTGGGAAATAATTGAATCACGGGAGCGGGTTCCCCCGTACTGTTCTCATGGTAGTGAATAAGTCTCACGAGATCTGATGGTTTTATAATGGGTTTCCCTTTTCACTTGGCTCTCATACTCCCTCTTGTCTGCCACCATATAAGATGTGCTTTTTGCCTTCTGCCAGGATTGTGAGGCCTCCCCAGCCATGTGGAACTGTGAGTCCATTAGAGCCCTTTTTCTTTATAAATTATCCAGGCTTGCGTATGTCTTTATCAGCAGTGTGAAGACAAACTAATACAGGCACCCATGGAAAGTGTGCATACCCCCACAGCCCCCAGAGTTTAAGACCCACTCATTCAAAGCCTAAGTGCTGTCCCCAGTGTGTGAAACAAACAGAGGCATGGTATGCAACTCGAACTTTACTTCCTTCCTTCTGTCCTGTAAGTCTGCTTGCTAGGTTATTTCTTCTTTATCTCGTGGGTGCAAACTTAGACGAGTCCCCATGACTTTCCAAGTCACTCAAGAATAGAAAATTCTTACAATAGTCTGAACTCGTAGAAGTGCCAACTGAGTGGTTTTAAAAGCCAGTCTTATGTAGTAGGCAGTTTCCAACTTTCTCTACAAATTTGACTTCTCCCATTCACCAGCCCCACCTGCACAGCTGGGACCTCTCCCTGGCAGATGGGCTGCCGGGGAAGTCAGGGAAGCCTGTCTTCATGCTCCCCTCTTTTCCCACTTCCAAGAGAATGTTTTTTGGTCCTGGGCAGTTGGAGTACGGGAGAGGGAGACTGGGGAGTTTAGTGAGATTCTCACTTGGCTGCAGATTGTTCAAAGTGACACAGGCTCTTGAGGGCTGTTTTTGTGGGTTGCACTTTGAAAAATTTGTCCAGGAAGTAGATAATGCCCTTCACCGTGGCCTCAGCCCTTGAGTTCCCAGTGGCCCATTCCCAGGGAGTCTCTCTGTGGGAGTGGCTGTGCCCTGCAAGAAGGCATTGATTCCTGCACAGCCAGTGGGAGGCATTCCTGTGAACTCTGGGGAGCAGGCTGTCCCAAGGCTACTAAAACAGTCCCTCTCTTGTTCTGCTGACAAATCAGCCACCTCTGGGTTTCCCAAATGGAGGCAGCCACCAGCACCTGTGTCCTCCTGGCTGCAGGGCACACACCAGCTTCCCCAAGCAACCCTTTTGAAGCACTTCCATCCTGTCTTGAGGCGAGGTTGTGGGGAGGGATGTAGGACCCATATCCAACTTTTTCCAGAGAAATCCATCTAACAGATTCTCTCCCCGTCTCCATTCTCTTAATCCTTTTTAAAATCCTCAGTGTGGGTGAGGGCATCAAGAATCGTGGAACCAATGATAAGATGTTGCATCTGAAATTTCTGCATAATGGTAAATGCAGCAGCTACTGTCTTCATGCCTTATTCAGTTAGGAGAGAGGAATGACCCAGGTTAACATCTCAAAACAGCCTTTCTGGATGCTCTTTCCCTCACACTAAAGTTGTCATCACATCGGACTTGTGATTCCACTCTACCCTTGTTTTTCCCACCTGACAAATGCCTGCCTACTAAGCGAGGCTGCTCAATCACCTCTGCCTCCACAAGCCAGCAGCAAGCTTCCACCTGCCATCCTTCTTAGGAACATTCCTCAATTGCAGAACACGCCTCGCCAGGTTAAAGAGTCTCCTTTCTCTGAGCATAAATCATCTCAACACTCCCCAAGCACATCCCTCGGGGCCTGGCACCAACTAGGTGCTGAGGGATTGCACACCAAACCATGCTCTTTGCACCTGGCACTGACCTTAGTGGTGGTATTTATGGGACTGGGTTGTTTAAGGTCAAAGTCACAAAGGAGAGGGGCAGCCCCAGATGGTGTGAAGGCTGATGTCTATGAATGGGTCAGAGGAGAGATTTCAATAATCTATGCCATTTTGGAAACCCAGAGGGGCAAAGACCCACCAGAGCAGAGCTTACTTACAGGGTTAATCATAAGGCCCAAGTTATGGGAGATTAACCAGATAAATGAGGTGTGGTGGGCAGAAAGGGTGACTTTAGCTCCTCCGAGAAAGTAGATCACACACGTCAAGATTAATGTCTCCTGACCACTGAGTCTATTCAGGGACTTCCTGTGTCATATTTCTATTCACTCATTCATCTTGACTGCCCACCTTGGTGCAGATGAAAGTCAGGAGCTGGTTGCACACAATTAGGAAACCTCTGAGAAACCCCTCAGGCCTTTCAGACACTGGCTGTGACTTTGAGCTAGTGTATAAAATTAAATAAACTAGCTTGGCTGGTTGATTGACAAGAACTAGAAAAAAAAATCCTTTGCTTTTCTGACCTCCCACCTGTGGGGTTGGGTTAAAACTGTGCGTTAGTGAATATGAGGTGTATTTGCATATGGAGGGTAGGAAGTACAGCCCTGCCAATCACGATATGCCAGGAAGCAAATGAAGCCTTCCTTTGCATGTGGAAACAAGCATACGACGCACTGAGGTTTTCTCTACCGGAGGCATTTAGGACACTTCTCTTGAAGCTGGGTGTTCATAGAGAGTGCATGATTTTCTAGTTAGATCTCATATTTATTTAAAGTGGCGTGGGGGTGGGGTCAGGAAGGAAGCTGATGAGAGTGAAGACTCAAACTTTCCTGGTCCACCCTGGTATGATCCCAGCAAACCCAGTCTGTAGAAAAGTGTGGTGAGTATTTAGAAATTACCTAGGAAATCGGTTAATGTGGACAGCGGGAGGTGAATCAACTGGACTGACTGTCAATCGACTGGGCCGACTGTCTTCTGAGACCCTTGACAAATGAAAAAGCCACCTGCCTTCTCCTTTATCTTTCAGCCTGATTTGTCCGTTTACTCTGCCATTTTTTAGTTTAATTAGGTCCCATTTATTTATTTTTGTTTTTGTTGCATTTGCTTTTGGGGTCTTAGTTATGATTTTTTTTGCCTGGATGTCCAGAAGAGTTTTTCCAATGTTATCTTTAGAATTTTTACAGTTTCAGGTCTGAGATCTAAGATAACCAATGAGTGGATAAAGAAAATGTGGTAGATATACACCATGGAATACTACTCAACCATAAAAAGGAATAAAATGATGTATTTTGCAGCAACTTGGATGGAGCTGAAGGCCATTATTCTAAATGAAGTAACTCAGGAATGGAAAACCAAATACCACATGTTTTCACTTACAAGTGGAAGCTAAGCTGTGAGGACTCAAAGACATATAGTGATGTAATGGACTTTGGGAACTCGGGAGTTGAGGAAGTTGGAGGGGCTTGAGTAATAAAAGACTACATATCGGGTACAATGTACACTGCTCAGGTGACGGGTGCACTAAAATTCAGAATTCATCAGTATAGAATGCATCCATGTCACCAAAAACCACTGGTACCCCAAAAGCTATTGAAAGAAAACAAAAACAACAACAACTTTAAGCCTAGGGGTCAAGCTGGAGGTTCTGGGACAGAGGCCCGGGACAACATCCCCCTCTGTGAAGCAGGTCCCCACGTACAACATGCAGTCAGTAAGCTCTCTTGAGCTTCAAGTTAATTCCAGAGTGTGAGACCTCAGATGGTGCTTCTGGGAGGTCAAGGAAGCTCCCCATGTTGGAAGTAAACAGTGGGAAGATTGGACACAGGGTCCTTATCGGGCTGGCGATCATGGAAAGGGGAGGTGTGCATGTGCAGATGCCCCCATAGGAGAAGAACTTGCTTTCTCTCCTAGCTTCACCACGTGTGACCCATCAAGGCAGGACCCTGCTTACTCAGGTCCTCAGTGGAGGGGGGTGGGGTATTTAATCTCAACCAGGGAGGACTCTTCTTCCCAACACAGGGTCCGTCCTCTTCAGCTTCACTTCATTTACATCTATCCAGGCTTCTGGAAATTTCTCACTAATCTCTTTATTAAAAGTCTCCCCAAGACTTGAAAAAGACATGTTTTTGGCAGGGCATGGTGGCTCATGCCTGTAATCTCAGCACTTTGGTAAGCTGAGGTGGGCGGATCACCTGAGGTTGGGAGTTCGAGACCAGCCTGACCAACATGGAGTAATCTCGTCTCTACTAAAAATATGAAATTAGCCAGGCTTGGTGGTGCGTGCCTGTAATCCCAGCTACTTGGGAGGCTGAGACAGGAGAATCACTTGAACCTGGGAGGCAGAGGTTGTGGTGAGCTGAGATCGCGCCACTGCACTCCAGCCTGGGCAACAAGAGTGAAACTCTGTCTCAAAAAAAAAAAAGACATGTTTCTTTCTTTCTGGTTTTTTTTTTTTTTTAATAGTGTCTAGGTTGTATTTGTATTTATTTTTTCTTATTTTTTATAAATTTTAGATTCAGGGGGTACATGTGCATGTGTGGTAGGTACATGGGTGTATTGCCTGATTCTGAGATCTGGGCTTCTATTGATCCCATTGCCCAGGTAGTGAGCATGGTACTCAATAGTTTTTCCGCCCTTGCTCCCCTCCCTCCTCCCTTCCTTCTCCCTTTTTGGGGTCCTCAGTGTCTATTGTTCCCATCTTTATGTCCATTTGGACAAAATATTTAGCTCCCACTTATAAGTGAGAACATGTGGTATTCGGTTTTCCATTCCTGAGTTACTTCACCTAGAATCATTGCCTCCAGCTCCACCCAAATTGCTGTAAAAGACATTATTTGATTTGTCTTTATGGTTGTGTAGTATTCCATGATGTATATGTACCACACTTTCTTTTATCCAATCCACCCATAATGCACACGTAGGTTGATTTCATGTCTTTGCTATTGTGATTAGTGTTGCAATAAACATGTGCATGCCAGTGTCTTTTTATTAATAGTAGAACATTTTTTTTTCCTTTGAGTAGATACCCAGTCATGAAAAAGATCTGTATTCAACACTTGAATCTTCAAATCACAACCCAGTGCTCCGATATCAGCATCTCTGTCCTTGAGCCTAGGACTTGCCACCCTGTCCGTCCTGGGGTGTTGACCTGTGCAGCCCTGGGTAAAATTCTGTGGGATTCTTTTCCACATATAGGTCCTGCACATTTCTTGCTGAATTTATTTCTGAACAATCTGTGTTTAGGGATGTTGTAATAAATAGGAATTTTCTAAATTAAATGTATCAACTGGTTGTCTCTAATAGTGATTAATTTTATATTACATTATTTAATATTCCACTCTCCTTAGCTCTCTAATTAATTCAAGCAGTTTTTCTGTCAATTTTGTTGAATTTTCCAGGTAAGTTATATGTTACCCAAAACACACAGTATTTCCTCTTTTTCAGAATATGTTCTCTTCATTTTACATTTCTGTGGGTGTGTGTGCGTGTGTGTGAGAGAGAGAGACAGAGAGAGTAACCTTTCCAACTTTTCAATTCTCTATAATAGTTAAAATACAGTGAATTTACCTTTTCCTTAGAGGATTGATAAACCTTGCCTGTAAAACCCTCTGGTCCCAGCATCCTTATAGAACTGATACACACATACACATAGAAACACACACATAGTTCTTTTACAATCCTTTATTTTTTTAAGAGTCTCTGGTTTATTTGTATTTTCTAGATTTTCATAAGCCACTTTAAATGCATTTTTCCCGGAACGTGATCAATTTTATGCAATTTCCATTTTTAGCAGAGTTGTTCATAGAAATATCTTAAAAGTCTATAAATCCTCTTTGTATTTGTGATTATATCTTTTTTCTCAATCCTATTTTGGTCTCATTTTTTCTTGATTAGATTTCTTGGGTTTGAATATTTTATTTATCATTTCAGAGAAACCAATCTCATTTATAGCAATTCTGCTGAATGCATATTTATGCCTGTTATTTCTGTTAATTCCTCCCTCCCACTTTGCTTATGCTTCCCCATTTTGTTGCTGATTTGTTGAATGTAATGGTCAGTGTATTTATTTTTGTCTTGCTTAATATGAAAAACATTTAAGATTATTATTGTAATAATAAGTACAGCTTTGGCTGCAGCTCATACATTGTCTTATGTTGTTGTCTCATTATTTTACAAATAGTCTATATTTATAGTTGTGTGCCACCTTTTACTGAGATACGTAGAAAAGTTTATTAAATTTCAAGAAGTTTCTCATTTAAATTCTATTATTTATATATAGTTTGTATGGCAATTAGACAATACAGGCATTACAACAGTTTAAAGAATTTATTCAGATCTTTTAGAGGGTGAATGTAATTACTGCTGTAAATATTCCATGGGCACTAGAAAAAAAACAAGCATTATCTCTGCAAGGTTTGATATATTACTATTAAATCAATTTTATCAATAGGCTCCTCTGACTTTGATATATTAAGTGAGCTAAGAATAAAATATGGTATCAAATCAGAAAAATGCAATTATCATCTACCACCAGTGCTATGCTTCTCTCTATTTATCTTTATATTTCTCATAGGATTTCAGCATATATTTTGATTCGATGTTATTCATGACAACAACAATAATAATAATACCTGACACGTTTGGGGTGTTTATGACATGTTAGCAACTGTGCCAAGCACACTGGACATCTTAGCTTTTCCATTTTCACAGGGACGCTATGAGGATTGTCTGCAGTTTACAGAAGAGGAAACTGAGCCTCACAGAGTTCATCATTTAGGGTTGGAATGAACTACCTGAAATGGGAAAGAAAAAATGAAACCTAAAACAAAGTGGACGTTGATTTTCTTCCCAGCGTTGGCCCTGATTGGTGTCATGGCGGCCTCGTGTTGTCCACAAGGGCATGGGCTTCCGCTCCATATCTTGTTGCCCTCAGCACATGGCTGGCTTCAGATTCGATTCTTAACCACCGGCCATCCTGCCTTCTTTAGCGTCCAACAGGGAAAAGAGATGAGGGGCCTCTGACCCTTAAGGCTCTCCAAGTCACCCCAGCTACGCTCCTTCCCAAACCCGGAATGTCCCTTTAAGTTAGGTCACTTTCGCGTCCATGCCTAGCCTTTGTGGAGGCTGGAAATCAGCACCCCAGGGCCCTGCCTTCGTAGGTGAGGCACAAGCCATCATCCCGAGGCCTCCCCATGACCCACAGGTGAAGCCCTGTTGTGTCCTTGCTGTCTTTGGACTCTGACCTCCTCCTCAGAACAGCAGAAGGCCGTCCTCTTACCTTCCTGTCATCTTCAAAGACCCCCTTCTTTGGTGTTCGCCCCTGGTGGGTAGCATGGCCTCTTCCGTGAGTTCCTGAAAGAGCAGGGAAGAAAGCAGACAGCTCCCTTTTCAGCCCTGGGCTCAGTACCTGTCTTGAGTTAGCACAGGAAAAGGCCTACTTTCATGGGATGGCAGAGGAAGAGTAAAGGAGAAATATACACACATGCAAACCAACACACATACACAAACCAGTACACACATACACTTAGAAATACACACATATACAAACCAACACACATACACAAACCAATACATACACACAAATACACACATATACATAGCAATACACACATACACAAATCAACACACATATACCAACCAATACATACATACAAATACACATACACACACACCACTACACATACACACAAACCAATACACACATACACACATAGAAATACACACATACAAACCAACACACACAAACCAACAAGACAAAACACACATATAAAACAAACACACACACACACAAACCAGTGCAAATACACACAAACCAATACACATACGAATACACACACACAAACTAACACACACATACGCAAATAAACAGTTCAGTACATTAGCCTGACACTCAAATAAGATCACCTAAGAAAACTTTGAAAAGAAAGGTATTTTTCCTAAGAATTTAGCTAATTATTATTTGGGTTCTTTTCGGATTAGCATCTTTTTTAAATTATCTTTTCTACTTGGTGATGGCTGGAACTGAGGAAAGTTATTAGTATGGTGAACTTTTTACTTTAATCTCATACTACGTTCATGTATTAAGTCAACTATTTAGAGGCAATCTTTCTTTTCTTTTTCAATTTTACATATCTTACTTTTTGTTGTCTGGCTAAAACTTTGAGAAGAATGTGAAAAGCTGCAGGGAGTGTTAGCATTCTTGTTTCTGACTTAAACAGAAAGACTTCCCATATTTTACTATTTTAAAATATTTGCTGTAATTCTTAATTCTTACTTTAACAAGTATCTTCCTCCTTATAACTAGCTTACTAATAATTTTAATAGGAATGGATATTAAAATCTATCATCTTTTGTGATTATCACATTTTTTTCTGTTCAATCTTTTAAGTTAGTTAATTATAAGATAGATTCGCTAATGTTGAATCCATTCTATCTTCCTGAGTTAACCGTAGTGGGTCAAAGCTTGCTATTTTTTATATTATTGTTACAATAATATCTGTATTGTTTCTTTGAGTATCTTTGAGTATATGTTCAAATGTAAGCATGGCTAGTTTTTTTTTCTTTCCTTTTCCTTGATTTGTTGTCTGTTGTAGAAAGCTCTTTATTTGGTTTAGGTGTGAAGTTAAACTAGGATTCTAGAATTAGTTGAGGAGCTTTACATTTTTATTTTTTCTGGTCTGAAACAGTTGATAGTATATATAGTATCATTTTTATTCAATAAGAATTTGGTAGAATAGGCCGGGCGCGGTGGCTCACACCTGTAATCCCAGCACTTTGGGAGGCCGAGGTGGGTGGATCACGAGGTCAGGAGATCGAGACCATCCTGGCTAACATGGTGAAACCCCGTCTCTACTAAAAATACAAAAAATTAGCCGGGCGTGGTGGAAGATGCCTATAGTCCCAGCAACTCGGGAGGCTGAGGCAGGAGAATGGCGTGAACCTGGGAGGCGGAGCTTGCAGTGAACCAAGATTGGGCCACTGCACTCCAGCCTGGGCGACAGAGCAAGACTCTGTCGCAAAAAAAAAAAAAAAAAAAAAAAAGAATTTGGTAGGACTTACCCATAAAGCTATCTGATCCTGTTAACATTTCTAGGGATTGCTATGTGAGTCCCTTTCATTTTATTCCATGGTTGTTAGTATATTTAGGTAGTCAATCCTATCTTTAGTTGATTTTTTTCTACTTTTATTATCTTTAAAAAAACTGGTTTAAATATTCACATTTGTTACCATAAAGCCGTGTGTAGATTACACATAACTTTTCATAATGTTCTCAATCTTTATGCATCTACCCCATTTTTTTTTAATGTTGTTTACTTTTTCCTTCTTTATTCTTCTTGATTAGGCTTGTGAAAATTTTTATTTTTATTAATCTTATTAAGCAATCTTTCTGCGTTTTGGTTTATTTGTTTAAACTTCTATTTTAGTAATTGTTTCCATTATCTTTATGAAATAGTCACGTAGAATTTCAGTTTATTTTTTCACCAGTTTTCTAGTTTCTTGAGTTTTAGGTTTATGGGTTTTTTTTATTTTTTAGGGTTTTTTTTTAATTTTCTTTATTTTCTGATATGTGTGTTAGACTATACATATTCATGTGAGTATTCACAGATCTTTACATGTAATGTTTTCATTACCATTCATTTTTAAAGAGTTTATAAGTTATTTTCAATTCCTCTTTATTCCAGGAGTTATTTACTACTAGTAGTAATAATAATATTAATAATAATAATAGTGGGGCTAGTAACAGTTGCTGCTATTGACAAGTGGATAGGATTATTATTTTGCTATGCATTTTACTGTATTTTAGTCACAGAATATGGGCTTGTATTTTTACACTTTATAGTTGGTTGAGATTTTCTTTGTGTTAATCTTTGTGAAAGTACAAGTTTTATTTTTAAATAAGCATTCTCTGCTTATTTTGGGAATAATTATGTGTGTGTTTGCATGTGTGTAAAGAGATTTAGATATAAATAAGAATTGTTTTACTCTCCCAAAACTCTATTGGTGCAATAGTAAAGTAACTGAAGTAGTAATAGCCCATAAAGATAAAGATAATAGAGGATGAATCAACAGTGTTCATAGATGCAAGTTAGATTTCAAAGATAGAAAACAGAATGGGGGTAAATGAGTCAGGAGGGCTAAGAAAACAGAAATATTTGTGCCTACAGAGGTAGTCACAGTTAAAAACAAATTAATTTTCCCCACGGGACTCTGGGGAGGTTTGGGACTTGGGGGCATCAGTTTCCAAGGTTGCACATCTGTACTGAGCAGTTAGGTGCCACCCCCGTGTCTTTTCCAATCTCCTTGTCTTCCATGTGTGGCCATGGAAATATCCATTCCTATCTCTGTAGGAAATAGGAGTTTTATTATCTTTGGAATTGAGAGGCTGCAGATGTGGGGAAATCACAAAAGGAATAAGTAAGTTTACATCCAGAATGCTCACACCCCACCTCTCTTCCCTTGCGCTGTTCCTAGGAGTCAGCCACTTGGCATAACCCCTACCACTAGGTGGGGAGATTGCAGGATTATTTTCAAGAGAAACCAAGTGGTCACCAATAAAAAGGCTTATAAGGCCTGTCATTAGAGGGTCTGTGTACCAGAGAGACAAAAAAGCTGGCCGTCTAACTGCACCCTGGTGGATGGAGGTCCACTGTGGATAGCTGGTGCAGATACCCAGAGCTTCCAATGAGCTTAAAGTCTCTCTCCTAAATATGAACGAGCAGCCCAAAGTCCTGATACCTGAGAGAAAAGACTCGATATGAAAGGCATAGACCAAGATAATAAGGGGCACAAGAATTAAAGCCGGCCACGCATAGTGGCTCACACCTGTAATACCAGCACTTTGGGAGTCCCAGGAAGGAGGATAGCTTGAGACCAGGAGTTTGAGACCAGCCAGGGCAACATAGCAAGACTCCATCTCTACAGAATAATAAAAAATAAAATTAGTCAGGTGTGGTGGCATGTCCTGCAGTCCCAACTGCACAGGAGGCTGAAGCGGGAGGATCAATTGAGCCTAGGAGTTGGAGACTGCAATAAGGCATGATCGTACCACTGCACTCCAGCCTGCGGAACAGAGGGAGACCCTGTCTTTTAAAAAAATTAATTAAATAAAAATTTTAAAATAAATCAAATAAGGAAATAGAAAAGAACTTGGAGGAACAGACAATAGATGGAAGAGAATAAAATAGATAGTAGAACTAAAGTGATAAAGAGATGAATATAAGGAGAGAGAAAGTGAAAAGCCTGTTAGATCTATCTAGGAGCTCCCACACCTGACCAGTGGGAGAAAACTGTGGGAAGACTATCATCAAATAAATAGTGCTGAGTAATTGCTGAGTAATGGCCAGATTGAGCTCATGAAGCATACGGGGAAATGTGCAAAAAGTTAATTAAATTAAATTAAAAAGACCTATGCCAGCCACACGCAGCATCACACAATTTCAGAACACCAGGGATAAAAAGTAGATCCTAAGAGATTCCAAGAGGAAAAACAATCAAAAATGCAAACTGGCTATATACAAAGGAATAGGAAATGAGATAAAAACTCTGCTTCTGCGCTGTAACACTGTAAGCTGGGAGACCAAGTCCACTAAGGTTTATATGAGGGAAGTCTCTTGGGTGGGATGCATATAGGTGCTTGAAAATGTGTCTGAACACTTGGAAAATTACTGACAGGTATTTGACAGGTCTTTGGAGCGCTTAGGGAGAAATGGCTCCCCATACATAGAACACTAATTAAATTATAAAACAAAGCAATTGTCAGTGCCAAAAAAGCAAAAGTTGTACAAAACAATTACTGTACACTGCTTGTCTAGTCAGAAAACAATATAGTCATATTAATGTAAACATTAATTAATGATTTAATCACAAATGGTGATGTAGATATATTGATTAGATGGAGGAAGGGAAATGGGGATAGATATGTAAAAACAAAAAATGTAACTAATAAAACAAGAAATCAGTATATAATATGAAACATTCATAAATCAAGAAGTAGCAACATAAGTATTAATTAGAATAGAAAAAATATGAAAAGCCATCACTTATAGGAAGTAGAACTAGGGGAGAATAAAGGAGTGAAGCAGAATTATTTAATACTGCATAATTTTTAAACTATACACATTTATTACTTTAGTAAAAACAGAAAATATTTTAAAATACTTACAAACATATGTATATAGCTATATTTTCAGTCAACCTTATTGATTGTGTTAACAATCACCTTATACAGACATATCATTAATGACAAAGGATACACACAACATTCAGTAGAAATAGGATGGTCATTTTCTGAAATGGTGATAGGTCAAATATATACGTGTGTGCATATACACACATATACACACACATATATATGGATATACACACATATGTGTGTGTATGTATATACCTATAGGGATAGAGAAGTGTCTTATTGAGCTTTCTTTTGTATTTATCTGATATACCGAATAGGTTTGTGCCTTATTCACCATGATGAAAAACAACAATGTATATGTATACACACACACACACACACACACACACACAGATAAAAGCCAATCTTGACCTTTATGGTGGTTAACTTTGTGTATCAACTGGATTGGGCCATGGGGAGCCCAGATATTTGGTCAAACATTGTTCTTGGTGTGTCTGTGATGGAGTTTTTGGTTGAGGCTAACATTTGAATTGGTAGAATGAGGGAAGCCGATTACACTTCCTAATGTGGGTGTCTCTCCTCCAGTCAATTAAAAGCCTAGATAGATAGAACGAAAGGCTGACCCTCCCTTGAGTTAGAGGAAATTTCTTCTGCCTGACAGACTTAGGCTGGAATATTGGTTTTTTCCAACCTTTAGACTCAAACTGAAACACTGGTTATCCTCAAGTCTCAAGCCTGCTGGCTCCTTATTGGAACTACACCATCAGTGCTCTTGGATCTCTACTTGCTGACTACAAATTTTGGAACTTCTTAGCCTCTATAATGGCATGAGCCAATTCCTTACAATAAACTTTACTATGTGTGTATGTATGTGTCTGTCTATCCTGTTGGCTGGGTTTCTCTGGAGATTCCTGGCTAATACAACCCCCATTTCATACTATACAAAAAAAATTAATTCAAGATGAACCAATGAACTAAATATGATAATAAAAATAAATTAGTTTTCTAGGAGAAACATAGTAGGAAAAGACCTTTAATTATCTTTGAATAAGGCAAACATTTGTTTATCAAGACCAAAAATACACCAACTACAAAAGAAAAGATTTCTATATTGGATTTAATCAAAATTAAGAATCCCTTTTCATTAAAAGACACCTTTAAGAGAATAAACAGATAAGCCATAAACATGAAAGAGATATTTCCAGTACAAACATTCAACTGTAAACTCAGAGTATTAAAAAAATGTTTCTACAAATAAATTAGAAAAATTTTGATAACCCTAACAAAAATAAGAAAGAAATATGAACAGGCACTTCACAATATAGGATTGGTTTTATTCTGAAATAAGGTCTCACTCTGTGGTCCAGGGTGGAGTGCGGTGGCATGATCACACTCCCTGCAGCCTAGATCTCCCAGGTTCAGGTGATCCTCCCACCTCAGCCCTTTGGGTAGCTGGGACTATAGGCATGTGCCACTGCACTCGGCTAATTTTTTAATATTATTTAATATTTTTAGTAGAAACGAGGTTTCATCTTGTTGTCTAGCACAACAGAGGATTTTGAAGTAGCCAATAAACATGAAAAACTATTCAAGCATCAGAGAAATACAAATAAAGCTCATGAGACATTTCTATATACTTACAAGAAAGACTAAGTTTAAAAGACTCACATTACCAGGTGTTTGGGAGGATGGAGAATGGCTGAAATTCTCTTAAATTGCTAATAAGAATATACATTGGCACAATCATTCTGTAAAACTATTTAGGAATACCTGCTAAATCAAAATATACATACATAGTATGGTCTAACAACTGTAATTACCAGTATATAAATCTTCTCCCAAAGTGAGTGTTCATGTCCACCAAAAGACATGCACCAGAATGTTTATAGCTACATTCTTTATAAAAGCACCATGATGAATAATAAGTGTCCATAAATAGTAGAATGGATAAATATATTTGAAAAAAAATTTCAACTGTTTAAAGATTTTTAACTGTATAAATAAATTTCAACTGTATAAAAAATTCCATTTTTGCAATGGACTACTACTCAACAATGAAAAGAAACGAAATCCTGATAGACACAGCATGGATGAACTCATGGACATAAAGTTAAGGGAAGAAACATCAACTCCATGATTTCATTCACATGAAATTGAAAACAAGTATAACCCCCCCAACTATTCTTGGAGAGATAATAATTGGTAGAGGACATGAGGGAACCTATTGAACTGCTAAAAATGCTGTATCCCTTGATCTAGGTGGAAATTACACAGGGATACACATATCTAAAAAGGCATCAAGGTACACATTAACATTTGTGTGCTTTGTGTACTTAAAACTCTATTTAAAGAAAATAGTACACACACCAAAATTCAGGGCCACATGACCAAGAGACAAAAGAAAAAACAGACAAGAGTCTCACAGCCAGGTGCAGTAGTGGATGCCTTGCAGTCCCAGTTACTCAGAAAGCTGAGGAAGGAGAACCTTTTTAATCCAGCAGTTTGCAGCTGTAGCACTACCATAGCACCTGTGAATAATCACTGCACTCCCATCTGAGCAACAAAGCAAGACTCCATCTCATAAAAGTCGTACAGGTTATTCAGACAAATGAGTTAAGGTAATATTAGGTTGAACTATATGATAGTGATGCTTGTGTTGATGAAAACTGATGGAATAATAGCAAGTTCATATAGTTGAGTCTAATACAAAAAAAAATAACAATTCCACAGGGAATCACAGAATTGAAAGAAGGAAAAGAAAGCACATGGACTGAAATCAACTGTATAAAAAGATAATGGTATTAATAATATGAGGTTTAAAACATGGGAAATTAACATATATGACAGCAAGACTGCAAAAGAAGAAACAAATATATTTATATATAATCAAAAGAAGAAATGAATGGAAATTAGAAAAATTTAAAATACATTAAGATTAGAACTCATTAGATGGGTATAATAAAATATACCCATTTAAGTGGACTTAAAATGTCTCAGATTTTGAGCATAATCAGAGAAGTGGAAAGGCAATAACTTATTTTAGACATTAACACATCAATAAATGATTAATCTCTAGGGTAAAAACTAAAAGAATAATAACATAACAAATAACAGCAAATTAATAAAGGAAAGAATTAGAATAATGAAAAGTCTGATTGACTTAAAAGAAGTCAACACAGGAGAGGCCAAAGAACATGAAACAAGTGGGTCAAGTAGAAAACAAACAAACAAAAAAAGTGGAGGACAATAAACACAATATAACAGCAATTACATTACATATAAATGGGTAAATACTCCAAGAAGCAAAGATTGTCAGACTGAGTATAAAGACAAAACCAAGCTATATCCTGTTTAAGTTGTTAAAAGTGAAAGGATGAGAAAACACATACCGTACAAACCCTAACCAAGAAAAGCTAGTGCAGTCACAATAATATCAGATAGAGCAGATTTTAAAACAAACATTACTAAAAACAAAGAGATATATTTCATTATGAAAAAGGGATAAATCCAAGTGAAGGTACCACTCCATTCTAAATGTGAATGCACATGAAAACTTACCTTCAAAATGTAAGAAGCAAACATTAAGATAATTAAAATTAGTATTAGAAAACAGCAATCGGAATAAGAGTTTAACATGATCTTCTCAATGTAACATGATAAATAACTTTTATAAGTTTGACAATTTTTGTATTTACTTTGCATTCTTGAAATAAAACAAACTTGATCATTGTATATTATCTTTTTACAAGTCATTAGCTAAAGGGATTTAGGTTTCTGCTCCATATTCATGAGTAAGATTAGCCTATAACTTTTTTCATACATTGTCCTAGTCTGGCTTTGATATATCTGTGTTGTGATAGCCATATAACATAATTTGGGAATTGTACTCTCTTTTTGTTTTTTCTGTTTGTTTGTTTTTTAAAAGTGTTTGTAAAGGTTTAGGATTGTTTATTTCTTCACTGGTATAATGTATCTATAAAATCATCTGTGCCTAGTGTTTCATTGTGGAAAGTTTTTTTTTTTTAATTTATTTTTTTAACTACTAATACACGGTATTCAATGGCTATAGGACTCTAGAAATTAAAGATTTCTCCTTTGGTCAGATTAGTTGATTTTTTTAATCTGCTCTATCTGATATTACTGTGACTGCACTAGCTTTTCTTGGTTAGGGTTTGTACGGTATGTGTTTTCTCATCCTTTCACTTTTAACAACTTAAACAGGATATAGCTTGGTTTTGTCTTTATACTCAGTCTGACAATCTTTGCTTCTTGGAGTATTTACCCATTTATATGTAATGTAATTGCTGTTATATTGTGTTTATTGTCCTCCACTTTTTTTGTTTGTTTGTTTTCTACTTGACCCACTTGTTTCATGTTCTTTGGCCTCTCCTGTGTTGACTTTGTTGAATTTGTCCATTTCAATTAAATGTTGCATATATTGTCATAAAGTTGAAAAAGTAAACTACTTTCTTTAAATCACAGTTTAACCTTTTTGCTTTTTTCATTCTCAAAATAATTGTATTTGTGCTTTTTTCTATGATGTTTTTCATAATATATCTTGCCAGAGTTGGTCTATTTTATTATTCTTTTAAAACAACCAAATATTAGCTTTGTTCAGTTTCTCTAGCATAACATTTTTTATTTTATTAATTTCTATTCTATTTTAACATTTGCCTCTTTTCCAATGTAAATGGTATAAATTTTTTTTAGCAACTTTCTTGGCTTTCCAAGAGTTATTATAAATACATGTGTGTGTGCATAAACCAAAGTATTTTTAACATTATTAATTACTAATTTCTAATCAACAGACATAATGAGCTATCTGGAGATACATTTTTAAATTTCCATGTCTGAGTTTCTAAAAATCATTTTAATTTCCAAATTAACGGTGTTGTGTTCGGTATGAAATCAGTTCTTTGAAATTTTTGTCTTACTGCTTGTGTTTCATTTTAAAAAATATTCCATGTATCCTTGGAAAGAACTTTTCTGAATTTAAGAGTGTTATTTTTTTGTCTATTAATTAAGTTTCTGAATTTAAGAGTTTTTTTATCTATTAATTAAGTTTGTTAGTTTATGGATTAATTTTCTCTATATTCAATCATTTGTCTTCTACCTGTTCTATAATTTACTGAGAAAGATAGGTTAAAATCTACAAGATGATGGATTTATTTGTTCTGCTTCAGTAATATTAATTGTTTCATTTGCATATTGTAAAGCTATGCATTAAATTCATAGAAGTTTGGGGCACAATACGGTGTGGTGTACTTTATATTCAGCTGTATATTCAGTAGTTCATTTGGAATTACTAAGTTTGTAGAGCATTGATATTGCTACACTAGCTTCCTTTCGGCTCATTGGTTTTTATGCAGTATACCTGTCTTCATTTTTTTACTTTCAAACTTTTGTGACTGAATATTTTAGGTGTTCCTCTTGTAAACAGAATATTTTTCTTAAATTTGAGTCTAAAAACCTTTGTTCTTCACCTAGAAAGTATAATTCATTTACATTTATTGTGCAGATTATTATAATTAATAATATTTCTATCATTTAATTTTGGGGGATTTTTGTAGCTTTTCACTATTTTTCTATCCTTTTTATGTATTTTAAATGTAGGTGATTGGTCTAATCTTCTGTTTTTCCCTTTTCTAGTTCGTTAATAGATTTTCCCTCTTTCAGATTAATACAATCAGCTTAGAATATTTAACAACTGACATTGATACATGCTGTTTTTGCCCAATATTTTATTTTTACTCAGTTTGCACTGTACACTTCATAAATCATAATATTTATTTTACACTGTATTATTTAATTAGTCCTACCCACATGTATATAATTTTCTTTGCTCACCGTTCTTTCCTACACCTCAGATTTTTTTTTTTCTGAATTACAAACAATGGACTTTAGAAGTTTCCTTTTTAAGAGCCTATTCTTTTTAAACTCTACAATTTTTTCTTGTATATATATATGTATTTCAACTTCATTCTTGCAAGATATAATTTTACACCTGGCAACTCCAGGTTTAGAGTAATGTTTTTTTCAAAATTTTGAAGGTATTGTTTTATTTTCTAGCTTATAGCATTGCTATTGATATTTCCATTTCCAGAGAAATTATCATTATTATGCATCATTCCTCTTCATTTTCTGTCCACTTTTTGCCCTGAGGGTTTTGCAGCTGTAGATTTATTCAGTTTGGGAGAAGTTGTGCTTTCTGAATCTGACAATTAGTATTTTTTAATCAATTTCAGAAATTTGCAGCCACTTTATCTTCGAATATTACCTTTTCCCCAATTCTCTCAATGTGTTTATTCTAGAACTCTGAAAAGACATGTTAGCCTTTCCTACTCTATTTTCTATGTCTGTTTATCCTGGGCCTTGTGTTTTTTTTAAGTCCTAGAGATTTTATCATTCTTTTTCAAAGGTTTCCTGGTCATTTTTCATAGTTCTAGTTCCATAATCACACTTTTGAAACTCTTTAACCATAATAAACATACTTTAAAATATTCTGAATTTTATCATTGTGGTAGCTATAGGTTTTGCGATAATTCTGTAGTTTGTTTTTTTTTTTTTTTTTTGGCTGATTTTTGCTATGGCAGGCATGTTGCCTCATGTGATTTGTAATTTCTGATTATGGATACACATTATCAGGAATTTTTATCTATTGGAGTTTTTTGAAATCTGAAGTTAAAGTGGTCTTCCAAAGAAGATTTAGTTTAGTTCTCCTACACATATGAGGATTGCCAATCTGAAATCACTTTAAAATAAAATTTCATGGAGATTTTCAGGCCACACAGGTAGTATAAATTTCAGTCCCAAACTCATGCAATGATTTATATTAGAAATTCTTAGTAAAATCTTTCTTCTTTTTATTCTTTCTAACTAGAGCCTAAGACAAGCCACAAGGATATTTTATTTCCTCTGTGGAGTGTGTTTCTTCCCTAGTTCACTTCTAGGGTTCTACATATAGCTGCCTGTGATCAGACTACTCAGCTAGAGCACACCTAGGTTTTGTCTCCTGTCCTGCTTTTGTGCCTTAGACTGTGTGCCACATTTTAAAGTTTTCTGTAGCAAAAGTTTTTTCTCTGGACATCAAGTTCGCCAGGTTCATCATACTTTCACTCCTAACACTACAGAGCACAAGTAAAAAAACAGCCTAATCTTCCTTCTGTTTTAGTTGGCTTTTCTGTCCTTTATGAAGTTTTTATTTTCCTTTGAAATAAAAATATTTTACAAAATTTATGTGCAAAAACTAACCACTTTTCATGAACCTCGTCAAGGGTATTGTAAATGGAAAGCCATATGAATCTTCAGATTAATGTCTTTGCTAAATCCAAAATACATTTATACTATTATATCCTTGAAAATGTATTCAGTTTTATTTTTCTTGTCTCTTTTTTGGGGGAATATCAATGGTATATTTTTTGTTCACCATTTCTTCCTATATTTTAAATCCAGATATTTGGATATTTGAATATTTGATATTTAAATGAATATTTCAATATTTCGCTTATCTCCTCCATGTCTCTCTCATCCTGACTCTCACAACGTCTATCTTCATAGCTAAAAAAGACAATTCTGCCCTGTTGGAGCTTATTGTGTTTTCCTTCTGTATCCTTCATTTGATTTTTGTTTTTCTGGTATCACTTTTGCCATTTAATGCCTATAATGTCATTTTCACCTGCACTGTGGTTCTATCTATTTCTTTACAGGATTTTAGTAATTCAGGAACCTCCATTTCATTTCAGTCTGTTTGCTCATTTTCACATCTTTTCCTTCATTTTACAGAGTTTATTTTTTTCTGAATTTAACTGAAAGCACATGGTAAATAATGCAGTATATTTTAAGTATGTTATAACTGCCATATTCTTTTGCTTAAATAATGCAGAGTCTTTTCATAGGTACCTTTTTTTGGTCACATTATTCAAGCTAAAACAAGAAGAAGTCTACCAAACTAGGTAAATGCCCCAAACAGTGTGAGCTGATTCTCACCCCCCATCCCTCCCTGTCCACCTGGATACATTCAGATCTGAAACTGAAAGATGGGTTGACAGAAGTTTACAAACCAGTTTAGTTCTACAGCGACTGGAGAGGAGCAGAAAGCATCCTGGGAGATGATCATAGCAGGAAAATTTCAATTTGCTACAGTTCCTTTTCTGTGTTTGCTTAAGCCAAACACTAAGGATTGGCTTTCCATATGGAATTTTCCCTTTAGATCTGCCTCCACGTCCAATGTGGAATACCACTGCTTCCCAGCCCTGAGGTCTGGTCCACTACCTTGGGAAGAATCATGTCCTTGATGGGAGCCCTCCATGCCTGGGGTTTCGTATGTGCAGCTGCTATTACAGTTGTCCCCCCGTTTATCTAAGATTTTGCTTTCCACAGTATCAGTTACCCAGGGTCAACCTTGATCTGAAAATATTAAATGAACAATTCCGGAAATAAACAATTCATAACTTTTAAATAGTGTGGAGTTCTGAGTAACTGATAAAATCTCATGCCATCCTGCTCAGTCCTGTCTGGGACGTGAATCATTCCTTTGTCTGGTATATCCAGGCTGTAGACACTGTGCACCCAGTAGTCACTTATAGGTTAGTATATCCACTGTCCTGGTCTTCCAGAGCTTGTATTCAAGTAGCCCTTATTTTTTAAAATTTATTTATTTATTTATTTATTTATTTTTGAGATGGAGTCTCACTCTGTCACCCAGCCTGGAGTGCAGTGGTGTGATCTGGGCTCACTGCAACCTCCACCTCCCAGGTTCAAGCGATTCTCCTGTCTCAGCCTTCTGAGTAGCTGGGATTACAGGTGCCCGCCACCAAGCCTGGCTAATATTTTTGTATTTTTAGTAGAAACGGGGCTTTACCATGTTGGCCAGGCTGGTCTCAAACTCCTGACCTCAGGTGATCCACCTACCTCAGCCTCTCAAAGTGCTGGGATTACAAGCGTGAGCCACTGAGCCCAGCAGCCCTTATTTTACTTATTTTTTTGTGGTTTATTATTATTGTTGTTAATCCCTAACTATGTGACTAAATTATAAATTAAGCCTTATCGTAGGTACGTATGTATAGGGTTCAGTACTATCCACAGTTTCAGGTATGCAGTGGGGGTCTTGGAACGTATTCCCAGAATATAAGGAGGCACTACTGTACTCACCCTTGAACCTCTCTGAGCAGCTACGTCCCACAGTGTTGACCCATAACAGCTAAAGAACAAGGAGTTCACGTCAATCGCGTGACCTGCCCACAGCTCTGTTCTCAATACTTACAATGCAGAAGTGTAAATGGATCTGCCGTAGTCTCTTCTAGTCTCCTGACACCTCTGCTTTCTCAGACAAGCAGGTGTGCATTTCTTTTGGGTCTTTTCTTCATTTTTTGACCTGTCATTTACTCACTATATTTTTTGAGATGGGAGTCTCATCCTGTCTCCCAGGCTGGAACGCAGTGGTACAAGCACAGCTCACTGCAGCCGCGAACTCCTGAGCTGAAGAGATTCTTGCCTCATTCTCCCCAGTAGCTGGAATTACAGGCATAAGCCACCACGCCTAGGCTCCTGCTATTTTTAGTAGGAATTCCTTGCAGTTTCTGACCTTTCTGTAGCACACCTCTTCCCTATTTTCCAAGGAAAGTGTTGGTTATCACTTTTGTTTTTCTCGTTGGAATCTGGATGCGGGACATTAAACATCTAAAATCATCATCTTCATTTACTGAGAAATCTGTCTTAATTAGGACTCTCCAGATTTTCATGTATTTATTAATATTTTCAGAGCACATTTCATGTTGGGCACATCCTAGACACCAGGAATACATCAGCAAACAAAGTAGACACACATCTCCAGCAGGAGAGACAGGTGCTAACAGACAGACATTGCTAGAAAGTACATTATATAGTACGTTAGAAGGAGACAAGTACCCTGGAAAATGGAGAGCTGGGTAAAGGGGCACCAGGGCTGGGAGAGGACCAGAGAAAACCTCATTGAGAAGATAATATGTGAGCAATGGTGTGAAGGAGAGGAGAGAGGTGGCCATGTGTATTCCTGGGGGAACACCATCCCCCAGACGGGAGGAAGTGGGAGAAAGACCCAGTGCAAAAGCTCCAAGTCAAGGCTGAGCCTGGGGTATTCAAGGGACGGCCAGGAGGCACAGACGGCTGGGTCCCAGGGAGCAAGCGGGCAGAGGGGCATTGAAGATGGGTCCCAGATGTTATGGGAAGCCCATCATATGGACTTTGCAGAAGACACAAGGGCTTCGATTGTTACTTAAAGGGACACGGGGAGCCAACAGAGAATTTTGAAGAGAAGAAGGCTATGACCTAATTTACACTTCGAAGGATCACTTTGTTGTCGTGTGGTTTTTTGTTTTGTTTTGTTTTTGTAAGAGGGAGTCTTGTTCTGTTGCCCAAGCTGGAGTGCAGTGGCATGATCTTGGCTCACTGCAACTTCTGCCTCCCAGGTTCATGCGATTCTCCTGCCTCAGCATCCCGAGTAGCTGGGATTACAGGCACCCACCACCACACCTGGCTATTTTTTTTATTTTTAGTACAGACAGAGTTTTGCCATGTTGGCCAGGCTAGTCTTGAACGCCTGACCTCAAGCTATCCACCCACCTTGGCCTCTCAAAGTGCTGGGATTACAGGTGTGAGCCACTATGCCCAGCCTAAAAGATAACTTTGCAGGCTGCATTGAACACAGAAGTCCTGGGATGTGATTAGAGTTCCTGGGACCCAGTTGATGGTCCCTAAGGTCATGGACTTGAAATGTAAACTGTCACTCTCAATCCGACTGCACAGGATTACTTGGGAAGCTTTTAACATCCCTATGCTGGCCAGGGGCAGTGGTTCATGCCTGTAATCCCAGCACTTTGGTAAGTGGGTGGATCACCTGAGGTCAGGAGTTCAAGACCAACCTGGCCAACATGGTTAAACCCCATCTCTACTAAAAATACAAAAATTAGGTGGGTGTGGTTTTGGGCACCTGTAATCCCAGCTACTCGGAAGCTGAGGCAAGAGAATCGCTTAAACCCAGGAGGCAAAGTTTGCAGTGAGCTGAGATTGCACCATTGCACTCCAGGCTGGGTGACAGAGCAGAACTCCGTCTCAAAAAATAAAATAAAATAAAACAAATGAAATGAAATGAAATAAAATAAAATAAAATAAAATAAAATCCCAATGCCAAAGCTGCACCCTAGACCAATTAAATCAGAACGTCTGTGGTGGGTCCTAGGCATTGATGCTTTATAAAACTTTCCAGGGATTCTACTGTGCAGGCAAGGTTGTGAGCCACTGTTTTTAATAAAAAGAAGTCTCCCTTGACATCCTCCATGAAACTGTGGGATCCTGGAGGACAGGGACCATGCCTTTTATTGGGTTGTCTCCATTCCATGTACTGGGTACATAGGAGAGATGATTTAATCCATGAAATTTCAACTTCACCAAAATGAGAATACAGAATACTGATGGAAGCATGTAGTCTTCCCAGCCCAGAGTGCGAAGCTAGGGAAGCTTCTGCACAGTTCTCGAGAATGAAACTTGAACAGAAGCTTCATCACTGATTTAAGAAGGAAAGAGAAAAATAGCTACTTCTCAAGATGTGGAAAAGCAGCCCTTCCATTTTCAGAGGAAATACAACTTCTCGCCACTGATATGTGTGTCCCGGGGATTGATGATGCTGAGGCTCTGGGACCTATCTTGAAGGAGAGATCTTGGTGCAGGACAGAGCTGTGGGCTGCCTCAGTTTCCCCTGTAGCCGCCATGCTCTCAGAAGAAACCGCCGTCCACTCCAGCTCACAGAGAGCTCGTGGTCACTGCCCTGTTGTGAAATCATGGCTTATGTCATCCCACTGGGTTCATCCCAAGGTCAGGCTCATCCCCCAGGAATGCAGTCCCTCTGCAGAGCCCTTCACAGCCTGCAGGAACCCTGGTCTGTCCTCGCCAGCTTTGCATGGTGGTGCCGAGGCTGCTGGGTAAATGTCAGGCAGCCAGGTGTCTGAGACAAGTGGGACCAGCTGCCTGCCCTGGAAGCTGGCAGAGCTCCAGCCCTTGCCTCGTTGTCCCAGTGCCTGCAGCTCCCATGTGTTCAGGATGCAGAGAGGAGCTGAGATCCCAGCACATGGCCAGGGAGCCCAGCTGGCTCGGGCAGCAGTTCCCAAGAATGCCAAGACCCACCTCCAAGACCACATGGGAGGACTGGCCTCCACTTGCCTTGTCCAATATGGAGCCACTGGCCACATGTGGCTACTGGGTACTCCAAATATGGCCAGGGCAATGGAGGCACTGAATTTTTAACTTTACTTCATTCTGTCTAAATCCAAATTTTAAAAAACTGATACTTTATTCTGTTCTTGAAAAACTCATATGCTTAGATATGTTCAAAACTACTTAGGTATTTGGATCTACTGGGAAGTTTGTGAAATTTAAATACCGATCAAGTCAAGAAAAACATATCATCCAAATCAAGATGGGCTGTAAGTGTGACGTGCACACCAGATTTTGAAGATCTTACCAAAAAATTGAATACATCATATTCCATTAATACTTTTATATTAATTACATGTTGAGATAATAATAGTTTTCATACCTTGAGTTAAGCAAAGTATATTATTAAAATTAATTTCTCCGGTTTCATTTTACTTTTTTCTGATTTCGCTATTGGAACATTTAAAGTCACACAGGAGGCTCACATTTTATTTCTATGGGTCCATATCAGCCTTGTCCAGGACAGAGAGCATCCCACCATCCCTAAACCGATAGAAGATGGTCCAAGTAAGTATTCCAAATCATTGAGTAGGCCAAGAATAAACAAGCTCAATGAAATTCTAAGGAATTTCTTTTCTGAACAAGAATTTCTGCTCCCTCCTTCCTGTCCTCCATAAATAAATCCTGTTGTTTGAAATGCCTGTATAGTTAGGTGTTGATCACTTTCATCAGTCAGAGTCTTCCATTAAGACATCAGGGAATAAGAATTCTACTATCTAGTAGGCATCATGGAGGGGGACTTTAAATGTATATTTTTGTTTATTAACGCTTTACTTCTGTGATTTAAAAATATTCTGGTATGGTATATTTAAGCAGTCTATGAGGCTATGGAGACAAACTTGAAAAACAACCCCTACAAACATACCCTGAGTCTTTAATTCTTTTATATGAATGCTATAATGTTTAATGCACTGATCTGAGAGTTGCTTTCATGAGATAGCCTTACACTAGATTTTGTCACGTCAAGTCACAGAGGACCCCATTATATTTTTACCAGCCACGTAGTATTCCATTGTATGGAGAAACTTGATTTTCTTCTGATTCATAGGAACTTAATTTCCCATTTCTTTTTTATGTTACAAAATAAATGCTGCAATAAACATTATTTTGTGGCCGGGCACGGTGGCTCACACCTGTAATCCCAGCACTTTGGGAGGCCGAGGCAGGTGGATCACGAGGTCAGGAGATAGAGACAACCCTGGCTAACATGGTGAAACTCCATCTCTACTAAAAAAAAAAAAAAATACAAAAAATTAGCTGGGCACGGTGGCAGGTGCCTGTAGTCCCAGCTACTTGGGAGGCTGAGACAGGAGAATGGCATCAAGAAGAGCTTGAAGTGAGCAGAGATCGCACCACTGCACTCTAGCCTGGGCGACAGAGCAAAACTGTGTCTCAAAAAAAAAAACAAAAAAAAACATTATTTTGGTTACATCTTTTTGAACATGCGTGAATGTTGTTTTAGAATTCCTAGAAGTGAAATGGTGGACTGGGGGTTAGTCCTGTTTTTATTTTGATAAATATTGCCAATTTTTCCTCTAAAAGAATTTTAATAATTTATATCTGACTGATGGTACAGTCAGAAAAGGGGTACTGATGTCCCTTTTCCCACATCCCCCCCCTACCCAACATTTTGTCAGCCTTTTGTTTTCCTATTCGAATGGGTAGTCAAGGCCATTGGTGTTTAAGTACCTATTTCCCAGGCTTCGAAGAGAGAAACGAAGGGAATCTGCCTTTTATATTGGATAATAGTGTGTATTATGTGAACTGTTTTTTATAATCTTTGTCCATTTTTCTCTAAGATTGTTTGTCATTTTTAAACAGAAGCTCTTTATGTGCATTGGATCCTAAACTTTCACTAATAAAATATAGTTAAGTATTTTGTCTTAACATGCTGCCTTTTCTTTTTCTGTCTTCTTTTTACTTTTTAATTGAAGAATAACATATATGCCGAAAAGTACGTGGTTTTAAAACAGTGAGTTCATCAAGTTTCACAAAATGAACATATCCTAGGTCAAGAAATAAAAACTTTTACCTGCCAGGAGGTTCCCTTCTTACACCCTCCCAGTCTCTACCTCCTTTCTCCATCTAAAGTTAATGATTTCCAAGCAACGATAACTATCAAAAAATGAGTTTAGCCCTTTAAAAATTTATAGAGAATAATCATATGCCATATACTTCTCAGTGCCCGGCTCCTTATTTCTGTTGGTCAGTATCATGTTTGTGAAATTCATCCATGTTACACAACATAGGTACAGATTGTTTGCTTTTATATAACATTGCATTTAATAATTGTATCATACTTTACCTATTCTGTTTCTGATGGACCTCTGAGTTGTTTTTATTTTAATTTCAGAGTTTGGCTTTTATAAACAATGCTGCCATGAATATTCTTGTACATGTTTTTCAGTGTATCTTTATATCCTTTGCAGTTGGGTGTATGCCACATAGCATACACAGAATATAGACAATGTCACTTTTTCAAAGTAGTTGCATCATTTCATGGACCTATCAGCATTGTAAGAGTTTGGGCTGTTCCACATTCTCATCAACACTTGGTATTGTGAGTCTTTCTAATTTTAACCATTCTGATGGGTAGATAGTGGTATTGTGTTTGCCTTAAATTTGCATTTCTTAGATGAGTAATAAAGCTGAGCCCTCTTTCATATGTTTGTTTGCCATTTGGGCATCCTCTTTATGATGTACCTGTTTGAGTCTCTCCCATTTCTCTATTGGGCTTTTGTATACGCCAGGGTTCAGTTAGGAGAAAGATTCCACACTCAGAAATTTGAACAAAGAAAAAAAAGTATTGTAAATATTTCTTAAGTAGGCAAGAGATGGCAAATAACAAAAAGAGGTAAAAGAGGACTCTAAGTTGTATCTGGGTAGCAGCTGCAGAAAGCTACCACTCCTGGGGCTGAGAGAAAAGGAAGCCAAGGAAGAAACTTGGCAGCTTAGAAAAGAGGCCTCTAAAAGCAGAGATTCAGATAGCTGAGATGATGCAGCTGTCGCAGAAATTTGTCACATGCCTCTGCAATAAAGACAAAGCCTGCTGGGCTGTCCCAAAACCATGAGAAATGCCTACTGTCACAGGGATGCTGCAGGAACTCATAGCCCTTGGACTGTTCTGCTTACCACCAATGGCAAAATCCAGGGAGACAAAATATCCCTGTCCCTCTTCCATTCTTGCAGTCTCCATCAGTGATCCCTATTGACACAGCCTGACATAAAGCCACTGGGCCAAGCGGGAACTGAATACAGATCTCAGCTCCAGTATTGCAAACTAGGGGGAAATTGGGTGAATTTGGAGCTGAGAGGCAATAAATTAATAGCTGGCACAGTTGTGTGTCATTTTGTATTGATTTGCAGGAGTTCTTTATATATTCCAGGAATAAGTTGTTTATTGGTAATTTGCTTTGCAAATACATTCTCCCACTCTGTGATTTATCTGTGCTTCTTCATGATGTCTTTTAATGAACAAAAGCTTTTCATTTTAATGCAGTTCAATTAATCAATCTTCTTCTATGGCACTACTTTAGATATCTTACTTAAGAAGTCTTTTCTACCCTAAGGCTGTAAGAAAACTCTCCAATGTTTTCCTTAGAAGCTTTATTGTTTTCCTTCCACACTTAGATTTATAAACTACCTGGAATTGATCTTTGTATATGGACAGGTTGGTGTGAGGTAGGGAGTCAAGTTACCTTTTTCTCTATATTATTCAATTGGCCTAGCAGTGTTTATTGAAAGGACATTGTTTCTCCATTGCAGTGTGCTTTTTGTCATGGATCAAGCGTCCCTGACTCTCTCTGACCTCTTTCCTGTTCATTGGCCTATTTATCCATCCTTGAACCAATGCCACAGTCTTCACTGCTGTAGTTTCATCATAACTTTGAATAACCAGAAGAGTAAGTCCTTCCACCTTCTTCTTCTTCTTAAGGAGTACCTTGGCTATTCTTAGCCCTTTATAGTCTCATTAAAATTTAAGTCAGCTTGACAATTTTCTCCAAAAAACAGATATTGAGGTCTTTATTGAGATTGCATCAAATATAATAAATCATCTGGAGAGAACTGGCATAGCTAAAATCCAACCCAAGAACAAGGTATATAGATCCATTCATTTACATCTTAGTAATAATGATTTCATTATTAAATAATAAAAGGTAATATGGTGATGATTATTAATGATAATACTTTATAATTATTATACAGAAGCCTCACATACCTTTCATTAGATTTATGTTTTAGATGTGAAAATTTAATGCTGTTGCAATTTTTTTTTTAATTTTTAATTTCTGTTTGTCACTGGTAAATTGAAACAACTGTATGTATGGTGATTTTTAAATTTCCAATAAAATCTGATTACTCTTTTACTTTATTATGTCTAAGTTTTCTCTCCTGCTTTAGAAAGTCTTTATTACCCAAACCCTAAAAATTATTCTGCATTTTATTCTTGTGCTTTTAAAGTTTTGTTTTTAAATCTGTAGATTTTTAACCTATTTGCATTTCACTGCATTAATGTTGTAAAACAAAGATCTTGTTTTATTTTTATTATTCTGTAAATTTTCATAGACACATGGGTCTGTTTCCAGACTCTGCACTCTTTTCCATTGATGTATCTTTCTTTTTCCATGTAATAATAAAATATAATTAATGTATTTAAAATACACTTTAACTACTATAAAGGTATATTTTGATAACATAAACCCCTCATTATCTTTGTCCAAAACTGTCTTGACAATTCCAGAATTCTTTTCTTTTCTGTATGATGAACATTAGAATAACTCTTTCAGATTCTATATGTTGCATTGTTGATTACAAATGCATTGAGTTAATTGATTAATTTGAAAGAAATTGATTGTCTTCAGAGTACTGAGCCTTTCCGTAGACTCAATAGAAACATAATATGCCAATTTACTCATTAAATTTTCTTTTATGTCTCCAATGAAGTTTCATAAGTTTTATTTTTAGTATTTTTTAAAAATTAAGGTTTATGTAAGTAATGCATTAACATGATCTAAAAATTAGAAGTATACCCAGAGATATCTCAGTCCCAGTCCAGTCTCTTCACCTACAGGAAATTATTTTTATTAGTTACTTGGCTTTATTAGTTACGTGTCTTGTTTTGTTTGAGATGTGGTCTGGCTTTGTCACCCAGGCTGGAGTTCAGCCTTGAACTCCTGGGCTAAAGGAATCCTCCCGAGTCCTGGGACCACAGATGGCCACCACCACACCAGGCTAATTTTTTATTTTTTTATTTTTATTTTTTTAAGAGATGGGGTCTCACAATGTTGTCCAGGTTAGTACTGAACCCCTGACCTCAAGCAATCCTCCCACCTTGGATTCCCAAAGTGCTGGAATTATAGGTGTGAGCCACCATGCCTAGTCTAGTTTTGTGTTTATCCTCACAGGGTTTCTTTAGGCAAAAAGAAACAACTACAGATATCATTTTGACCTCCTTGTCTCTCTTACAAGAAAATGTGGCTCACAGGCACATTGTTTGAATTTTGCTTTTTGTCACTTAGCATTATTAGCTCAGCTTCCTCATTCTTTTCCTGTGCTGCACACTGTCCCTTTTCTGTGGATATGAAATAGTTTATTTAACCAGTCCCTTATAAATGAATATTCAATTGTTTTAAGTTTTTTGATATTACACATTTTCCTACTATAAAATAACTTTGTATTATGTCACTTTGCATACTTGCTGGTATATCTGTAGGATAATTTCCCAGTAGTGAGACTGCTAGGTGTTTGGGAAAAAAAACCTCAAACTGTGTGTTCTCCTGCTCTCACCTCTCACAACAATCATCACAGAAGACTTCTGTGACCCTAAAATATGTGTGGAGTTCTTCACACCACCAAGTGAGCCATTAGTTCTGCAGTGAACACTGCAGTGTGAAATGCTGATTTTATATATTTATGAAGATTGTCAAATTGCCCCACACAGGATTGGTTTTATTTTGCTTTAATCCGGCAATACATGTAGCTCTTCCACCATAACCTCTCCCAACAGTGGATGCTCTCAAACCATTGGATGCTCCAATGTGACAAGTCAAAATCGATAGCTTCAGAGTATGGAGCCTTTGCCACTTGAATTTCTCTGAGTGTCCTCTATTTCAATTCAATTCTGACACCATCTACTGAGAGGTAGTGTCAGATCTTACAGTGTGAGGGCTCAGTCCCCAACACTTCCCTGACTTCAGATGTCAGTTGCAAGTGTGGGCCTCTGGAACTTCTGACTGAAGGGCTTCAAGTTAGAGTCCCCACAACCCCCTCTTTGGGCTTGACTAACTTGCTGGAGTGGCTCACAGAACTCAGGGAAACACATGTACCAGTTTATTATAAAGGCTATCACAAATGAATCAGATGGAGAGATGCACAGGTGAGGTACAAAGGAAGGGGCACTGAGCTTCCATGCCCTCCCTGGGCACCACCGTTCAGGAAGCTCCATAAATTCAGCCACGTGGAAGCTCCAGACCCACTCCTCTGGGGCCTTTTATGGAGACTTCACTGAATAGGCGTGACTGATCAACATGTAGAAATGTGATTGGACAAAAAGGACATGATCCAAACCCAGCCAGGCCTGTCCGTTCAGATTCCTTTTGGCCTCTCTGTGCGGTATTTTTTTCTCCAGGGTATGGGGCAGGTGGCAGGAGGAAGGAGAAGGCCAGAGAGAGATTCTGTTTTCTGAGGTCTGCTTCTGAGGCCTAAAGTGCCCCAACATTATGATAATGGCTATGGGAGTTAGGAGGCAGGATGAAAACCTCTAGATAGATACATAGACAGGCAGACAGATAGATAGATAGATAATTATATGATATATATCTCATAATGTAGGTCACCAGGAAATGTTGATTTTATATATTTATAAACACTGCCAAATTGCCCTACACAGGGTTGGCATTATTTTGCTTTGAACCAGAAATACTTGTGGCTCTTTCACTATGGTCTCTCCAATAATGTAGTGTATGTTCTCAAACCATTGGATGTTCCAATCTGATAGGTCAAAACTGGTATCTTCAGGTATTGAGCCTTTGTGATTTGCATTTCTCCTGTTATGAGTGAATTTGAGCATCTTTTCATATGTTTCAGGGTCATTTGTGCGTATCTGTTGTCCTGAGATGTTTTTTATTGGGTTCCACTGGGTTTTGTTTCCAGGCACATTGCCTCATTTAGTCCTCACAATTAACTAGCATGGTAGTCATTGGAACATCCATTTTACAGATGAGGAAGGAAGGGAAGGCTTAGAGAATTTAGGCAACTCGGTCAAGTCCCACAGCTAACTAGGATGCAGAGTTGGGATACTCATCCACTTTTGTCTGACTGCAAAGCCGCCTTTCCACGGCATCACCCTGAGTCTAGGTGAGACAAACCTTATCTTCTATCTGAGTCTCATTTCAGAACCAAGATCTAGAGTCAAGCAGCTTCTGCTTGAATGTCTCTGGTGACAGGGTCCAAGCAGCCCGTCCCTGTCTCTGTAATCTTTTTTAATTATGGTAAAAGACATATAATGTAAGATTCACCATTTTAATCTTTTTAGGTGTACAGTTCCGTGGCATTGAGCATGTTTACATTGTGTGAATGTATCCAACCTGTGAATCCAACTCCAGCCTGTGAATCCAACTCCAACCTGTGAATCCAACTTTTCCATCATCTCAAACAAACTCCACATTCATTAAACAATAATTCCCTACTTCCCTCTACCCAAAGCTCCTGGCAAGCACATGTCTACTTTCTGTTTCGATGAATTCAATTACTTTAGGCACCCCATATAAGTGGAATCATACAAAAGTGTACTTCTGTAACTGGCTTATTTCACTTATCTTTGTCTTTGAGGTTCATCATGTTGCCCTATGTGTCAGAATTTCCCTCTTCTTAAGGCAGAATACCTCCCATTTTATGCATAGCCCACATTTTTGCTTATCCATTCATACATAGATGGATTTTTGGGGTTGCTTTCACCTTTTGGAATGAAATATCCAATCAAGTCCCTCCTTTCACCTCTTGTGTGTATGTGCCCACAAGTGGAATGGCCAGCTCATACAGTAATTCTACACTTAATATTTCAAGGACTCCCCACAACCACCGCTCTTTGGACTCTCTAGTTTCCACAGCACTAAATTCACCTCCAGACTCTCACCCATGTTCCAGAGATGCCCTGGCTGCTTTCTCGGAATTCTCCTAGAGCCAGACATCCAAGGTGGAGGCTTTTAATTCCTTAGACTTTGGAAGGAACCCAGTGCTTGTGATCTCCTAGTTGGTCTTGCTGTTTGTCAGGTAAAATTCAGGCCCTTCACACACTTCTCTCTGAGTCATGAAGCTGCACCCTCAACCCCCATGCCCTGAAGCAGGTATCTGTAGCTTTACCCACTTTGCATCCATATCTCCATCTTCTGGGGAAAACACCAGGATTGGGGCAGTCCTCTTGAGGCACTGTGGTCAGTTTTCGGGGGACGGCCAGCCAAGGGCCCTGCCCTTCCCCAGCTAGGGGCTGGGCATCATTGAGGCTCCCACTCTCTCCCAACCCTCTCTCTCTCACTGTTTTTTCCTCTCCTGCTTTCCCCTCCCTCCCCTTTCAGTCTGGACAGATACAGGTAAGGTCAACACTTGCCACCCATCTCATGCCAGCAGAGTTTTCCTGAAGTAGCTACCTATTAATTTCTGTCACCTGGATCTCACATTCTTCAGCCTTTCCTATGATTCTCCCAACACACTTCAATTTCTGTGCAAGTTATCCAGACCCAGTGAACTGTGCACATTGCACTCCCTGCTGCAGACGGAAAGGGAAAGACACCCTTATTTTAGCTGAAACCTGGTTCTGCAAGGCGTAGCTCTATTCCCCTCTGCACCGCCAGCACTGCTTCCTGTCATTCCTAGATTATATAAGGACAGAGCTGACACCAGACATGCTCTTTCCTGTTTGGTAGCCAGGGAAGGGCACATACCTGTCTCCCAAGGGCAAGACCCAGGTGGCCACCTCTTCCACTTCCCTCCCATGTGGCCACTGTGTTGGGCAAGCCAGCAAGGCTGCGGAGAATGTTTACTGAATTGACTTGCAGAGAGGTGGGCGGGATCCTACGCAATTTGGGTTTTCCTCTGCTTAAACAGACACTCAACTAGTTAATTAACTGATTCAAGAAGTGGGGGATTGACAGCATTTTTGAAAAGCGCATACAGTGACAGAAGCCAGGCTCAGATGAATGCAAAGGGAAGAAGCTTTGTTGAACACTTCCCAAGGAATGACAGGAGAATGTTGTAAAATGAGTCTAGAGAGTTCAGTGATATCCTCTCCAGTGTCGTGCAAGACACAGCCCACTGCGTCATCCCCACTTGATTCTGGATGGAGCTGTCACCTATGTCTGTGCCCTGCCCCTTTAGAGAACAGACATGTTACAATGGACCTGATTGTGGAGCGGCAGGTGGTAGGGGAATTACCTAAGATATTATGTAGAAAATGCCGAGCACCGAATGTGGCCACTCAATGATGACCAATAAGGTCATCATCATAGTTGTCATCATCACTATGGAAACCCAGTGGGGGCTGCCCAGCCTGGGATAAGGGGGAGAGGCCAGCACACACCAGCCAGCCTTGCCCTCTGGACCCTTTCCTGAGTTGTATTCACTATGTACCCAGGCAATAAGCAATGGCCAGGGAGGTTCTAATGTCATCTGCTGACTTCTAGCCCAGGTTCCCCCAGAAGCAAGCCAGGGGTTCCAGTCTTTGATTTCTGTCTCTGATTGTTCCTCTCAGAAGCCTTCCTGGAGGAACGAGGCATCACAAGGGCTTAAAGGATAAGACTGAGCCAGCACGGACATGAGGGTAAGAGTGAAGAGTCCTTAAAAGAAAGTTAAGTGTCCCAGGAGAGACTCCGGCCAGGGACTGTGCACACAGTATGATTGTGGTCCGGAGACACTGGGTTTGGAGACATGTGGACTGGAGCCTAAACCCTGGCTTGTGTCAGCACTGACACTTAGAAAAGTCACTCTCCCCGTCTGAGGGTCAATTTCTCCCTCTAAAACCAGGGATAAAATACTTATTCCAAACAGATACTAGGTGGAATCAATGAGGCCACATATTTTGAAGCCCCCAATAGAGTCTGGCACATAGAACTAGCTTGATGGGCGTTGCTCTTTATTCTTCCCTCATGCATCAGTTCTGTGGCCTGTGTCTTACAACATCTGGATCCAGGTTTTAGAAGACTGCTATGGCCAGGTGAGAGCTGGAGCTAGAGGGCAGCCTGAATCTGAGGATGCAGTGATAAGAAGAAATCCACTTGGCCCATGGACCTGAGCTTGGCTGAGTCTCTCCTAAGGAGCAGCCCATGGTGAGTGGCAGCCATGGAGTCAGGTATTGGGGTTGGGGGTGGCAGGGAGGGACAGTGGCCAGCCATGCATTCCTGTGAGAGAGCCCCACAGAGGCCCAGCCTGGCCAGGCATCTCAAACTTGAGCAGCTCAGAGGGACTCTTGCTGCCCCCTCCAATCTCAAGTAGCCCCTCTCACCAGAGTCACCGTCTTACACATCATTATATGCATGCTTCCTGGTTTTTGCCTGTCTCCCTAACAGGAAGGGAAGCTTTTTTGGGGTTTTGTTTCTCAGTGAGTTTCCAGCAAGAAGCACCATGCCTGACACAGGGCAAAAGAGCAATAAATGCATACTAAATAAATCAATGAATAAGCTAAAAGCTATGATTCCGAGCACCGCCTGTGTGGGTCTCAGTTCTCCCAGAGCAGACCCTGAGACAAGGACTCAACTGCAAGTTTATTATTTGGGAGGTGAAAAAACACTGATAGGTGGGTAGGGGAGGCAAGGAAGAAAAAGAGCCAATAAATGGCATGTTATCAAACGATTTGGCGACTAACATCTGATCCCAATAGGGAACTGCACTGCGGGAGCCTGCATAGGACACAGCCCTGAGCCCTCTTGCAAGAGGGAGGGTGTATTAGTCCATTCTCATGCTACTCAAAAAGACCTACCCGAGACTGGGTGCTTTATAAAGGAAAGAGGTTTAATTGACTCATAGTTTAGCATGGCTGGGGAAGCCTTAGGTAACTTACAAACATGGCAGAAAGGGACGCAAACATGTCCTTCTTCACATGGCAGCAGAAGAGAGAAGAATGAGAATAGAGCAAAGGGGGAAGCCCCTTATAAAACCATCAGATCGTATAAGAACTTACTCATTATCATTACTCATGAGAATAGCATGGGGGAAAACACCCCATGATTCAATTACCTCCCACCAGATCCCTCCCATGACATGTGGGGATTATGGAAACTATAATTCAAGATGATATTAGGGTGAGAATGCAGCCAAACTATATCAGAGGGGCAGCCACAGTGTTTCTCCATCAACTCCTGGCACTTGTGGGTAGAGGATGCCTCCTTGTTGGAGAGCAGGGAAACTGACTGCCATGCTGTCGTCTTGACTCCAGTGCCCCAAGAAATGTTTCAGGCACTGAAGTGCAGGCTCCAGCAGGTGGGAGTGGGGCTGTATGCACAGAAGAGACCAGGACAGGACAGCATCTGCTTGACCTCCTCACTGGGAGATTAGAAGAATGTGAGTGTGAGGAGTAGAGAAATGAGTGTTTAGGACTACAAAGTGCGAGTCAGTGAAGTGATTTTCTGGGACAAAGAAAGAGCTCCCAAAGTTATTCCTGGTGCCTGCATCCTCTCCACCTCCACCAGGGACTTCTGGGGAATCAGGGCCACCTGCCTCTCCATCTCCATGTGGAATGATACCTTTCAGGTGTGCTACTCTTTACAGCCTGTTTGGAGATGCCCTCTGAGGGCCCTTCTCCCTGGTCATGCTGCATTGCTAGGCAACCTCACATGTCTGTCCAAAGACTCTGTTCCCACTGGATGGTTCACCCATGAGTACACTCATTTGCTCATGTCTCCTCCAGGCCTTTTCCGAGATAATAGGACAAGTCAGAGAAGGGTTCTGGCTTCAGATGCCATGGGGTTTGCTTCAGCTTCTTAAAAGATAGCATGCAAACAGGGGAGGCTTTTGGCTAATTCTTAAACTGTGACTAATGCTAATTAACCTCTTTGTGTTTTCTGAAAGAAAGTTCGGCGGGGAGGGGGACTAAAATGTTTTGCAAATGGCAAAGTGGCTATGACTGCTAGTACCAGGCCTCAATTTGGGCCAGTATAGGACTTACAATTTTTCCTTAGGGAGTAACAAGTTTCTTGATTATCCTTATAGAGAAGGCCACTGTATAATAATTTCTCATGGGACAGAGTCATGAGCTGGCCTTAAACCATGAAGCAAGCCAACAGAAACCTAAATTCTTCATAGCAACTTTATTCCTGATAGTCAATGTCTGTCTACAATTGCATAGATACACATTTTATGGTATAGTTATACTGTAGCATTTTCTATGGTAATGAAAATGAATGAACTACAACTACATGCAACAACATGGATAAATTTCCCAAACATAGTGTTGACTGATAGAAGCCAGACACAAAAGACATACTTTTGTATATCTTTTGTATGTCATCACATAGTGTATGTGATACTATACGATCTCCTGCATATCAATTAAAAACAGGTGAAAGCAATCTACAGTGTTACAAGTTGTGGTGGTTTTAAAATGTTTCTGCAAAATGTTTGACATTCCTCACTTTGAAAGATGGAGCCTAATTAACTCTCCTTCAAAATAGGCTAGACTTAGTGACTTGCTTCTAAAAAAATAAAATGTGGCGGAGGTGATGTCATGTAATTTCTAAGGTGGGCTTCACATGACTCTCTGGAGGAAGCTGGCTGCCATGTTGGAAGGAAACTCAAGCAGCTTTTAGTGGGGCCCTACATGGGAAGAAATAAAGGCCTACAAACAACCATCCTCAAATTACAAGCCATGTGAGCGAGCCACCTTTGGAATAGATTCTCCATCCCCAATCAGGCCTTCAGATTGTTACAACCCTGGTTGATATTTTCACTACAACCTTATGAAAGACTCCAAATCAGAACCATCCAGGTAAGCTGCTCCAAAACTCCTGAACCATAGAAACTATGAGAGATAATAAACATATACTGTTGTTTTAAGCAACAGAGAACTAATCCAGATGTCAGAATACTTCCTCTGGGTGAGGGGGAGTACCAACTGGAAGTGGGCCTAATGAGACTTCTGAGGGTACTGATAATGTTATTTGGTGATGTGTGTGCTGATTTCATGGATGTATTTGGTTTGTGAAAAGTTATTCAGCTATGTGCTTATGTCTTGTGCACTTTATTTTAAAATAATTTATTTGAAATAAAGTATAGCAAAGATTTATTTGTACATTTCACCAAGAGTTGGCTGCATTTTCAACTCTTTTTCCTTAAGAATAGATCACTTTAATGTAGATATTTTCTTTCTTTTTTTTAATTTATTTTTTTTTAAGTTCCAGGATACATCTGCAGGACATGCAGGTTTGTTACATACATACACATGTGCCATGGTGGTTTGCTGCACCTATCAACCCACCACCTAGGTATTAAGCCCTGCATGCATTAGCTATTTATCCTGATGGTCTCCCTCCCCCAGCCCCCACCAACAGGTCCCAGTGTGTATTGTTCCCTTACCTGTGTCCATGTGTTCTTGCTGTTTAGCTCCCACTTATAAATGAGAACATGCCAAGTTTGGTTTTCTGTTCCTGTGTTAGTTTGCTGAGGATAATGGCCCCCAGCTCCATTTATGTCCCTGCAAAGGACATGATCTCATTCCTTTTTATGGCTGCATAGTATTTCATGATGTATATGTACCACATTTTCTGTATCCAGTCTATCATTGATGTGCATTTGGATTAATTCCATGTATTTGCCTCTGTGAATAGTGCTGCCATGAATATACATGTGCATGTATCTTTATAATAGAGTAATTTATATTCCTTTGGGTATATGCCCAGTAATAGGATTGCTGGGCCAAATGGTATTTCTGGTTCTAGGTCTTTGAGGAATTGCCACACTGTCTTCCACAATGGTTGAACTAACTTACATCCCCACCAACAATGTAAAAGCATTTTTATTTCTCCACAGCCATATGCACATTACACTTTGATAAAAAGTTCAAAAGTGTTTGCCAAGAGGAAAAAGGAAAAAAACGTATTTAACCCCAGCACTGATCCCTGTTCAGTACAGTGGACTCACCACTCCCAGGAAGTATTGCCAGGATGCTTAGAGATATACAGAGATCTGATTTTAGGCAGCCTGAGCCTTGGATGAGTCTCAGTTATTTCTTACATGCAGCCTCCATGAAACCAAGCCAAGGAGGTGTGTGGGAGAGACCCTGTGAACAGGCAATTGCCTTTGCTCTGACTTTCTATCTTAGACTGTTTTATTGCTCTCCCCAAAACTAATAAAGTGAACTCAGGACCTTAGCTTCCCATCATTTCCAGAATGGGAGATTTTGAATCCAGCTATACAAACACAATGGGATGGGTTCCCATCCTGAAAAACTAAGCCCCTGAACCCAGGCTTGTGGGAACCCCAAGGTGTGGGGTGGCTGGGGATGACCTGTCTCAGAGCAGTCAAGCCTTCCTGCTTGCCAACATCACTGTCAGTGAGAATAGTCTGCTGCCTTCATTTCATTTTCTTCTAAATTCCATATTTCTACTAAAGCACTTTATCAACGTTGCAATCACTGTTATCATCACAGTTGACAGGTTGAGCTCATTTCTTATCTTTTTTTTTCTGTTTTATTCCCTTAAGCCTTTGAATGGCTTGGGTCCAAAGCTAGACCGAGGAGGGCTTATTTCAATTTAATTCCATAGATAGGAACATCGATACATGTTTCGTATCTATTCTAAATTCCTCTGTGAGTGCTGCATAGGGCCCAGCAACCTCCTGCATCTTCCTAATGTTCTTTTGCCACTTTTTCTTCCAGTCCTCCCTTCATAAACCCTTCATCCACTTCAGCCAAGACCACCTACTCATGGTGCTCCATGTTGTCCTGGAATATTCCCACCTGTATGATTTTTCTGATCCCATTTGATTTTCCAGCTCCTGTAGACCCTTCAAAATCCCATCATTATCCTTCCTGGCAGGAACCTTCCTTTATTCCTTTACTAAAAGTAGGAGTTCTCTTTGCAATCCTGCTCCAGGAAATCGCTACCAGATCCTCTCTTTTGAGGGTTTTTTCTCTGTGTAGGAAAGGGCTGTTTCCTCATCTGATCTCCTTGCCAGAACATCCACTGCAGGGCAGAGGTGAGGGCAAGTTGATCTGAATTCCTACATGGTCAGTAAAAAACAGGAGGTCCAGGAACCTGCCCACCAGGTGCCTGACTGACATTCCAAGAGTTCAAGAGTCTCAGTTTGCATTGCTCCAGAAGCTGACCCTGAACAAAGATCTGACTGTGCAGGTTTGTTACACAGGTAAATGTGTGCCATGGTAGTTTGCTGTACCTATCAACCCATGACCTAGGTATCAAGCCCTGCATGCATTAGCTATTTATCCTGTGCTCTCCCTCCCCCTGCCCCCCGACAGGCCCCAGTGTGTATTGTTCCCCTCCCTGTGTCCATGTGTTCTCCTTATTCAGCTCCCTAGGAAATGCTGGCAGGAATGCGACTGTGGCACAGACAGTTCTTCCACCTGCAAATGCATTTTGAAGATGGCCACCACAATAATGCCTGGTGCCATGGGAGATGCTGGGAAGTTCCCGGTGGGGTGTGAAGGAAGTGCTGTGGTTCTCTGCAACTCCCAGCAGTCATTGGCTGACTGCTGCTGCTGGGGGTGTTCCTTCCTTGGCACATCCCACCTGTTGTGTACAGGCAGAGTAGCCTTCAGTGCTCTGAAAAAAAAAAAAAAAAAATAGCCCCAAGCCACAGTGATGCAGATACTGACACTGGGTGTTGGAATGGGTCAGCCCATACTGGACTCATGATGTGGGGTGGGGCTTGGTGACCCTGGGCTTATCTTACAGAGTTCACAAAGATTTACAGGAGCACAGATGAGTGGGACCTCACACACGAGGGCCGGGCATCCTCCCCAGCAGACAGACGAGCGAGGCTTGTGCACACCATGGTCTCCAGTCAGGGGAGTTTCTCCCCTGCTCCTCTTCTGTCCTTTTCTGTTAACCTCTCTTTTCCCACAGGAGCCAGCAGGCCGTCCATCAGAAAGATCCATCCGAGGAAAGTGGGAGTGTGCTGATCAGCACCATGGAGCCCTGCTCCTCTCACAGGACTGGCAGACCCCTGGAGGGACAGTCACTGGGTGGCTTGCCACTGGTCTATAATTACAGCTTGGTGGGAGCCTCACATGAGCCAGTCACTTGGGCTTCAGCTGAGTCCCTAAATTTCCACTTGGTACACCCTCACTCTGTGCTACCTTGTGTGTTTGATACCATACAATATTTACTTCTGGTATTTATTCAACTAGAACTCATGCAACCAGTAAGAATACAAAAAGCACTTTGGGAGGCCAAGGTAGGAAGATTGCTTGAGCCTAGGAGTTTGAGACCAGCCTGGGCAATGTAGTGAGACCCCATCTCTACAAAAAAAAAAAAAAGAGAGAGAGAGAGAATTTAGCTTGGCATGGTGGCATGCACATGTGGTCCTACTTGGGAGGCTGAATTGGAGGACTGGTTGAGCCCAGGCGTTCAAGGCTGCAATAAGTCATGATCACACCACCGCACTCTAGCCTGGGTGACAGAGTGAGACTCTGTGTATCAGGAATAAATAAATAAATAAATAAATAAATACACCCCACAAAACCTCAAAACAAACAGTAAAAACATTGAAATCAAGAGCCAAAGTATTATGTGTCATGCATTCAGGGTTCCTCTTTAAAGTAGGCATCGAAACTTGGTACTGTGTGTTGAAGTGTCTCTCCAAGGGCATTAAAATCAACAGCTGTGTGGTGTATCTGGAATGGTTGGAGGCAAAGACAATCCCAAGCGATGAGAAATCTCATTGTGTGTATTTGTCTTCTATTCTGGAATCATTGTAAATATCATATGCAGATGAAAATGAATGTTGCTAGAGTTTTTGTTGATAACATTTTTATAGGCCAGAAGAGGAACTAAAATTGTCTTATCTTTGGAATGTTCCTGATAGAAAAAGTGGTTTCTTTGTTCCCTCCTTCACAATGTGCCACCACCATGGGGGAGGAAGCTTGAGACATATTGTCTTGAAAGTGGCCTCAGATGTTAACTGTTCTACCTTTTCCCCAAAGGTGGCCAAACATGAAGATGAAAGCCAAGAGGTTGCCTTCGAGGGAAGGGTAGGGGGAAGGACTCGTGAGACCTACTGGTCATTGTGGCTAGTAGCTCACAGAGTGGGGAAATGTGAACTCTGCTTTTCATGATTGTACAGATTCATGATTGTGCAGAGGCTTAGAGCCAAAGGTCCAGCCCAGCACCAAATGGACATCCAATCTGAAGCCATATGGGCCGATTCAAAACATTCAGTGAAGTTCTGCTAAATCCTTGGGTCGTGGCCGGATCCTAGCAGCCTTGACTTTCCTTAACAGATATACCTCAAACATGAGAAGCCGAGTCACTGTCTTTCACCCCTCACTGGACACTTCTTCCTTACCTCGGAGGGTGGTAAAAGCTTTTTTGTTGCTGGGCACAGTGACTCACACCTGTAATCTCAGCACTTCAGGTGGCTGAAGCAGGAGGACTGCTTGAGGCCCGGAGTTAATCAGCTTGGGCAACACTGTGAGATCCTATCTCTACAAAAACTAAAAAGGAATTATCCAGGCATGGTGGTGTGCATCTGCAGTCCCAGCTACTTGGGAGGCTGAGGCAGAAGAATCTCTTGAGGCCAGGAATTTGAGGCTACAGTGAGCTATGTTAACGCCACGGCACTCAAACCCAAGTGACAGAGCAAGACTTTGTCTCAAAAAAAAAAGAAAACACACAAAAAAAAGTTACTTGCAAGATGCCCAGACAAGTTGCTGCTGGTCACTCTGGCTCAGGTGCTCAATCCACAGATTCTCCGGATCATGACTGTATGACAGTCTTTGAGGTCAAAGGAAGCAGCTCTGGCCAGTCCTCACCGTACTAGAGAGTCTTAAAACATTGTTGGGCAAACACACACCATGGCCTGGCCTGCTTGTTCTTCTAGGGCACTTGCACTGATTCCTAAGGAGGAATCAGGCAAGATCTTCTGAGAGGGGCTGGTCTTACAGGAATAACAGTGTGGCCCCAAATAATCACACCATAAGCTAAATGTTTCAGCCCTATACTGTGCTGAGGAAGGCCTTATGGCTGGGCCATGAGAGGAGTTCTAAAGTCTAGAAGGAAAGTCAGTGCAGAAAAGAAGCTTAGAAGTTTTTCTTCACTCCCAATAGATGGTGAAGAGCCTCTGTGGTTTTCATTTCAACTTGCGAAATACTGGTGACATGAAGTCTAAGAAAAATAATCACTTTTAGGAGTGAGGTTTCCGTGCTCAGGTTCATATTGTCATCCTGAATTGCTCTCATCTTTTTTCTCTTTAGGGAATGGGAAGAGTCTGGACTGCCTCTCTTTCAGTTAGGCTCATCAAGTATCTACTGGGAAGGGTAGCACTTAGAAGGTCCACCCACTGCCAGAATTCAGGGGCCCTATAGATATGAATTTAGCCAATCTGGCCTTTAAGGCATTCTCAGTTTCTCAGTCTAGGAGTTGGAAATATTAGATGAATGCACAGTGGACTCCAGGAAACAACATGGACTTCCTGAAAGGCTCTCCCCTTCTCATCTATAGGTCTCAGCCCCAAAGTCATCCTCTCCAGAGGTCATCCTCATGAAGTTTTGCTACATCCTTAGGTCACGGCCAAGGCCCAGCAGCCTTGACTTTCCTCATCAGATATACCCAAACATGAGAAGCGAGTCACTACTCACTGGACATGTCTTCCTTATCTTGGGAGAGAGGTAAAAGGTTATTTGTTCAGATGGCTTCCTATCACCAATCTACCTGTCCTGCCACCCTCTTCACTCCCTTTGTGAGCATTTTACAATCTGAAATGCTGCGTGTGCCTCACTGTTTACTCCCTATCACACCCCTGAATGTGAATGTCCTAGAAGCAGTGATCACATCTGCCTGTCTGCCTTTCTCATTACTCTAAGAGAGCATGGGCTCTATGATATGTGTCAAATGAATGAATCCAGGTACTTAATACAAATCTTTTAAAGTACTTTGATTGAGCATTCAAGTGGTTGGCATCATTGGTAACTCCTGTAAGAGATAAAGGAGAGAAAGCTTCTTGATTTCAGGACTGGCTTTTGCAGGTGGTTAGAGTTTGGACAGGCCGAGAGGAGAAGGTATGGAGTTGACCTGCCAGGCAAGTAGAAGAAAGGAGACGTGAATGCACGGAATATTTATGCAGAGGAGACTGTGGAAAAAGCCCTGCCCCAGGGAAGAAGGTGAAAATCCTCTGGGACTGTGCCTTCAACCTGCACCCCTCTGAGAGCCAGTTCTCCATTTCACCAAAGATGTCAATGACCTGGCTGACACGTCTCAGAAGATTTATTGACATAAGAGACACCATTCTAAAGACTTGGCCCAGGATCACACATCAAACCTGCAAGTTTGAAAGGATTAGAAACATACTTGGGGCACATATTTCATCTTGACTCTAGACTTAATTAAGATATTGCTAGAGCAGTACCATAGACAAGCAAAGAGCTAGCACTTAATCCAGCCCTCCCCCATCCCTGTAAAAAATAAAATAAACGTGGATTGCATGGAGTGAAGTATTCATAATTATTTTATGCAGAAGGGGAAAAAAAAGAATGAAGAGGTACCAGAAACTCATGTCATCAATTTCGCAGATTTAGGTTTAATCAGAGCACCTTTTAATGCTAAAACACCAGCCTCTTTATTCTAAGATGTTTGTAGGTATCATCAAATCAATATCAGTTGAAATACTCTTTAATGATGTGATCATTTCAAAATTAGACTAATTTTAATTAGCAACAGAAGCATTTTTGGAACAGAAAACCTGTAGCTTTCTCAGCTGATCCAGGCTGCTGCTAACATTAAGGGTTTTCCTAGGGGGTAAAAAAAAGGCAGAATTTAACTTCCAATGAATATTAATCCTAATTTTCCCCAGCACCCAAGTTACTCTCCAGTAGTAAGTTAAGTTCTTAAGAAAGCTCTTGACCTTTTAAAAGTCTCTGAGGTGCTGTTGGGGGCCTACTGAAATGTATTACATGTGTTCTTCCCAGACAGTCACAAGATGGAAGGAGAAACTTGCCAGGGGCTTCTCAAGTCTAGAGTTCTTTACCATCCTGTGGATGGAATTCCACCCACTCTTGGCTTTCTCCATTCCATCAGTTTCCTACTTCCCCAGAGAACTAGAACTGGAGACTCAAGAATCAGATTCAGGTCTTGCTTAATCATGCTTCATTGTGCCACATGATCACATGATTGACCTACGTGATGCTTTTGTTTTTGTTGTTGTTGTTATTTTTGCTTTTTTGTTTTGTTTTTTTTAGATGGAGTCTCTCTCTGTGACCCAGGCTGGAATGCAGTGGTGCAATCCTGGTTCACTACAATGTCTGCCTCCCGGGTTCAAGTAATTCTCCTGTCTCAGCCTCCCGAGTAGCTGGGATTACAGGCCACACCCGGCTAATTTTTTGTGTGTTTTAGTAGAGATGGGGTTTCACTGTGTTGCCCACGTTGGTCTTGAACTCCTGAGATCGGGCAACCACCCACCACAGCCTCCTAAAGTGCTGGGATTACAGGCCTGAGCCACCATGCTCCACTGACTTACATGACGTTTTTAGGGCAAAACTTGCATTAGCTGCCTTTATTTAAACATTGGGAAATTTCACCCAAGAGCTAGCTTTCTTCCTCCTTTGATAAGCTGATAGATGTGAGTTGTCACACTTGGTCTCCTCTCCAGCACACCTTTCCAACAGAGCCTTGATTCTGCTCAGTTATTTTCCTAGCCTTGGAAACATCCACAGCCTTCTAAGCCAATCAGCATGGTTTTCTTCCGGGGTCTGTTATTGGTCCAAATGTGGCAAGCGATGTGGGTGCATTCAATCAGAATGAAGGAAACAACTTATAATGTCCTGCAATTGGAGAAACAGTTATTCTTGTTCACCTGGAAAGAGAATGAGAGCATGCAGTCCTGGCTGCAATGGACCACCAGCCAGCAATCACATGCACAGTCAATCAGAGGATGGAGCCAAAGCCGACCTCAAAAAAAAGGAAGACCCGGATTTCCAGGGGAATTATTGAGCTCTACTAGAATATGCATCAAGTCCGTTATCTCTGAAGATCCAGTTATGTGACAGGAAAACATTTCTGTATGTGTGAACTCACTTGGAGTCAGCACATGTACTCTTGGCTGCTAGAGCAAACCTAATCATAAGATGGGAAAATGACCCACATCCCTCCCTGTCATACTTACCATCTATGGCACCCATAGGTGGAGTTTCATCCCCTGACACCTGGGCTGAGTTCTTTGATGTTCATCTTTATGCTTGCAATGTTGCATTTACACATTCTAAGAAAGGCATCCTTAGGCAATTTCATCATTGTGCAAATATCATAAGGGAAACATACACACATGTAGATGGCAGAGGCTGCTACACACTTAGGCTGAATGTGATAGCCTACGGCTCCTAGGCTACAAACCTGTACAGTATGTTACTGTACTAAATACTATAGGCATTTGTAACATCATGGTAAGGATTTGTGTATTCAAACATACCTAAACATAGAATGCATAGAGTGAAAATATGATATGAAACATAAAAATGATACACTTGTATAGATTCCTTACTATAAATGGAGTTTGCAGACTGGAATTTGCTCTGGGTGAGTCAATGAGTGAGTAGTGAGTGAATGTGATGGCCTAGGACATTATTGTACACTACTGTAGACTTAATAAGCAACGTAGGCTGGGCATGGTGGCTCATGCCTGTAATCCCAGCACTTGGGGAGGCGAAGGCAAGTGGAACACTTGAGGTCAGGAGTTTGAGACCATCCTGGCCAACATGGTGAAACCCTATCTCTACTAAAAATACAAAAAATTAGCCAGGTGTGGTGGTGTGTGCCTGTAGTCCCAGCTACTCAGGAGGCTGAGGCAGGAGAATTCCTTGAACCCGGCAGACAGAGGTTGAAGTGAGCTGAGATTCCTCCGGCCTGGGCAACAGAGCAAGACTATGTCTAAAAAAAACAAGCCATATGTACTTGGGCGATGGCATATTTATAAAAAAAAAATCAATTAATTGTGCTACAACATCACAATGGCTATGATATCACTAGGTCACAGGAATTTTTCAGCTTCATTAGAATCTTATGGGACCATCATTGTTTATGAGTCCATCATTGACAAAAATGTCATTATTCAGCGCATGATTGTATTTTAATTGGTGGCCATTGGCCTAGTAGTAATTCAACAGACTTCTATAAGACACGCCCCATAGTGTCCTGTATATGATATTGTTGCTGTGATCAAGTGTCTATCCTCAGGGTCCTTGCAATCTTTCAGGGAGATGTGTTACCCTAGCTGGTCCACAGGTATGCACCTAGGACCACCATCATATCTTGGTGGCTGAACAACAATGGTGTAGGGTCACCCTGATTCAGCCAGAGCCAGAGCCATCCTGCAACAACCCCGCCACCCCAAGGGGAGGCTTCATGTCCACCTCTAATACAATTCCCTCTTTTGGAAATATGTAATCTCTGAGACTCAGTGGAAGCATATTTAAGCCATTACAAGCAAATCAAAACATGATAAATCATGAATTTTCCTCCTACTCCCAGTGGCCTCCTATAGATGCAAACTTTGACAAAGAATAAGCAAGAAGTAAAATATTCGAGGCAGACAGATGGTAGCCTGAAGTTACAGCTTCTCCTCATAACTTAAAACCCATTGAAATCTGAGCCTTATGATTTTCCTTTTTGCAGAAGTTGCAGGCGCTGGAGAGAATGTCTTTCCAGGCTCATGTACAGTTTTTGAGTTCCTGTTGTCCATTTTGACCTCAATTTCTTGCTGGCTTTCAAAGACCTCACAGCAACCCACAAGAAGAGCCAGCCAGATGAACTTTGCTGAAGATCATCCTCCTCAAAATATTCTCTTGAGGAAGACAGCCTCCTGCCCGTTTCACAAAAGCAGAATTACACCCTGTTTAAAACATTGGAAACAAGAGCAAATATGGCAGCAACTGGATAGCAAAGAGCGACTAGAGAAAACAAGATAAAGTACAAAAGTTCTTGGTTGCTCTCAGCAAGGCAGCTGGGTTAAACAATTAGTACTAATTGCCTTATGTCAAGCCGGCAGTTGCAGTAAACAAACACTATTCACAAAGAAACCAGCCTGAGCTTCTTCTGATTAAATAGTGTTGCATTTTTAAATGTGTTACCGATACATGCTGTGCCCTTAAGAAAATGACTACACTGTCACAGGCATAGCAAAGACACTTAGAAATAAATTCGGCTGCAAGATAAGGAAAGTACATGATAAATTAAGCTCTGCGTATAAATTCTTAAGAGCCTCCATTTTAATGCTGGTCATTATTCAACAAATTTTTCTAAGAAAATGCCAAATAGGCAGGAACGAGTAATTAGGAGAGAAAAGTGAAACTGTCATGGTTAATGGGTTGCAGCGCTGTTCTCTACCTTATCCTTCATGAAACTGGGCCTGAAGAGGTGAAATGGGTGGGGAGCCGGGGCTGGGGTGCCAAGCGCAGGTGCTCCCGGGAGCTGGTGGTTTCTCTGCCTGGCAGACATAGGCAGAGGAGCCGGGGGGGAGGGGGGGTAGAAGGGGTCACAGAAAGAGGGGTGCCAGGAAAACGGGGATCAGGCTGGGATTGAAGAGCCACTCAGGCTCGGGGGAGCAGAGAAGGCTGGAGTGCCATACTCCTCGCAGTGCCCAGGCCGCCATAAATCTGAAATCACTGGGGATATTGTTAGCGTTCAGCAAGTATTATTAAAATGAAGGGAAATTTATGGATGACACTTTGTAACAATTAATCAGGAACTGTTGATTAATAAAGTTAGTTCGTTATTCTCCTGAAACCTAGGCGGCTATGAGAATTGTCAGACGGATCATTTTATTCATTATTTTTGATTAATGCATCCAGATTCTCTGACTCTGAAGAAAAAAAAAAAACTTCTCCACTATGCAAAATCATAAATACTGAATGAGTCTGTATACAGTTAACCTTGGCCACAGCTAGGAAATTTCAAGGAAGAAATGTGCATATTCAGCAAATAAATTGCTACAAGGATTAAAAAACAAATGGAGGGGTTTGATGAACATCACCTCTCCAGACCTGTCCGTCTTGTACGAATTCCTGTGATTAGTTAGTTTGTTTAGATACTCAATTAGCCTACTGAAGCAGACACACACACACACACACACACACACACACACACACACGCCATAGTTATGGACCAAGATAAGGGCAGAACCAAGAAATGCCCAAGCGTTGTTCTGACTTGGGAAGAATGCTCTGTGGAATTTCCTCCCCTCCCACAGTTCTTTTTTTTTTTTTTTTTGAGACGGAGTATCGCTCTGTCGCCCAGGCTGGAGTGTAGTGGCACCATCTCAGCTCACTGCAAGCTCCGCCTCCTGGGTTCATGCCATTTTCCTGCCTCAGCCTCCTGAGTAGCTGGGACTACAGGTGCCCGCCACCACGCCTGACTAATTTTTTTTGTATTTTTAGTAGAGACGGGATTTCACTGTATTAGTCAGGATGGTCTCGATCTCCTGACCTTGTGATCCGCCCGCCTCAGCTTCTCAAAGTGCTGGGATTACAGAAGTGAGCCACGAACCCGGCCTCTGCCTCCCACAGTTGTTTGCCTTCGCAGCTCCTCTGCTTCATTCTTCAGGAAGTTGTGAGTTAGACTAATTTTTCATGACTGGCCAATCATCGCCCTGCCTGGGTCCATACATCAGCCACCAGCCAGGGCTTCTTGGAAGCCTGGAGACGCTTTTCTTTCTGCAAAGATATGAACTCAGAACTTCAAACGACTACTCCATCTGCCTCCCCAGAAGTACTGGCGCAGGGTGGAGAAAAGTCCTCTGGAAACCACCACCACCATCCTCCAGGTACTGGGGGAAATGGGAAGAAATTTATCCACGGAATAATACAAGTTTGCAAAGAGACTGCCCAATTCCAAGCCCCAAGGCTGACCCTGGCTTCCCTCTAAAGGAAGCCCTGGCTTTCCAATTATCTGTTTACATTGCTGTGATATCATCAAAAACTCGAATTCTTTTACAGTCATAAAGGATGCTGAGAGTCTACGTGGTACAGATTATTATTCAGTTTTCTAGAGTGTACCCTAGTAAGAAGTGGCACAGGGAGTAAGTGATATGTTAAAATATAATATTGCTAAATGGATTAGATTGTGTGTTTGTGTTCATTTAGAAAATAATAGGTACAACCTTAATAAAAGCATTTATATATTTTTGTACCGAAGATACAAAACCCCAAAGCAAACTCATTAACTAGTAATTTTACCCTTATTAAAATACATTTATTTGTATGCTTACGATTTGATCGCTTTAAAAAAAAAAAAGAATATTACTTTTCTTGCAAATATTTCTGTAAGCTGCTTGCCCCTGTTCTGTTTGTTGAAAAAGTTCTCCACTTTTCTGGAGGTTATAATTAGAGATAATTTGGCCTCCTTCATAACATTTTGATTCTGAGAATGATTCGTTTGGAAAGACTCTTAAACCTCATAGCATCCTGACAAGATTTTGCAAAAGGTACAAATATCATGTGTAGGGCATGATATAAAAAAATGCAGCCTTTGGGGATGAGAGTGGAGGATGAGCAGAAAACAAGTTTCAGAACAAAAGCCAGGAAAATGGATTCTGAGAAGTTTGAAATTACATACAGCTAGGGAAGAATGGGATCAAAGGAAGGAGGCTGCTGGAGGGCTGGTAAAAGAAGAGACCTCCCACTCCCCAAATCGCCCCCTTTCATTGCCTTTCAGGTGCCCACCTGCTTGGGATTCTCCAGGCGAGAAGGAAAACTTTGGGGAGCAGCATTCATAACGTGGGATGGAATTCTAATCATCATCGACAGAATTGCAGACAAAGGGCTAATTACCGGGACTCATAAATAGACACTTAAAATGTTGAACATGAAACTTGTTCATTATACACGGATTCTGCTTTTGGCGAGTGCTGGAACAGAATCACCGAGGGGGCTGAGATTGGCAGGGCCGGGGTCTGCCACGGGGGCTGGCAGGCACCTCGGAGCTGAAGCCAAGGCTTGCGTGGAATGGGCCTTCCCCAGCCTCACCGCGGGACGGACTCAAAGGCAGCCATCCAGCCCAGCCGCCGGCCCCTCTCTTGCAGACGTCGTTTCCCACCGAGAGAAATCCGGGCAAGGTGACTGCACATGTCACACGGTGTTCTGAACGGGTCTTTGCCAGAATCCTGAACGCAACCCATGTATGGAAATTGCCGACAAAAGAAATTAAGAGCAGGAACGCTGTGATTAGGCTAATGCATTGATCAAATCAGACCCTCTCTGTTTCACTGCCAGGATGCCCCATATAAAAGCATCATTAAAGAAACTCTGCCGTCTCTCCTACTAATGGTCTACGATTTGAGCATGCCCCGATGATTGACAAGTGATGCCAGGGCTGCCTGTGTTGTCTTAAAAAAGCCACATCAGATCAGCAGAAGCTTAAAGCAAAGCATAAATTATAGATACGCGTCTGTTTCTTTGATGATGTAAGACTCATAGGTGCATCTCTCTTCCATCACACACAAAAAATTGCACTTTCAGGAGGCCTCTTCACAATGTCGCGTCATATTTGAAAAAACAACAGGAAAAACATAAACATTTTCCCTCCGTTTCCTTCCTTCCTTTTTTTCTCTTATTCTTAAAACAAAATATTTTAAACAAACAGCCGGCTTCAAAGGCAGCCTGGAAGTTTTCCTCTTTGGAGAAATTAATTAAACATAAAATAAGTGTTTAAATACAAAGTTCAGTGCAGCAAGGATTATTGCATCGTGTGGCTGCATCTATGTGTCAACCTTGCTAACTGTTCTGCTGCCTGTCAGAGGCAGGGTTACTGAATTGGAAGGTTCTCAGCATCTTGCTCATTCAAAAACAAAGACGTTTGGAAAGTATTAACAGAGGCATCCTTTGCTTTGTAAATTTTATTGTTAGCTGGAGATACAATTTCCTTATTCCAAAGGTCTAAAAGTCTTCAGTGGAAATATTTAGGGGGCACTGTGGGAAAAGGGAGAAGAAAAAAAATTAAAGCAGGCTTCGTGGCTACAATACACGAATGAGTGGTAAATTCACAGCAGGAGAAAGCTCTGCTCTCTACCTTGCCCCGTTCTAGGGCCACTCCACAGGCTTTTCTAGTCCAGGTTTTGATCATGGAGGCCACATTCACTCAAGTTGCAAAACAATATTTTTCTCATCCATTGATTCCAATAAAAGACTCTGGACTCCCTTGGGAGGTTCGCCATGCTTCTGGAAAGTGCCACGTCATGCCCCTAGAGGACCCACACCAGGGACCCACACCCATGCTTCGAAGAGTCCCTTAGTGACATTTCCAAGGGAAGACAACATTTGCAAGGTTACTAATTCAGAGTTCCTCTTAAAGTGGAAACTTGGTTCCTAGCAGAGCCAAATTGATTCTGCAGAATTAGCTTATAGGCTGTACTTGGAAAATACTCATCCTGTATCACTTTTCTTAGAGATAAGACATTTCCCTTTCCCCCAAGGTGCCAGGATCTCTAAGTTGACACAGTTCTGCACAAATCACTCTGGTGGTGTAACTTAGAGTGTCCAAATCCCCTTTGGACCCTGGCCTCTGTAACTGGGCCATCACTCACTTAGTTTCACCTTATCTTTAAATAAATGTAACCAGAAGGGACTTGTTCAGCTCGCCACCTCTTGAGTGATGTGAATTATTTATACGGTCTTCATACGCATTCGTTAAGCTGCACACAGCCAAGTGGAGAGGAGCTGTTTGTCTCTTGTTCAGCCAGAAGGGTAAGACCGCAAGGTCGGGGTGAGTAGCAAGAACATCTGGAAGATTTTCCCTGGCTTGGTCTTGAAGAATAGAGATCACCTGGGGCTGTCGTCTGTGTCAGGCTCCTGCGAAGTAGAACTTCAGAGAGAGCGACTGAAGCTCCTGGTCTGCCAGGAAGGGGCGGAAGACCCAGGCCCCAGCCCATAACTGTCTCCTCCGCAGCAATGAGCTTTGCAACACAGGCTCTGAAATGCAGGCCTCACTGGGCTGCTAAAAAAACATACAGCTAACAAAAGGAGGTGCAGGAAAGGCTGCGGCTCCCTGGGGTTTTCTACAAAGAAAATCAGTCTGGGATGATCCCTAATACACAGGCATGTTCTGGTTAATTGGACATTCTGGTTAATAAAGATTTACCACATGGTGCTGAGAAAAGAGGGAGATTGGGAGTTAAAAGTGCTAGGTTTGAGCCTCTCTGGGCTGCATTTCTCAAATGAACGTAAACATTGCCCATCTCACACAATTGGCATGAACAAGAAATGAAATAATCGATGCAAAAGTGCTTTCTGAGCTCTGAGATGCTACATAATTGTCAGCAATACGTTCGCATCCTTGAGTGACAAATTTCAAACAATAAAACTTAGGAACTATCTTCTTTTCCCAAGCTCTTGCTAGAGCACGTTCATTTTCCCATGGGAATTTAGAAGGTACTACCCCAGCCCCTGAGCCTCTCATGATGAGCAGTCCTTAGGGTATATTTGAAATCTATTTGGGATTTTGGTTTAACAGGATCTTCCCCTGTTTGGCAAGGGGCCCTGAAATATTCAACTTGGAAGAGAAGCTGTAATAATTGTCTAGTTCGGGTGATTCAAACTGTATCCCCCAGTGGAATCTCTTTTAGGGTCATGGAGTGGGCTGGGGGAAGCTCAGAAGTCTGAGGCTTTTAACTCACCTGTTAACATGGGAAAGACTCTTTCTGACCAAAGATTGCTAAGTAAAACAACCTAGAGAAGCTTCAAGGAATTCTGCATTACCTGGAAGGAAACTAAGGGAACTAAGAGAGAAGGAACTTGCAAATTGATCATCAGTGAATTAGAATACAGGCCTCCGTACTTTCCCCTCCAGGGCTCAGCCCCATGCTGTGAGCTTTCTCTTGCAGCTTTTGTATCTCCCCTGTCAGATGGCCTGGGGAGAACAGGCACCTGCTCTGTGGATGAAAAGCGAGGCCTGGAGACATTGCCCAAGAAGGAATGTTTGTTTCCTGGGGATGGAATAAGATGAGTTCTCCCAGATCTTATACCTGCTGTGGGATGCTTCTGGATCAATGAATATTTGGAATATTGCCATCTTCATTTGAGAGGGCATCTGGGACATTTGAGTCTGTCCCATACAGAATTTCCCTTTGCTATGTCAGAATCCTTGCTACCCTGAGCTCACCTGCCCTACCCCCCACCTGGTATTCCATGCCTTCTCTCAAAAGCAAGAGAAAGACCACAAGATATTCTAGGCAATCCATTGGTGTGATCAAATATTTTGGAGATCTATTGGCATTTGCTTCCTGGTCACTGCGGGGTAATATTCTATACAGAAAACATTGACTGTCTATAAGAACCAAGCCCATGATCTAATGAATAAGGTTGGCCAGCAGGAACTGAGAATTACGAAAGGAGCCATCACCCTTGCTGGGACTGTAGCCTTTCAAGACCAGATCTTTCTATTTTTTGAAAGCCCCAGGTCCAACTTCTTATGCAACAACTCTGGCATTTCAAACGCGATCTGTGTAAAATGCCTTAGGAACTCTATGCAGTTCAAATGAAACTCGCCAGAGACTCACATCCTACCCACAAACCACTGGTTTGCCACTTATTTTGGTTTTACAGTTTTAAGTCACAGCACTCTTAGTAGCTTATGTTTTATTCTCACTTCCAGATAAGGGAACCAGCTTGTCCCAGTCTGTCCAGAACTTTCCCACTTTTAGCACTGCAAGTCTTGTGTCCTGGGAAACCCCCAGTCTCCAGCAAACTAAGGCAGCTGGTCACCCTACTGCCTTAGAAAGTTCAGCATGTCCTGGTGGTTGTTCCTCAAACGTGAAGATGACTCACCTGTTCAGGTATGAGAGCTCCTGCAGAATCAGACCGAATCTGCATTTAAACCCTCTCTTTCTGATACTTACCACCTGTCTGAGACCTTGCAGGTTCTCCTCAACCTGTCGGAGGATCAATTGCCTCATCTGCAAAATAAGAATATGAATGCATCTACCTCCCAGGTTGTTGAGATTATACGAGACACTAAACCTGAAGTGCCAGCCCAAAAAAGATAGATATTATTCCTAGGTGAGTGTTAACGGTAGAAGAATGTTGGTCCTGATGCTTGCCAACTTTTCCTCTGCAGTTCTGAAATCTCAGACAGTTCAGGCTGTGCCTGCCATCTCCTCTTTGGCCCTTTTGCTCTACCCTTTGAGGCTTGGAGGCTGGACTGTCTGTGATATTGTGTTAGGGAAGGAGGACTTACCTGCCCGTGGGCCCCTCTGAAGGGCTTTGCTCAACAGAAGGACTGTGGCTCCATGCACCTGCTTTGCAGTTGGAGATATTGCAACCTGTTCTCTCCAGGCACTAGAACAAACCTAGGAGCTGATCCAAGAGAAAGAAGTTCTACTCATACCATCTTCTCTGCTCCCCCAAAACTTTGAGGAGACGGAGCCTGGTCAGCAGGTTCAGCTAACAGCAGGTGTTGCGTCTCCTTCTGTCAAAGTAAATTGAAGTTACAGGAAATTTCTCCCATGGCTTTCAATAGATTTTCCATAAATACTCCACCTTAGAAGACTGTATCACAAACCCTGGGCAAAGCCAAGCCAGGAACTTTCATGGATTTAAAAAGAAAAGAAAGAGTAGTGTTTTTGTTTGTGTGTGTTTCCCGGCAAATGCCAAGTCTGCCAAATCTTGGCTTCAATTTGACCAAAAGTTGTTCTTAAAAATGTTCTGTGATCCATTTCTGAGCCCCCTAAAATTACTAATTAAAAAAGGAAAAATGTCACACAGACCTACTAAATTTCTAAGGCATTATTTGGAGTTGTTGAATCCATATTATAGGGCTTTCAAACTCAGTATTGAATAAATTTCAAATTTCCCAGGAGACAGAAATGGCTCCAAAGAGATTTTCCCCAGGGCCCTGAGATCTGTAAATCGAGATAATTCTATGCATTGCTGCCCGAGTATGGAAATTACCAACAAAAGAAATTAAGAGCAGGAACCCCGTGATTAGACTAATGCATTGATCAAGTCGTTCTTCTTGGTCTCACTGTCAGCACAGCACATAAATAACATGTGGGCAATTACCGTGAGTAAATTATATGTGTTTTATAACCTTCCGTGAACATTTTTCCCTTAAAAAACAACAACACAACAAAACAAAGCAAAACAAAAAATATTCCTCTGGGGAATTGAGTATCAGAGAAAAGAGTAAAATATATTTTTAAATTTTTCTATGCATGGGAGAACAGAACTGGGTGAGGTGGGACCCTCTTGGTAGCAGAGGCTGGGCTGGAGTTTGGTTTCCTACATGGATTTCAGGTGAGTCTCCCTCCAATGCTGCCCTCTCCTGCATGGAACTCTCCCTTTGCTTCACAATTGTCTTGTTGTCTACCATCTCTGTCTTTCTCTCCCTTTCCATCTTCTTCCTCTGTGTCTTGGTCTCACTTTATCTGACCCTTTTCTGAGGACTGGGAGGATCTGAGAAGGGAATAAGACCTTTCCAGTCTTGGTTCTAGTCAATAGTCAATGGATCAATGTGGGGTGAGGAGTGAGGTCACTACTTGCATTTTTCAGGCCCTAATCCCCGCTCAAACACTGCTATTGCAGGAAAGAACTTCCTGATAGACTGGTGATGCAGACAGCCCAGGGCAAGGACTCACAAACTGAGCGACCCTGCCCTCTGGTTGGCCAACATGGCCCCTGCCCCCATGCACCAATCCATATCAGATTCCCGAAAAGGCCACTTTGCTGGGCTCTCACTCTGCACTGGCTGCATGGGTCACCAGCAGTCTGGATGCCCTTCTTTCTCAAGGTGGCTGGTCCAGGCTGCAGCCTGCTGCCCCTGCCTGCACCACAGCCTCATGCACACATGTGCTTCATCTGTCCTCAGTTCTTCTGCAACAGCCATGTGCTAGGTCGCGTCTCTGCTCTGAAAGCTCGCTGCCTAGTAGTGGGAGAGACAAGCACACCGTGCCACACAACATCAAGTGCATGGGGGGCCTGTGAACTAAGGGAGCCTTTAATCTGACCTCTTGGAATCTGGGGAGGTTATTTTGGGGTGGTGGTATTCGAGCTGAGGTTTGAAGGTTGAGTATGAGTATTCCAGTATCTCCAAAAACAAAACAAAACTAAGAGAAACAGAGAATGGAGGAAAGGGACACTTAAGGCAGAAAGTGCATCGAATCTGCTCTTCTTGTGACTTTACCAACCCACGGGACCTGCCTGCACTCTGCGCTTCCCAAACCCCTGACTGCGGCTCCCCTCACTTGTTGGGTTCCTTGCAGTATTGGGCAAGGCTGGCAGGCCACTGCCTAATAATAGGGAGAAGCAGAGCTGTCCCAACAAAACCTAGGTGGGCTTAGTGCCAGAATAAACCAACGTCTCTTACTCCACATGCAAAGTTTTCCACCTTTGTCTCCAAACTTTAAACTTCCAAAATATTTGACCTATTTTGGCAAAGTGTAGTCACTATTAAACATTCAGAAGCTACTCCATCAATGGGATATGTGGCTCAGCCACATAGCTCTACTCTAGAGAGTTTCCCTTGATCCCTGGCAACTCCCTTGAGAGTGTGAGCTTCAGACCTAGTTATATCAGGGTTCACACACTGGCTTGGCCACTCCCTGCGTATAGGATTGTGGCAAGTTAGTTACACCTACTGAGCTTTTCTTTCCTCCACTATGAAAAGGTATGACATGCAGTGCTATTTGCAATAGCCAAGACATCAAACCAATCTAGTGCCCACCAACAGATGACTGAATAAAGAAAATGTGACCCCCCACCCCAAACACACACACACACACACACACACACACACACACAGAGAATGGAATATTACTCAGCCATAAAACAGGAGGAAATTCTGCCATTTGCAAAAACACGGATGAACCTGGAAGACATTACAAAATGTCTAATTGAATTGTCCAACTGAAATAAGCCAGACAAAGACAAATACTACCTGATCTCACTTACATGTAGACGCTAAAAAAGTTGAATTCATAGAAGCAGAGAGTAGAATTTTTGTTGCTAGGGGTGAGGAGGGCAGGAAGGGGAATGAGGAGATGTTGATCAATGATAAGAGGAATAAATTCTGGGGATCGAATATGCAGCATGTTCACTGCAGCTAAGAATAATGCATTGTATACTTGAAATTTACTAAAAGAGTAGATCCTAAATACTTCCACCACACACACAAAAAGGTAACTATGCAAGGTGAAGGATGAGTTAACTAAGTGAGTTGTGGTGATTGTCTCATGATATATTCATATATCATATCCTCATGTTATGCACCTTGAATATATATAACTGTGCTTGTCAATTACACCTAAGTAAGGCTGGAAAAATAAAGATAAAATGAATAAAATAAAAAGGGGTGACTCTAGCCAATGTATCTGTCACTGTCATAATCAAGTTCAATCACATCAGTCAAGCACCAGCCCCAGTCCTTGCCCTTAGCGGACAAGGACTCATCCAGGCATTGGATCCCCTTAACCCTTTTTTAACCCTCATGCAAATTATCTATTTACCCCGTTTGCTCTGAGACTAGAATAGTGAAGCAAACTTGTGGGCAATGGTCAGGGAGCTCCGAAGTCTTCATGCTGAGCTCAATGAGCTCCACCTGCCTCGCAGTGCACCACCTTCTCTTTCTTCTCTGTAGACACAGGAGCTGGCCACAGGCAATGCACACAGTATACATTTTATGGTATTTATTCCTTTTGGAGCATCTTTTAAAGTCCTTAGTCTCAGGAGAGGGAATTTTCCTTTACAACTTGGATTTTGTGTTTGCTCCAGGTTACAGGAGGCCAAGGGAAGACACTCTTCCTTCCGTCTTTAGCATCTCCCTGTGCATCTGTTTGCTGGCCCAGTGCCTCTCCCCTTCCCTTAGCTGGACCTTTTCTGCCTTCCTGGGTAGGCTTCTGAGCTAAACCTTCCCATCTCTCTCTGTGCATTCTGGCTGGCTGCACCAAAATATAAAAATCTTGATTTAAGTATTTTTGTATTCAAGGACCATACGCAAGTGTTCATTTGAAGGTTCAGTGGCATTTTGAAATGAGAACATCATCTATAAAGATGTCAGAGATGGCGCCTCCCACAGTGAGGTTGAAAGAGAGAGAGGAACAAAATGAATTGAAGAGTTCCTGGGATCCAAGAAATTTTAACATCTCATTATTTAGATTACCCTACATATAATTTTCCAATATTTGGTATTACAGACTTCTGAAGGTATTGGTTAAAATTACTTCATGCCTAACATCAATTTAGTCTTATTCATTATCTAGCTAAAATAAAACCTTACAAATAGATGATTAGAGTAAGTAAGCAATTTTCTGATAAATGCAAATTCTCTACCATTTCCAAAGGAGCATTCACAGCAGACAGGAATAGAAGGGCCAGGGGGTAATGGCCCCTTGGCATTCCAGCATCCTGGCATGGACCAATGTGGATTCGAGAAGGCTCATAATGCCTGCAGGATTTGATTATGTTTGGAATGCACCCAGTTTTTCCCAGCAGTCTGCTGCCTCCCTGACAGGGCAGATGATCCGGACTCCACTCACCCTAATGATGGAGATTGTGGTGTGTTCGTCTTACGTACTCACTGCTTGATTGTTACTACCAGCCCCTTGTGAGCTAGCGAAGCATAGGATCAATGTGTCCCTGTCATTGCAGAATGAGCACAAACAGATGCATCTCGGCATCTCATCTGAGCACTCACACAGGGGCTCCCTCCCCAGCCACAAAAGATGTCCAACCTCCTATCCACTTTCTTGGAACTCCTGAGACCACAGCTTGACTAGGTCTCAAACTCAACACCAAAGGCCTGTGTCTCCAAATCACAGCTACCCCAACTCACAAATCCACACCTGGCACCTGCCTATAGAGCAGGTTACAGAAAACATCTGAGGGGGCAATCCCCTTGGGCGTAGTGTGGTTGAACAGGGGGAATCCGACACTCCCATCCAGACTTCGTGGGTGGTGTCAGACTTGCTCTAACCATGGTGGACCTACATGGAGAGCAGTAGGTGGGTGGACATATGCTGTTGTCACTTGGACAAGTTGGAGAGGCCTTTCCCTACATACAAATAATTTCAGCTCCCGGAGTCTTTAAAATGTCCAAATTTCTATCCTGAGTTACTCCTTTGAGTTGAGGCCTGTTTTTGAAAAGACCTTTATGCCATGTCCACAAGTGTCATCCAGCTCATCACTCCTGTCTACGCCCTGCAAGTTTGGACTCCTGCAGGACCTGGACTCTTACCCCATTGTCTGATTTCTCCCCCTACCATGAACAGGAGTGTGTCCTGTTACCGTTCTGACCAAGGGTGTGGTGCTCAGGGCTTCCACCTAGGGTTGATATTCAGCCAAAATGCACCAGTGCAGCCAGATCTACGGTTAAAATATTGAAAATATTGTCATCTTGGTTGGCAAAATGCCCCTTCCCCATGTCCCCAGAGGGTTGGTTGTTCACCACTCAGGCCAGCCCAGCTCTATTCTTGAATCTCCTACAGCCCACCAATGAAAGGGTCAATATTCCAGGAACCGGCTCCCATTCCATTTGTGCAATACAGACTGTCAAACATTTTGGATAATTTGTGTCAATGGGAGTGCATTCATCATCTTATTCTGTTTCCCCCTGTCTTCGCCGAGCACTGTGCCTTCACATCTGTGCCTGTTGTCATGGGTTCACATCATCTGTGACTTCTGATGGCTGGATGATCCCCCCAAGGTGGGCATCTGCCAGATGACAGTCTTCCATCCCTGCCCCAGAGATGGGCATCCAAGGTGCGTCAATTCTGTACCACCATAGGCAAGGCTGCAGTGAATACCCTAGCTCAGGGCCCTATGTGGAGCAGTGTGAGAATTTCTTGGGAATGTGTACTAAGGAACAAAATTGCCTGCTCCAGGGATGCAGATTCTCATGTTGACTCCCGTCTGCCAGATTGTTCTCCAGATACCTACATCAGTCTATACCCCCACTGACTCCGTGTGGGAGCTCCTAGACCCCCAACAGCCTATTAAAGCTTAGCACTGTCAAAGACATTGGAATAAAAGTAATTCCATCTTGAATAAAAGCTGGGTAAAATGAGGCTGAGACCTACTAGGCTGCATTCCCAGATGGTTAAGGCATTCTAAGTCACAGAAAGAGACAGGAGGTCAGCACAAAATACAGGTTATAAAGACCTTGCTGATAAAACAGGTTGCAGTAAAGAAGCCAGCTAAAACCCACCAAAACCAAAATGGCAAGGAGAGTGACCTCGGGTCGTCCTCACTGCTACACTCCCACCAGCGCTATGACAGTTTATGAATGCCATGGCAACGTCAGAAAGTTACCCTCTATGGTCTAAAAAGGGGAGGCATGAATAATCCACCCTTGTTTAGTGTAATGTCAAGAAATAACTATAAAAATGGGCAACCAACTGCCCTCAGGGCTGCTCTGTCTATGGAGTAGCCATTGTTGTATTCCTCTACTTTCTGAATAAACTTGCTTTCACTTTGCTCTATGGACTTGCCCTCAATTCTTTGTTGCGTGAGATCCAAGAAGCCCCTCTTTGTGTCTGGATCTGGACCCCTTTCCTGTAACAGCAGCATCCACATGCCTAATATTTTGCCTATCTAATGATACAGAGAGGGCACCTCCTCCTTTTTTTTTTTTTTTTTTTTTGAGGAGTTTTGCTCTTGTTGCCCAGGCTGGAGTGCAATGGTCCAATCTTGGCTCACTGCAACCTCTGCTTCCTGGGTTCAAGCAATTCTCCTGCCTCAGCCTCTCAAGTAGTGGGGATTACAGGCATGCACCACCATGCCTGGCTGATTTTGTATTTTTAGTAGAGATGGGGTTTCTCCATGTTGAGGCTGGTCTCGAACTCCTGACCTCAGGTGATCTGCCCACTTCGGCCTCCCAAAGTGCTGGGATTACAGGCGTGAGCACCACTCCCGGCCTAACTCCTCTTCGTTTTAATTTAATTTAATGTCTCATTATTTGTGGATTTGAGCATCTCTTTATTTTTTAGTGAACATTTTGAATTTCTTCTTTTATTTCATGCACTTTGTCTCTTTTCTATTTAGGTTATTTCTTGGCTCTTTGTTGGCTGATGTTCTTGATATTACCTAAATACAATCCCTTGGTAGTCAAAGACATTGCAAAGGTCTTTTCCCAATCTGTCATATTTTTGTCCATGGTGTCCTTAATTGAAGATGAATTGGTCTATTGTTGTTGCCCCTCTGATTGACCCTAGAACACACCTCTGATGACTCACCTGTGCAATGGGGGAAATAAGAGCACCTACTTCACGTGGCAATTTTGAGGATTACTTGAGACAGTGCATGGAGCTCAGTGGCAGAGTTCAGCAAGCACAGTGCTCTGCAGCCCCCATGGGCTCAACAGGGTCTGTAGCTGTTGGTTTTTCACTGCAGCTTGGGGATCCTTAGTGACAACTGAAGAGATCGTCCACGGGAAGCAGGAGCTAATCAGATGCCACATCAGTCTGTCACATTCTCTCTGTCTCTAACCAGATCCACCAGTGGTCCTGTTTAATGCGGAAGTCCCAGGTGGTGGTAACTACGGCGTATGTTCACACCACTTTAGCCATGCTTCCCACGGTTTTCTGAGAACCTGTCTCAAAAGCACACATTCTCTGATGGCCTTTCATACGTATTGTGAGCTGCTCAGACTAGAACTTACGATTCTGCCAGGTGTTTTGCAAAGTTTCAAACTCATCCGGAAAGACCTTGGTGTGTGGGTGTCTCCTTTATCTGTCTCTACCAATCAGGTGAGCAATGGGGCTTGTTCTGTAGGAGGAATGACTCCAAAAGACTGACCGAGTGGTATTTCTTTGTGTAACATTAAAGTGATTCAGAACTGCACACACTTCATCTCTCCCCGAGCAGACACAGACTTGAAAATTAGAGACAAAAATTTCTGGCCAAATGTATTGTGGCTGTTATAAGAGGAAAGAGGCCATTGTGAGATATGTAAGCTATTTTTGTTTGTCTGTTTGTTTGTTTTGAGACAGAGTCTCACTGTCACCCAGGCTGCAGCACAGAGGCACGATCTCCGCTCACTGCAACCTCCACTTCCCAGGCTCAAGCAATTCTCCTGCCTCAGCCTCCCAAGTAGCTGGGATTACAGGCATGTGCCACCATGCCTGGCTAATTTTTGTATATTTAGTAGAGACCGGGTTTTGCCATGTTGGCCCCACTCATCTCAAGCTCCTGACCTGAAGTGATTCGCCTGCCTTGGCCTCCCAAAGTGCTAGGATTACAGTCATGAGCCACCGCACCCGGCCTGCAAGCTGTTTTAACAGAGCTGACTCAACTGGGGGAGCCAGAGGTCCCGTGTAGAAGGGGGGATACTGAGCACCAAGCAGGACATGGCAGAGGAAGGACAGAGCAATCAGGCCCTGACCTGATTCTACCCAAGGTCAGTCTCACAAGGTGAATTCCAACCTGCTTTTCTGCAGCTCCAGACTGAAAATCTTCATTCTCCAAGGCCTTCCTGCTGCTTCTCAGGGAACAGAGTGGTGGATGGAATGAAAGTGAAGTCACCCTATTCGCCTTCTTCATTCAAAGGATGGGGAAACTAAGAAAAGGAAAGTGGCCTGTAATGCCAGCATTTTGGGAGGCTGAGGTGAGTGGATCACTTGAGGTCAGGAATTCAAGACCATCCTGGCCAACATAGTGAAACCCCATCTCTACTAAAAATACAAAAATTAGCCAGATGTGGTGTTACACACCTGTAATCCCAGCTACTTGGGAGGCTGAGGCAAGAGAATCGCTTGAATCCAGGAGACAGAGGTTGCAGTAAACTGAGATCCTGCCACTGAACTCCAGCCTGGGTGACAGGCTCAAAAGAAAAAAAAAAAGAAAGAAAGAAAAGGAAAGGAAAGTGAATCCACTCCATACAGCACAGCTAGTCAGCAGTAGTCAGGAATAGAACCCAGGTGATTTTTTTGTTTTCCTTAAAGCAGCCTGTGTACTTACAAAGAGACCTGTGTCTCAGAGGAGACTTCTGGGACAAAATCTTAACTTCTCAGTGGTTTAGTTTCCCAAGTGAGCTCCTAAGAATGCAGCTATGTGAAATTATCAATCAGGAAGTGACTCATTGTCAGGGAGTTTTGGAGAATATCCTGTATAATGGCCTCTCACTGAGTTGCATAATAGCAAATAACTGCATCTGTAGCTGTCTTTTCTTTGTGGGAGGGAGACACTGCCTTAAGCAATTTTTCATACATTATCTCACCTTGTGAGACAGAATGTAAATAGCAGGTTTGGAATTCAAAACCAATTCTGTTGAAAAATTAAGCTGAATCTCTTCCTAACACTACAGAGGAGTGAAATCTGGATAAACTAAAGGCTTAAGTGTCAAAATTACAACTTTAGAATTGCTATGAGTCATCTGTTGCTGAGTGAAAATAACCCAACACTGAATGGCTTGCAACAATGTGCCTCTTTATCTCCACGGGTCAGGAATCCAGTGTGGCTTAGCAGGGTCCTTTGGGATTTCTCTTCCAGGCTGCAATTGACGTATTGGCCAGAGCTTCAGTCATCTCAAGGCTCAAGTGAGGAAAGATCCACTTCCAGGATCATGTGATTGCAGCAAAAATCAGTTCTCTACAGGCTGTTGGACTAAGGGTCTCCGTTTCTCAATGGCTATTGGCCTTTCTCAGTTTCTTGTCTCATGGACCTGTCCAGTATGGTAGCCATCTTCGTCAAAGTGTGCAAACTGGAAGGGCAATAGAGTCTACTAGCAAGCTGTAAGTCAGACTCATTTGTAATCTAATCATGGAGTGGCCTGCCATCATCTTTGCTATACCCCATCTGTGAAAAGCAAGTCACTAGGCTCAGCCTACACTTGATGTGAAGGGATTCACAACCACATGAATAACAGGAGACAGGGATTACTGGGGGGCACCTTGGAAGTCTGCCTACCACAGGACTGTACAACTATAGAAGAAAAAGGAGAACTTCTACTCAACCGAAGACACTATAGACAGTTAATAAGCAGTGATGGATTTGGAGGAGAAGTTTATGATGTTAAAAACTGATAAAGAATGGCTACAAATCAATAAGAAGTTGTCAAACAATTCCAGAAGGAAAGAGATGTACAAAGGCTGTAAATAGGCCATTTAGAGCAGAGATTCAAAAGGCTAATTAATAAGCACATAAAGAGATGTTCACATTTATTAGCAATTAGAAAAAAATGCCATTAAAACGAGATAGTGCTTCATTCTTTTCGGTTTGGCAAAACAGTTGGATAATGCCACATGTTTGCAAGGATATGGACTCTCCACACTGCTGGTGGGAATATAGACTGGAGCTGCCAGCCACCCGGGAGCATCTGGCACAACCTAGTCAAATTTAATATATGCACATGCAGTGACCCTGCAGTTCTGCTCATGGACATATATCCCAAAGAAATCCTTGCACCTGTTTGAAAAGACCCTTTCTGCAGCATTGTCTGTAGGGATAGAGAATTGGAGGCAGCCAACTGGACGAATGGATGGACATTAGAGAGAACTGTGTACAACCAGAAGCAGCAGATTTTACACTTAGAGAGCAACAACATAAGCGTGTGTGAAATCATGGTGAAGCAGCAGATTTCATGTTTGCAGAACAGTGGGGGTACATGTGAAAGCCACTGTGCTTCATGAAACAAGAAAGGTACAGAACCAAGTAAATAACATAATATCCTTTATGTAAGTTAAAAATGCATACAAACAAAACAAAAATGCACATTTAACCCAACTGCATGTTTTCCTACAGGAATAGGGGTAGCATGAGAGGATAAAGTGGGATCAATATACAAAACAAGAAAGGGACCATGTAACAAACAGTGGTAATCAGATTCTAATGACTGAAGAGTATGAGAGCTTAACCCTCTGTTCCTGCTGGGGAAAAAAAGTACTCAAGCAAAACATTTCTGCCAAACTCTTCAGTGCATTTGTGGAGTGTGCTACTCTGGAGGCAGGCACCCTATCTTGTTTGTGTTAATTGGATGTTGCACCAGTTCGTCTGATCACAGTCCTTTTTTTTTTTTTCTTTACATAAGACCTACTTATAACAGAATTTATGCTTTTTGTCATATACCTTTGAAAACAGAGTTTATGATGTATGCATTCATTTTTGTTACTGCAAAAAAATCCTGTGTGTGTTCACGCTAGTGTGAGTGTGAGCATATGTGAGCCATAAGATAGTGACGATCCTTCTTAGGACTTAATGATTCTGTGGGTAGCTGTATTTCTCCGAACTACTCAAAGGGTTAATTTCACTAGACACGAACTCTCATGGCTTAAAACTATCTTCTTAAGACACTGCAATATTTCTCTTATTTTTATCTTTCCCCTGTTTTGCAAATAGCGTCTCCCAGTGATCAAGACTGGCCACTAAATAATTAAACTTCTGGTAAAACTCACAAAAGGAAGGTGTGAGGTCTGATGTATAGGAAAACACACGCACATATGCCATCCAGTTTCCTAAAGAGATTCCAGCTTCAAACATTATCAGCACCTGGCAGGATGAGACTATTTTATGTAAATGGATTCGTTATTATTAATTTCTGCCGGTGCTGAACGATTTATGAACTGCTTTTCGAATGTAGAAAAGTGGTTCATGAATCAGAAGGAAAAATGTTCCCCAAAACCAGCATCGATAAATAACGACTTTTATTCACGGATCCCGCCCATGGTGTCTTTTATCTTCAGGAAGGATGGAATGAAAATTACAAAATCACTGTGGGAGTGGGGGTTGGGAACCAACAAGCAGGCAGGGTGGAAGAATTGGAGAGGAGGTTCCTGAAACAGCCCACTGGGTTGCAGGGTGTGACTGGCTGCGAGTCCCCTCCTGGGGACTTCTCCTCCTGGGGCAGCTCCTCCTCTCTCTTATTTTATTCTCATATAAACACCTGCTGGAAGACAGCTTCTGATTTTACCAGTTGCAAATGAGGTCCAGCAGGTATCTAATCTTTTTATTTTTTATTTTTTTTTTAGAGACAGGGTCTCACTCTGTCACCCAGGCTGGAGTACAGTGGCACAATTACAGCTCACTGCAGCCTCAAACTCTTGGGCTCAAGGGATCCTCCCACCTCAGCCTCCCGAGTAGCTGCAACCACAGGAGCATGCCACCACACCTGGCTAATACTTCCTATTTTTGTAGAGATGAGGTCTTGCTATGTGGCCCAGGCTGGTCTCAAACCCCTAGCCTCAATTTATCCTCCTGCCTTCACCTCCCAAAGTGCTGGGATTATAAGTATGGGCCACTGCTCCCAGTCTAATCTTTTTAAAAGTCTTCATTTTCCAATCTTACAGTTTAGTTTCTTGTCCCAAGATGGGTCACAGCTACAGGCCATGCAATGTTGAGTGGCAGCCAAAAGTGCCAACTCCAGGTCTTTTATCCAGGAAGATTCTTCTAGAACTGCTGACCTGCAAGGTAAGGACAGAGATTTACAGACTATTCAATAGGTACTATTGAGTGCACATTTCTAGAATCCAAAGGCACTGGCAATAGGGGCCCTTTGGTTCCAAATTCACAATATTATTTCCAGGTTCTGCCAATTAGAAAAGACTTTAAATCCTGCTGGACCACTGCCTTCAATTTCAGGTTTGATAACCTCCAAAGCAGACAAATCCCTGTGATGGGCAAGGCATTCCCAACATTGGCAAAAAAGGGGGTTCCAGACTGTTTCTCGAATTCTGAGACCTTGCCAAATGGTTTCACCTGGAGAAAGATATCCAAGGAAGCACTCCCCTCCATTGCCTCCAGATGGGACTACAGCCAGCAAATCCACCCAGAGCATTGGAAGGCCATTGGCTACCTGCAATCCTTTCCAGAGAAGCAATAGATCCAGCTACAAATAACTGGAGAATGAAGCTGCAGGGGGAATCACTACTGTTGGGTTAATGAAAATACATCTATTCCCAGTTGAAGAGGGTGGAGGCCAGGCATGGAAACACAATGGTTGAAGAAGTGGGCTAGTCTACCTGCCAGCTCACTCAATCAGCTTTTGTCCAGAAATAAACATAAAATGGGAACCAATGAATGTGCAGTCTCTTCTGGGTCCCATTTCCTCTGTGTCTCCTTGGATGGTCATCTCGTGGTCTGTGATTTTAGTATATTAAAATGTTCATTTTTAATACAACTACTTAATCCAGTATTCAACTGCAGAAACAATGATCTGTTTCAACAATGAAAAGCAAATGGGAGAACCAGTTGTCAAATCCCCTGAAGACTCATATGACCACTTCCAAAGGGATGCTTTACATATTGAGTTAGCTTTAATCCCTAGAGCAGATGTGCCCTCACAGTCATAGTTGGTTTTCTATGTTAAACAAACTCTTACCTCTTAAGCCTATTGTGAAGAAACCAGAAAAGTTCTTTAAAAGAAAATAAATAACTAGATAGCTTTATTTTGTTTTGTTTTGCAATGGAGTTAATCTGTGCACCATTTCTGGACAGCATATAAACACCACACTTCTTGTTTAAGGGAAGAAAAATTGAGATATAAAGAAGACAATTATCCTACAAAGACATGACAGCAAATTGGAACTGAGTCCAAAAGATCGCTTTCTGTTTCTGAATCTTCCTCCCAGAAGTGCATCCATTCAGTTATTGAGCACCTTCTGTCTGCCAACACTGTGGGGGGCCATAGGGATACAGCTGTCAACAAGCCCCATAAGGACTCTCCCTTTCTCAAAGGGTTTATATTCCAGAGGGAAGAGACAATGACATTAAAATGCAATAATGCAATGAAACTGGGTCATGGAGAGTTGGCCATTTTTCTAGAAAATTAGATGGATAGGGAAGGTGTCTTCAAGGAGCAAAGGCCAAAATGGTTGCAGTAATGTGAAAGGCTGGAAGAAGATTCCAAATAGAGGGGCAGTGATGAGCGCTGTTCATTTGATGGAAAGGGCCAACCCTGGGTGTGGCAAGAAGAGTAGAGAGAGGTGAGCTTAGAAAAGCAAGCTGAACCAACACGTGTGGAACCAACAGTCTCTGGTAAGGAGTTTGAATTTCATTCTAAATGCCATGAGCAACTAGGAAGGTTAATTTCAATTACTTTATTACCATGGAACTTCATTGAAGAAAACACTAAAAAAAATGCGAAGAAACATATTTTCTCAATGTATTGGCAAATCCAGTCCTGGAGGAGAAAAGAGTGGATTGGCTGTCGTTAGGAACTGAGTAAATCACCCACAGCCTTTAAATGTCTCCTTGGGTTTCGTTGCCCCAACATAAGCCAAACCTCTTTGCTACTCAAGACACCAAAGGTTGTCCAACTTTGAAGAAGTAGGGGGTTGAAAGAAAAGGCATTTAGGAATTAAATATATGCTTCAATCAGTTGAACTTTTATACAGATTGACTGCGGTGAAAAATTAGAGCTTTGTGTAATCCAATAGAGTAAAATCAAATGCTCCAAATAAATAAATAGTTGTCTTTTTTTATTAGCTTTCCATCACCCCTGGATCCATTTGTACATTGCCATATGTCACCTCTCTCTTCGTTTGCAATGTCGCCTCTGAAAATTCTTCTGTTTATTTGAGCTTAGCAATCAGGCTTAAATGTACCAATATATATTGTTCTAAAGTGTATATTTTTTCTGTCTACCAAAGACATAGTGACTACTCCTTTTATGGGAAACCAGTTATTAATCCAGTAAGTCTACATGAATCAATATCTTCATGAAATGACACCATGTTCATGTTATTTTATGTTATGTTGATGGTTAGCTAATTTTGGAATGGAGACATTTCTTCTAGAAATAGACATAGTATAATTTAGTGGTGAAAACGTCAATCACCATAGGTTGCGTGTCTTTGTCCGGGAAAAAGAGGGCAGATTTATTGAAAGAAATGCAGCTGTATATTCCTTGCCACACTCTGACCCAAAACATCCATTTTGCTTATAATTTTGTTTGGCAAAATGACATCAGCTGCAGTCACTAATAGAGAGACAATGCCAGAAGTCATTGTTCTAGGGTTCTGATTCCACAGTCTTGCTGCAGGGTGATACGCTAACCACTTTAATATGGCACTGACATCATGGTGCTTTTCTCTGCTGATAGTAATCTACAAAGGAAAATTTATATATTACCAAACAAATGTATAAAATTTAGCCTCCCAAAACACATTTCGGTATGACTACTTTTTCCCTCATCTCTATCAGCCCATAAGGTAGTCTTGCAGTTTATGGATTCTTCATCTACCCCAAAGATATCTTCTCTCTTAAGACAACTCTCTTTCTCCTGCCCCTCATCCCACTGGCATTGTAGTCCAAGACAAAAGGTAGGGGAAAGAGGGACAAAAAAGGAATCCACTGGACACAAGGAGGTGAGGGACAAGGAGACAAGAAAATCTGGAGACTCAGACATTGTAGTAATCGCTGACAAAGGGAATTCATAGCACACCTGGATTCATAGTCTGTTTGCTACTGAGTTGGCCAAAGTGTTTTAACTGAATTACAGATAAAATGATAATTTAGAGCTATTTCCATTCCTGAGTGAAAAGAAAGCACTGACTTAGCAAGATAAGGGGTGTCTCCTCCATTTCCATAATCAACATCAGAATTAACAGTGGAATAATGATAAAGGCACACGTGGTAGGCAGCTCCATGAGTGGCCCCAGTGAGTCAGACCTCCCACTGTCCTTGCTCTCCCACATTGACCCTGGGCTGGCTTTGGCTACCAGCTCATCAGCAAACATCACATCATGCAAGCAGAGATTTGCATAATACTGCCCTGCTGGGGTAAGAAATAATGATGGGCCACATTTAAGCACTATTTCCTATAAAAGGTGAAAGGCTTTTGTATGTCTTACCTCATTTATCCTAACATAGTCCTGTGAATTAATCACTGCTATAATACCCATTTGACAGAGGAGGAAGCTGAGGTACAAGGAAGGAAGTGCCTTGCCCAAGGTCATAAAGCTAGCAAGGGTGAGGGAGATGTAGACTACGCTGGATGGAGTTTAAGTCCAGCTCACATGCTGCTCAGAGTTAGAAGGAAACTGGCAGCCCCTGTCATAAGCCGCAGTGGACCCCAGACAATTCTCCTGACCCTGCCACCCAAGCACGTGTCAGGGCTTAATTGTTCTTAAGCAAGGGGACCTGCAAGAGTTTCCATCTCTTCCTGGAATTAGGCCCTTTCCTGGGGCTCTCTGCTTTCATGGGGCTTTATTCACGCCACTCCAGAAGAGCACAGCAGAACTTTGTCATAAGGAAACTTGAAGGATGGGTGGGGTTTTGTGGCTGCCAAAGGCATAGAGATGAAGATCCAAGATCCTGTCTGATCATTCTGAGGGGTCTCAGGACATCCAGATTTTGCAGCATGGAGGAAAAAGGCTTTTCACTTTCTGCCTAACAAAACATATATATGTGTGTGTGTATACATATATATATGTAGAGAGAGAAAGAGATGGAGTTTCACTTTTGTCACCCAGGCTGGAGTACAATGGCACAATTTTGGCTAACTGCAACCTCCACCTCCCAGGTTCAAGCAATTCTCACACCTCAGCCTCCCAAGTAGCTGGGATTACAGGCATGCGCCCACCACATCCTGCTAATTTTTTGTATTTTTATTAGAAATGGGGTTTCACCATGTTGGCCAGACTAGTCTCGCACTCCTGACCTCAGGCGGTCCACCAGCCTCGGCCTCCCAAAGTGCTGGGATTACAGGCGTGAGCCACTGCACCTGGCACAAAACATATTTGAAATGAGGTTTGGACACACGTTGTCCTTCCCCTGAGCAAACATCTGTTCCTAGAGGCATGGCCCCACAGGAGCACTGAGAATGAGGACATATTAATCTCACCTCCAGACAGGAGTGCTGGCTCCAGGTCTTCCCAGTCCAGATTCCACCTCACCCACACCCACTTTGTAAAGGTGCTAATAAGCTTTGGGGACTCCTGAAATTGGAGACAGTAATCTGGGAAGGGGAGACACCAAGAAGGCAGTCTTCCTGAGACCCCTAGAAAACAAGATGACCAAGTCAAAGGCCAGGTCTGGGTTTTAATCATCTGCTCTTCCTGCTGAGCGGTTCTGGGGTGAGACTCCCCAGAACAGAGTCTACACCATGTGCACACCAGTTCCTACTGTCTGGAGGAGAGTGAAGGGTGGAGCCTGCAGGACGACTTGCTTCATCTTTATATCCAGGTGAAGTTAGGACCAGCTGTGTGCTCTGGTCCAGAGGGCGATTATGGATGTGTAGGAGAGAAGGGCAGATAGAGGGTGGGGTTGGCAGCAGAGCAACTTGTGAGCTGCTTTTGACTCAGAGTGGGATGAGGTGGGAGCACCTCTGCACTGACCATGACCTTCACTGCTACACATCTTTGCTGCTAACAGTTTGATATAAATTCTATGGACTGACAGTGTCCATCTCCCAAAGAGATACTAAAAACAAATCTCACCTTCTGGAGACAAAGCATTCATTGCTGACATTTAGTGACGGCAGTATAGGGAGTTACAGGTGGTGGGATTAGCTCACAGAGAAATCCTGGGTGGGCTGGGGCCAGCGCCCATTCTCTCTTGTCCTATCTCTATCTGTAGGTCAGAACACCTGAATTCCAACTTGTCTGGGGTCCACAGTCCATATACTAGACCAAGGACAAAAATCAGAAATGAAATCCAGCTGCAAGGTTCCACCATCCCAAGAGCTCTCTTGCAAGCCTGGGTTTCTCTTGGAACCCCTGACCCCTTCCATAGATGCCATTCATTCCCTGGAGAAAGTTACATCCCACAGGGTGGGGGTCTAGAGTCTAGAGGCTGCCCCCACACAAGCACCAGCAGAGCCTGCTTTCCTTCACATCCCCCTGAAGCACTTAAAGATATCAATCACCCCAAAGACATCTCTGATCTTGAGCACTGACCCCTTGACTCCCCAGCAGCTGGGATTTCTGACCTGAGCTCAGTGGCTTTCAGTTCCAGCAAGAAAAGTTTCCCTGGTTTCTCAAAGGCATTCCAAAAGCCAGAAGTGGTGGGCTAGTATTTCTCAGGAGGCCCTCTCCTGGCTCCTTGACCCCAGCCAAGGGCCGATTGGAATGCAGGACAGAGAGAGGAGTCCTGCAGGTGCCCATTCTCCATACTTCCAGGACTCACTTCCTTTCTTTCCTATCTCTGGGTTCCTTTAATGAAATGTTCTCCATCCCAGGCAGGAAAACCATTTCCCTGAAAAATATAAAATCCATTGCTGAGCGCTGCAGCGAGAATTAACCTTGATTACCACAGTAATTTACTAATCAAAACTGGAGACCTGCTAATCAAGCTGGAATTGCCAGCTGCTTGATTTTTATAGTAACATAACCAAAATCGAACATTTGGTAAACAAGGGGTGTGGGTGTGATGGGGAGACTGGGACAAGGTGAGGGAGGGGCAGGGCTGTCCCAGGGCTGGAAGGAGGCTGACATGTGCTCTGTTGACTGGGCAGCAGGAACAGCAGAAACAGACAGAAATGCAGAAACGTCTTCTGAATGGGACAGCCCATTGGAACTCACGCAGAGTGAGTATTGAGGCAAAACCAGGTTTTTCACAATCTGGCTTGTTTCAGGTTTGGGCTCTCAGGCACTGGCTTCTTTGAGTAGTTTATCTGGGGGGCAATGGCAGCAAACGTCCATGGGGGAGCAAGGAAGCGAGACAGGGAAGGGAAGAAAGCCAGATGCATTTGTGAGCAGGCTGCTGCTAGGGGTAACTGGAGCTCAGATCTGCTGAGACCCCTGGGGATGCAGTGCAGAATGGGCCACAGAGTGGTCCCCCCAATGCGGGATGGATGCTCCTGGGGATATTAACTCCCTAGCGCTTCTGAGCTGCCTGTCCTGCAGGGTTGGAGGAACTTGCAGTAGAAATTGGTCCACAGATGAGCCCTGTGAGTGCTGTGGAGATGTGGATGCCATCAACTGCCTCGAATTGTATTTGCTCCCCTGCACAGCTCATCCTTGAACTTCACTCCCTTAGCAAACATCATCCACTCTGAAATGTGCCTTTTTCAAGAAGAAGGCACCATACTCCCTCACACTTCGGTGCTTTCGTCCATGCTCTTCACTCTGACATAGATGAAGTCAGCTAAGGGGGATTTCCTCGGGCCGCATGACCTACGGTGCAGAGCACCTTTTGTTTCAGCCCCTAACAGCACCTGCCACTCTGTGCACTTCCATTTCTATTTCCCTCCCCTCCTACTAGACTGAAAATAACAGGAGGGCTGGACTGTGCTTTTCTCTGCATTCCTCTAGTCTAGAAGAATACTTGGCAAATGGATTCTCAATAAATCTCTGCCAATTAGGTGACTGATGAATGAGCCTGGATCGAAGGCTACAGATGAACGTCCCCGCCCAGGACCAAGGGACCTTGTAAACATGGGCCTTCCAAATGCCCTTTCTCGTGCATGACCACTTCACTCTCCAGCCAGGAGACAGGTAAGAAAGGAATAATTATGATATGCCTCACACACAAGACGAAACAGACCAGAGTTCAGCCTCAGCTATGAGGGACAGCCACTCTGTCAGCACCAGATTCTAAGTGGCCAAGCCCAGAACTGAACCCAGATGACCTGACTCAGAGCTGCTGGTGCTTCCTGAACCAGAGAGCAGTCTCATCTGTGCAACGCTGCAGCCCAAGGTTCCTGCCTCTGTGGACCAGACCCACCTCTGAGTTCCCTTCCTGGCCCTAAGGTGCTGAGCAGCACAGCAGGTAAAGATGTGCATACCGGAGTTGGTCTTGATCCTCCTCTATCCCAGGCCCTCAGTGAGTATTTCATCATTAACAACAATAACAAGGGCACTCTGTATTTAGCACCTCTCCCTGGAAGCAGTGCCTCCAGTCTGCTGTGCAGGGAAAGATGGGTTCAAGAGGCAATGCTGGTTGCTGGTGATGAGAAGGCCTGATTGGGGGCTCAGTACCGCACAGGTAATGACAGCATAGGTTGAGACAAGGGGCGGTGGGTGGACACCGGGAAGTTCATAGAAAGTCAAAGAGAATAGGGGAAATATGTTCATCTGTTTGCGTTGCTATAAAGGAATGCCTCAGACTGGGTAATTTATAAAGAGAAAAGGTTTGTTTGGCTCATGGTTCTGCAGACTGTACAGAACCTGCATGGGGCTGACATTGGCTTCTGGTGATGCCTCGGGAAGCTTCCAATCATGGCAGAGTAGGGAGGGGAGCCAGTGTGTCTCATGGCGAGAGTGGGAACAAGAGAGAGGGGAGGAGGTGCCAGGCTCTTTCAAACAAGCTCCCCTGTGAACTCGGAGTGAGAACTCCCTCATTATGGTGAGGATGGCACCCAGACACCCATCAGGGATCTGCCCCCATGACTCAAACACCTCCCGGTAGGCCCCACCTCCAACATTGGAGGTCACTTCTTTACGTAAGATTTGGAGAGGACAAAAGTTCCAAATCATATCAGGAAACAACCAAGGCACATCTCCCCAACCCCAGCCTGAGCTGGCCCGAGACTGCTTCTCAGCTCTGAGAAAGGAGGCCCAGAAGGCTCCTGGCCAGTGGGAGTAAAACAAAGCATGCAGGAGGGTAAGAGTATGGAGCCTCCCCCAGGTGCTGGCACAGAGCTGGGCCTGGAAGAGAGGCCAGGAAGAGGACTGGTTGGCCGTGAGGAGGCTGAGCTGGTGAGTGCAAGAGCAAGTGAGGAAGGTTCTAAAAGGTCCTAGCAGTCCACATTACAGGAATATACTCTGAGGGATTTCCGCAGGTCTCCCTGCCTGCAGTTCCTCCAGAGGTTGGGGAAGAAACCTTTGTGAACAGTTGTTGGTCACTCACACATGGTGCCATGGAGGTGCTGATTTGGAGATATTCACCCTCCAGCACCAAGGACAAGGAGAGCAGGGGCTTCCAGGAAAAAACAAAACGTCTTCTGCTTCTCAGGGTCCCCTCTAAAGTACCAAGAGGGTAGGAACCTGCAAGGAGATTTCAAGAGGCTGGGCCAGCATTCTGTCCCCAACTAGGGAAGAGGCAGCTGCCCTTCCTACAGCCTGGGCTCTGAAATCATGATTTCAAGCAGTAGCGAAAGGAAACAGGAGACTGCTCGTCCCCAGTGAACACGTTTCAAAGGAGCTTAGTCATGAACATGGCCAGTAATAGCCAAGGAAAAGGGCCCAGAGGCTGCTGTGGACACAGAGACATCGCCATCGCCATCGCCACATGCGTCCAGCTGACCGCCCCCAGCCACCTGCCTGTGCTCGGTAAAGCCAGGAGTCAGGGCTCTTTTTAAATTAACTTTTTTTTTTTTTTTTTGAGACAGAGCCTTGCTCTGTTACCCAGGCTGGAGTACAGTGGCATGATCTTGGCTCACTGCAACCTCCGCCTCCCAGGTTCAAGTGATTCTCCTGCCTCAGCCTCCCGAATAGCTGGGATTACAGGCATGCGCCACCATGCCCAGCTAATTTTTGTATTTTTAGTAGAGATGGGGTTTCACCATGTTGGTCAGGCCGATCTCAAACTCCTGACCTCAAGTGATCTGCCCACGTTGGCCTCCCAAAATGCTGGGATTATAGGCGTGAGCCATTAACTTTAAATTACCCAAAGAATACATGAACACATTATTGTTATAAAATATTAAAACATTACAGATAAGAATAAAGTCCTCTCTGGCCCCCTCCCATCCAAATCCCCCATATATTCTGTATTATCATAATTATCTGTGGGTGTGTGGCCTTCAGGACATGTTCTTTGTATTTAGATGGAAAACGTACGGCATTGGTAGAAGACGAGGGACTGTCCTCCTTGCCATTCTTGTACTCTACATAAACATGACGTGGACACTTCTCTGTTACTCAGAGGCAAACCATACATCTTGTGTCTGGTCACTATGCACCATTTCCCTGTTGTGGGGCTGTCTGGCTAGTTTTGGCTTTTGATGTTTACTGCACTATACTGTGGGAAGCATCCTTCCGTGGGACTCGTTGACTGTCATTTTCTGAGAGTACACACCCAGTGTGGAAATGCTGGAACAGCAGAAGATTGGCATGTTTATAGCTGTGCTAGAGGTTGCCAACTTGCTGTCTTAAGGGCTTGTGAGTTGTGTGTACCCCTACCCAGTTCTCACATCCTCCCAATCCTTTATACTGTCAGATTCAAAAGTTTTGCCAACTTGGAGCCGTAGAATGCTATTTTAATTCACACAGCATGGACCACTGGTGAAACTGAGCAGCTTTTATTTATTGATCATTGGCTTTTCTCTAAGAAGTCTTAGCCTTGACCTGTCTTTCTATTGAGGTGTTTGTCTGTTTCTTATTTGTTTGTAGTTTTCTGTGTTCACACACACACACACACACACACATGCACACACACACACACACACACATTCTAGACACTGATCCTTTCATTTTGTAATGACTCTGCAAGTCATATCTTAAAGGATTTTCTCCTTCTTCATCTTCTCATCACCGTTCTCCTTTTTCTTCTTGGGAAAATCCAGACAATGTTGAAGAAGCATATTTACCTTTGGCACATTCTGGAAACTTCTTTCTCATCTTAGCTTTGCAAAGCATAAAGCCCAAGTCTAACATTTGCAGCTTATGGAGCTAAGCAGCCTTTCTAATCTGTTTTCTTGAAGCTCTATGATTAATAAAAGCCATGAATTCTGATTATTCCAAAGGACAGGCATGCCATGTATTGCCCCTGCCCGCACATCTCTGGTGTGCAAGGCAGATGTGATTAATTCACCTGAAAACTCCCTCGTCCTAAGCCTTGTTCAGCCTCAGAACCCTTCTTAACAATAGTGGCCACCACCATGACTCGGGTGGAGTTGGCCTGTAAGAAAATCTATACGCTGTCACTGCCTCAGCTTAATCAAGTACATTTTAATCATCCCAGTTAACAGGGGTTTCAAAGCCTCCCTACATCACAATGATTAACTCATCAGAGTTTTCATTAAAAAGAAAAACTCAGCTAATTGGCTTGACCTCTCCATTTAGGAAAATGATAATAATAACAAGCTAACATTTATTGAGTGGTTACTATGTGCCAGACAGTGTGTAAAATGCTTTACACGTATTTTCTCATTGAATCTGACAGCAGCTACTTAAGTGGAATGGTGTCATGTCATGAGAAAAAAGGCAAAAACAGTGCCTCTGCTGCTCTGAACTTGACCCTTTCCTCTCCTACGATGCGAGCTGCAAGAAGTCAGCTTTTCCTTCTGCCTGAACCATTATTATGTAGCATGCTTATCCTCTGATATGCTCAAAACTGACTGCGGCACAGTGAGCTTTCTTGTCTTCGTGGTCCAGAATGCAGATTGCAGATTGGTAGAGAAATGATAGAAAGAGATTTCACTTGCAAAGTCCTGCTGTCTATAGCTGATGGTGTCCCAACCAGATCGCCTTTAGCAGGCTGCAGTCCATGAACCTGACTGCCGCTATTAGGTTGGTGCAAAAGTAATAGTCATTACTTTGGCAAAAACCCTAAATCATTTCTCTCAAGTTCAAAGTGTCACAAATCTCTAGGGCAGGGGCAAAATGTCACCAGTCTCTTTGCTAAAACATATCAAGAGTCACCTTTGCTCCAGTTCCCAAGAAGTTCCTCATCTCCAGCTGAGACCACCTCAGCCTGGATTTTATTGTCCATGTCAGCATTTTGGGCAAAGCCATTCAACACATCTCTAGGAAGTTCCAAACTTTCCCACATTTTCTTGTCTTCTTCTCAGGCCTTCAAACTGTTCCAGTCTCTGCCTGTTACCCATTTCCAAAGTCGCTTCCATATTTTTGGGTATCTTTTCAGCAACACCCCAATATACTGGTACCAATTTACTGTTTAGTCTGTTTTCATGCTGCTGATAAAGATATACCTGAGACTGGGAAGAAAAAGAGGTTTAATTGGACTTATAGTTCCACATGGCTGGGGAGGCCTCAGAATCATGGCGGGAGGTGAAAGGCATTTCTTACATGGCAGAGGCAAGAGAAAAAGAGGAAGAAGCAAAAGTGGAACCCCGAAAAAACCATAAGATCTCATGAGACTTATTCACTATCATGAGAATAGCATGGGAAAGGCCGGCCCCCATGATGAAATTACCTCTCCCTGGGTCCCTCCAACAACACATGGGAATTGTAAGAGCTACGATTCAAGACGAGATTTGGGTGGGGACACAGCCAAAGCATATCACCATACAAGGCCACCCAGAACCGGTTCTGAATTCTATGAGCCTAGCTCTCCCCTGGCCACCACCTCAGTTTCCTAGACTGGCAGCCTCCTGGCTGTGTTGGGTACTCATGTTCTCAGATACCTGAGTCCTTCTGCTTTTTTCTGTCAACTTTGGGCCACATCGACACAATATCTGGTGAAGTAGTTCTCTTGATAAATCAGAAACAAAACAACAAAAATATAACTATAATAACCGTTGGGTATTTTTTTGTTCCATAGTTGAAATATCTAACTATCTTTGTTTTTAAAATGATTAGGCTTGGCCAAGTGCACTGGCTCATGCCTATAATCCCAGTGCTTTGGGAGGCACAGGAGGGTCGTTTGACACCAGAAGTTTGAGACCAGCCTAAGCAATGTAGTGAGACCTTGTCTCTACAGAAAAATATAAAAATTAGCTGGGCACTGTGGTGCATGCCTATAGTCCCAGCTACCTAGGAGGCTGAGGAAGGAGGATTGCTTGAGCCCAGAGAGATGGAGGCTGCAGTGAGCCATGAATGCACCACTGCACTCCAGCCTGGGCAACAGAGTGAGACTCTGTCTCTAAAAATCAAATGAATAAATAAACAAAACACTATTAGGCTTTATTTAGTTATAAATTACCCAAATCACCACCTGAGTTCTCTCCCTTTGCTTTTACATGCATAAACGTAACTTGAATGCTAAAAGAGAATCTTTTTCCTTCTTCCTCAGAAACCCTAATAAAGTCAAGGGCAAAGGGCATCAGACTCATCTTTGATGTGAAGAAACCAAGTCGCAGACAGGGTGGCTTCCCCCTGTGGGCTCCATCTAGGAAACATCATGGGCCCATTAATATCTGGGTTGAAAAATCCCTTTCCCAGGCTGCTCTGAACTCCCGTCTGAGCCTCTCTTCCCAGCCCCTCAGTACCCTGGGCCAGGAGTCAAAGCCTGCCCAGAAGTGACAAATGTGAAATCCCCAGTTCTGCTCTGTCAAAAACTGCTAGGGTCTGCCCTTTCCTCGAGGGCTTCCACTCACACACCCCAGGAGCTGGCTGAGCAGCAAGGCAATGTTTTCTGCCTTCCTTTCCATCTTGCCGGCTGCCTCCTCGACAGAGCTTTGTTTAACTCCCCCTGCAGTTCCCCTGGAAGACTGAAGAATTTGCAAAATGACCCCAGGACAGGGCTTCTGGTCAACTGGTCCTCTCCTACCCCTCACCTGGGGACAAATGCCATTTTTTAGAATTTCCTCCGGAGGTGGCAAACTAGCTAGAGGTGAAAAGTCACATTGAGAAAGAAACCAAAGTGCAATTATTTAAAACCAAGTTTTCTCTCTCTTCTGCATCCATATTTGGGATGATGGCTCTCTTTCAGGAGGACAGATGATCCCTTAGCACTCAGGACTGGAATACCAAGCGAGAACTTCAAAATGGGAGCGTGCAGGAGGGAAGGCTCGATGAAGCAATTTCACATTGCAACAGGGTTGTTTCCAGGTTCAAGTCAATTTATTCTGCAATCAAGAGCAATCCTCCTCACTTTGCCAAATCATGCAACAGTTCTCTCCCATTACAACAAGGAATGGGAGATGGTAAACAAACAGCATTACGACGTCACAAATCAATTTTATTGAAAACGTATTAGGTTTCCGTACAACTGAAGGATCAGACACCCAAGGAGAGAAAGGCAGGGTAGAGGAGACAGCACACCAAGATTTACTTCTGAGTGCTACAAAATATTGAACTAAAAATAACATTAAAGATGAAATTTGTAATGAATCTCAAGCTGCTAAATTCCCCAAGGCTGGTTCTGCCAAAGGCTTTGCTGCAATCCTCTGTTCTTTCCTGTCTTTATTTAAATATTTTATACAGTTGTCTATGTTCATGTGCAGTGTGAACTGTCATTTATATTTCAGTCCACTTTAAAATGGATCTGAGGCTACTTCAAGCTGAGCGCCGCACGGAGTGGGTCTGCGCGGAGAGGTAGGTTGGAATGGGGAGAATAAATGAAGACGGATCCTTAATGTACTTTTTGTGTACTTATATTTGCCTGTCATGTTTTCTGCCTTAAACCTGATTTGTAATTCTATGGGTTTTGTGACATTATGATAAGATGCGATCCGTGGAAAACTCACATTTAGCCGAGACGTTGATGGGCATTTGAGTTAAAGAGAGTGGTTGACGGGAGAGAGGCAGAATTCGGACCCTGCGGCTTAATGCTTAGTGGAACAACTTGCTTGGTCTGGAGCTGTAGTATTTCATGCTTTTCTATGCATTAGACTTCGCCAAATTGAAATTTTGGAAGAATAAAACATTTCCAAGATAAATTCAATTTTCCCCGTGTTGAACTGAACTTTCTATGTCACTTAATGATATAGGGGAGTTTGGGCAGAAGAGTGCATTTTCTTAGTTTGCACACCAAGGAGGTGGGTTGAGAGTAAGTCGGGAGGCCGGGTGTGAAGGTAAAGGAAGAAGGGCTGGAGTGGGAAATGCGGACGGCCGTGGAGGGTCCTCTCGGACTCATCCTCATCCCACAAAAACGTGTGTGTGTGTGTGTGTCTGTGTGTCTGTGTGTGTGTGTGTGTGTGTGTGTGTGTGCCGGGGAGGCGGAGGGGCACTGATCCCTGATAAAGTTCCCCGTTTGGATTCTACAGAGGAGCAGAGGTCAGAGGTGCTGGCCATGTCAAAGCACTGCAAGCACAATTCTGGGGTGACAGAAATGAAGGTAGGTGGACAGGGTTCTCCACAGCCTCCTCACTTTTGCTACCAGACTGACTTCCAGGTAGCACCAGATTTCACTACCGACCTCCCTGGGCAGTGCCTCTCCTTGCAGCCCAGGCTGAGTAGAAAGAATTCTGCTCCATTCTGCTTCTGGCCCTTCACCTCCCTGGAGAGTGCTCTCCTCCTGGACCAACCAACACCTTCCTCTTTGGCAACCCTCCAGTGCTCAAGATCCCGGTGCCTGTGGATGTTGCTAGCAATGCACCCATGGGATCTGAAGGCATCTTCTGAGAGGGAGGCCATGATTCATGTAGAAACATTTGTGGGAGCACAGGGACCCAGGTGTGAAAGCAGTCCCAGGGCTTCCTACCCTGGCTTTTCTCTAACAGCCATTGATCTAGAATAAATATCATCATACCCATGTTTTCCCAGAGGGTGCAGGAAATACTGAAAGTGTTGGGAGTCTCTTTCTGCCCTGGCCTTTCTCCCTCTCCTCCCATATCTTCATGTTGTATCCAGCAAATATCATGGCCGTCAGACTGGGCTGGTTCCAGACCTCACTCAGACATTTACTGCTGCGTGACAGTGGAAAATCAGCCAGCCTATCTGCAGAAGGTTAAATGAGGCCCCAAAATAGCATGTCCACCTGCCACCCTCAGCATCTGTGAATGTGTCCTTATTTGGAAAAGGGGTCTTTGTAGATGGAATTAAGTGAAGGATCTAGAGATGAGATCATGCTGGATTATCCAGGTGCGCCCAAATCCAAGGACAAGCACTCTTTTAAGAGATGGAAGAGAAGACCAAGAGATAAGAGGAAAGATGACATGAATACGCAGGCAGGGACTGGAGCGAGGCAGCCACAAGCCCAGGAACACCTGGAGCCACCAGAAAAGGCAAGGAAGGCCTCTCCCTAGGGCCTTTGGAGGGCGCAGAGCCCTGTGGACACTTTGATTTCAGGCTTCTGCCCTCCAGAATAGTGGGAGAATAAGTGTCTCTTGTCTTAAGCCCCCGCCTCTCCCCCCACCTCCCCCCATCAGTTACTGTTCTCTGACGACAGAGCCCTGGGAAGGAAATATGTACTCTAAACCTCAGGTTCCTCACCTAAATGGCACTGCTGTTGTCCCTGCAGGAACTCTGGAGATGTGGACATGTGAGGTGCAGAGGAAGCTAACCAGAGTTGCCGGCGCCAGGGCCATCTCCCTTCCTGCCCTGATACACTCCCTCTAACAGCCAAATGTTCTGGGACAACTTGCGGCCCTGTTCCTTCCCTCTCCCCACAGGGCACCCTGCTCTACCTTCAAAGCCTGTGTCCTTCAGGAAGCCCACAGAGCCCTTCCCCTCATGACAGGGGTGGCTTTACCCTCAGGGTCAGCAAGACCCAGGCCCAGGCCCTGCCGGGCCTCGGGGAGCTGGAGGAGCCCCTCTCCCTCCATGCAGAAGCTGTGAGAGGCCTCCAAGCCCACGCATGGGGCTGCTCCACCCCCATCAAAGCTGCTCCTGTTTGTAATCCCAGCACTTTGGGAGGCCGAGGCAGGCGGATCACGAGGTCAGGAGATCGAGACCACAGTGAAACCCCGTCTCGACTAAAAATACAAAAAATTAGCCGGGCGTGGTGGCGGGTGCCTGTGGTCCCAGCTACTCGGAGAGGCTGAGGCAGGAGAATGGCGTGAACCCGGGAGGCGGAGCTTGCAGTGAGCCGAGATTGTGCCACTGCACTCCAGCCTGGGCGCCAGAGCGAGACTCCCCAGATGTACAGCCTGTACCTGGGAACACGAGGAGCCCCAAGCTGGCGTCTCTTCTCCCTCGGCTCCCCTGGTTCTCCTCTGTGCATCAGCCCTCTCTTTGTTTTTAGGACAAAAGGAAGAAAGCCATGGCCTCTAAGTCACTGGCACCTTGATGGCCGGGGGGCCGAGCGGGAGCCCCCCCCTCAAAAAAAAAAAAAAAAAAAAAAAAGCTGCTCCTGTGGCCAGATGCCCTTTGGCAGCTAGGAACAGAGGCCTGCTCATTGGTTCTTAAGAAAGGAAGTAAACCCTGTTAGGAGGCAGAGACCTTTGGGGAAACCCAAGGCAGGAAGGATGGCTCTGCCTTCCAGATGTACAGCCTGTACCTGGGAACACGAGGAGCCCCAAGCTGGCGTCTCTTCTCCCTCGGCTCCCCTGGTTCTCCTCTGTGCATCAGCCCTCTCTTTGTTTTTAGGACAAAAGGAAGAAAGCCATGGCCTCTAAGTCACTGGCACCTTGATAACAGGAAGCTGGCTCCCAGGGCATCCCTGCCTTAACTCCAAATCCCCCACAAACAGAAGACTGGCATGGCTTGGCTCGGATGTCCACCCTACTTCTAATCTGCAAAGACTGGTGAGAAGGTCTCACAACATAACCCAGCCTGGGATGTTCTTCTGGGCAACTGGGATGAGTTCTTGAGAATGGCAATGGGGTGGGGGGTATGGGTAGGGAAAATCCTCTTCTTAAACCTGAGAAACCCCAACCAACACCCATCGTCCCATCAGATTCCAGCCTCTGTAACCTGGTGAGTCTCTCTGGGTGGGGGTCAAGGCTGCCCAGGGGTACTTGCTTCTCTGCGGCAACTTGATGATGTTGCTGGTACTAAAGAGGGCGGGATGGTTGGCGATGAAGTGAAAAGGCTTGGATTGAAACTTCAGCATCCTGTGTATCTATAAAATACCCCCCGCACAGGGACTCATGTCCCCAGCAGGACTCTCCCAGAGGCCCTCCTCTGGAGACTTGTATCCTGGGACTTCTGGGGTGTGAAAGCTCACAGAGTGCCCTCCCTTGCGATAGCGGTAGCTTTAACCTCAGGGTCAGCAAGACCCAGCCCTGGCCCCTGCTGGGCCTCTGGGAGCTGGAGGAGCATGGACTTTTCACACAGGGGCCCCGGGACTCCACCAAGCCCATGCATGAGGCTGCACTGCCCCAGCCTCATGGGATCAAAGCTCCTTTGGCTGCAAGAGCAGAAGCCTGCTCACTGGGTCTTAAGCAAGAAGGCAAACTCTGTTGTTAGGAAGCAGAGACTTCCGGGGGAATACAAGGCAGAAAGGGCAGCATCCCCAGGGTCTCGGAGGAGGCCAAAGCCTGAGAAGTCCAGAAAGACTAACGGCCGGCCTTTCTCTCCCTTCTATGCACAACCAGGCCGTGCATAAACGCAAGTCCTCACAGGCTAGGCGCTCAGTCATGACAGGCGGTGCTTCATGGCAGAGAATCCCCAGGCCTGGCTTCCACACCCTGGCCTCTTGGCCATCCTTTTCCCTTTCTGTGTCCTCAGTTAGGTTTCTTATTCTCTCGAATCCTCAGTCTCTTCATCTGTGAAATGGCCATCAGAGGCCAACCTCTGGAGGGCAGGGAGCCTCCCCTGATATGCTGTGAGGATCAGAATCATTGTATTGATGCAACCGCCTCAGTGAGAATCAGGGCCCCAGCATGAGGTCCTTTGGTTTGCTTGTTTTGAAAGTAGAATTTTGGCCAGGTGGCTCATGCCTGTAATATCAGCGCTTTGGGAGGCCAAGGCAAGAGGATTGCTTAAGGCCAGGAGTTTGAGACCAGCCTGGGTAATCTAGTGAGACACTATTTCTACAAAAACATTTAAAAACTAGCTGGGTGTGATGGTGTGCATCTGTGTTCCAGCTATTCGGGAGGCTGAAGGGGAGGATTGCTTGAGTCCAGGAGATAGAGGCTGCAGTGAGCGGTGATCAAGCCTGGACAACAGAGTGAGACCTTGTCTCTTAAAAACAAAACAAAACAAAACAGAAGAAACCGAAAAACCAGAGCTTCCATTAGCAGGTGTGGCATGAATCCCCTGAATCCCCTGGAATACAGAATGGGGGGAGCTACAGGTGCACACGGGCCCTGTGCCCCTCTCTGGTCTCACACAGAGCAGAGCCGTGCTCTGGGAGGGCTGAGGCCAGGGTGGCCTGCTCGCCTTGCCAGAGTTCTGCTGGGTCAGCTCCCAGTGGGACCAGGCCTGCCCTGTCCTCTCTTTGTCCCCCAATCTCCTTTGTATTTCCTCACTGACCCCAGCCACGGATCTGACTTGTAACCTGCTTTCTGTTCACAGAACTCAGGCCTTCAGTGAATGATTATGCATTCACACTGAGGGACGGCAAAGTGACGATGAGCTCTCAGAAACCTCCAGGCGACAGGAGGAGGTGGGCCAGGCTGGGCCTGTCTCCCAGGAGGCCACAAAGCAGCAGGCTGATCTGTGACCCTGAGCGCTTCCTTACCAAGAAGGACACGTGTCCTGGGGAAGTTGGCTAAAAAGTGGTAGAACAGGGACAAGAGAATGAGCCTCTGTGAATACTTAAGGCCACATCCAAAAGGCCAGCCTGGGCCTGATGACCTAGGAAACCACATGTGACAGGCAGCACAGTGCTCCCCAAAACATAAGGTCCCAGCCACTGGAACCTGTGGTTGTCGCTCTATGAGGAAAAGGGGGTCTCTGTTGATGTGATTAAGAGAAGAATCTTGAGATGCAAAGATTATCCTGGTGGGACCTAAACGCAATGACAAGTGACCTTAAGGGAGGAAGGCAGAGGGAGGCTTGACACAGACAGAGGGCAAGTCTACGTGAAGATTCAGCACGGAGAAATGTGAAGGTGCTGGCACTGAAGCTGGAGTGATCCAGCCACAAGCCCAGGAACACCGGAGCCAACAGAAGCCAGAGGAGGCAAGGAACGGATTCTCCCTGGGAGCCTCCTGAGGAAGCATGGCCGTGCCACACTTCGATGTGGGCCTAGTGATGCTGAGTTCAGTCTCCTGGCCTCCAGAACTGTGAGAGCACAAACATCTGTAATTTTAAGTCTCCATGTTTGTGGTCATTGGTGCAACAGCCACAAGGAAACTAACAGGCCACAAAGGACAGGTCTGTCTCCACCCCTGCAAGAACACCAGCTCCCAGGGCACTGGCGGGGGCTCTGTGTTCCCAAGGTCCAGGAGTGGCATCACACACAGACTTGGATTGCTCCCTGGGTTTCTAAGAGTGGCTCTCCACAGTCGGATGCAAGCGCCTGGAGGGACAAGGCTGTGTGCTGTCCATCCCTGCGTGTCTAAAACTCAGCACAGGGCCTGGCACAGGGAAAGGGCTCTCAAGAGTGACTTCTGAATATGAGCACGAGCCAGCAGCAAATGGACATCAAGCCAGGAAATCAGCAGAGCAGGTTCTGCCACGTGGATGGCAGAGGTCTCATGGCATCATCCCGTATCCTTAGTTAACTTGCATGCAAGGGGGCTTTTCAGATACGTGCCTTGCCTTCCCAACAAGCCTTAAAAGCTCCTTAAGGTGGGGACCTCCTCCTCCCTCGCAGCAGAGATGTACACAAGGCTCGGCAAACAGGAACTGCTCAACAAAGATCTACTAGCTGCTTGGCCAGTGGATGGATGGATGCCCAGTTGGGAAATTGACATTTCCCAGCCAGGCAACGCCATCCACCCATCGGCCTCAAGTACACAGGCCTGTGAGTCCCATTTTAAAATGTAAGGTGCATGAGTCTCCAACCGCAGGCTCTCTAAGTCCGGAGACGGCCAAGGAAACTGCATTTTTAATTTTGAAACCAAGGTCAGGTTGCAAGGCCACCTACGGGAGAGGCTGATGAAGACACCTGAAGTTGAACTGATGAAGGTTTATAGCTTCCCATGGGCTGGCTGCTGGAATTGAGAGTTTGCTCTCTGCTTAAGCATAGATGTGATTTGAAAAAAATGCAGAAGTGGTAACACAAAATTATCTGGCTCCATTTGGGGAGGAGCCCAGCTGGTCATCGCTCAGGATCTAGTTGTCTGTGCTGATGCTCCCTGGCAAAAGCGATTGTTCAGGAGGAAGCACAGTGATGCAGTGCAGAGAAAACTGCAACTCGACACTGAGTGAATGCAGGGTGAACACACGGAGGAGTTTCGGTGTAAACACATCTTTTTGGAGGGTTGGCGATTATTTCTGAAAATTACAGATTTTCAATGTTTGCTTTGGTAGGAACAGCTGCCACTCTAAGAGCCAAACTCTAAGCCAGAAAATATTGTGCTTTGAGCTGAGTGTTCTTGTGTTTGAGATGAAGCAGGAGCTCCCTGCAGCCTGGCACCTGCTGGGTGTGCTGGCCGGCTCCCTGTTAGTTTCCAGCCTGGGTGCCCTATGCAGAGAGATCACCCTGGTGAGAGATCACCTAGCGAGAGATCACTCTGCCTTTTCCTCCAGGAAAGTGCAGAGGCTGCCCCGACTGGACACACTGCAATCCCACAATTAGGGACCACAGCATTCACTTAAGAGCTGATGAGGTGGATAGCAGAAATAAGGCAAAGCATGGTATCAGGCATCAGAAAGCTATTGGAACCTCAGTAGGGCTCCTTCCCCTCTCTGGTCTTCAACCTTTCCATCTGTTAAATGAGGGAATTGGACTCTGTCCATATGGGATACTTCATAAAAGATGTAGTTGAAAGGTTTTGTGTAGCACATGGAGAACTCATTAAATAACAGTAATACCACTTTGAGAAATTTGTCCATACTTTAATTCTTTCTGTCCCTCTGATGATATCCAGGTAGAAGGCTTCTTTTGGTACCAGGATCTCTTTAACATCATTCTCATATTTTGTATCTAGCTTGCATTTAATAATGTTTTCTTGTTTTCATTGTATTCAAGGCAAGTGATCACGGTTTTTCACCTATGGTAATGACAGAAAGGTTTGCTTCAAATAAATGTGTGTGAGCACAATGAGACAAATTGAACAGATGCATTAGGTCAATATAAATGCAGATGTTATGTGGAGAGTGCTATCAGGTGCCTGATATTTGGGAGTTCCTGTACCTCCCTAGCCCTAAAAACCTTTGCAGCTCACCTTTCCACCAGCCTTACGAAGAGCAGTGACTGTGGTTACAGGCCACATCTGTCCCTGATTTTCATTTAGGAGCTAGATTTGCAGTGACCCTGGACCATCTAGCACAGTGATTGCCTTTCTATTCCTGCTGGAATCTCCAGCCTGAAGCCACAGAAAGTACCTTGCCCATTCATGCCGCTGACATCTGCAGCCTCCTATGCTCCCTTGACACTTTAATATTGCTATGAAAAGACATATATCTGGGTGTCTGTGCTACATGAGAACCCAGCAAGTTCTTCTTCCTGCCTGTTTACGTTAAAAATACTCATTACAATTCAAATGACTTTCAAATTATGCTCATCTGGATTTCTGTGCTTTATAAAGACTCCCAAGCCTGTCTCTTTCTGGGGTTATAAGTTAAAATATTTTTATTATGATAAAAACTGCTTTAAAGGCTCTGCAGACCTTTGCTAAACTGTAGATACTACAGCTTCATGCTGAATAAGCTCTCTCTCTCAGCCCACCCCAAAAGAAGGGAAACTGAGGACAGGGGCCCTGCAAAAGAATGTTGCGTTGAGCATCAACTTGAGTCTTGGTACAGCAAGTGACAGTACTACACGCAGCAACCATGGGTTAACTCTATCCATCACTGACTGTGTGGAGGGAATTACTAGCATTGGCCACCCTCAAAAAGAATGATGGTATTCCCCATCAGTGAATAAAAGGCACAGGAAAATACATTTTAGCTAATATGAGGAGGAATTTACTAACATTCAGAGCTGTCGGCAGGGAAATGTGGAGAGATCACCCTAACACTGCCTTCAAAGGTAGTGAGCCATGAGTCTCCACAAGCCTCCACAGGAGGATCCCAATCACAGACTCGGTGGCCACCTGCCTCTGTAAAAGCAATTTGAGGCCGGGCATGGTGGTTCACACCTGTAATCCCAGCACTTTGGGAGGCCAAGAGTGTAGATCACTTGAGGCCAGGAGTTCGATATCAGCCTGGCCAACATAGTGAAACCCCGTCTCTACTAAAAATACCAAAATTAGGTCAGCCATGGTGGCACATGCCTGTAATTCCAGCTACTTGGGAGGCTGAGGCAGGAGAATCGCTTGAACCTGGGAGGCTGAGGTTGCAGTGAGCCGAGATCATGCCACTGCACTTCAGCCTGGGTGACAGAGCAAGACTCCATCTCAAATTAAAAAAAAGAAAAAGAACAGAAAAAAGAAATTTGAGTGCTGGATTTGTGGATTGCATCCCCTTCCAGCTCTGAGAGTATGCATCAGCTCTGCATTAGACACAAGTTCTGGAAGCAGACGAATAACATCCAGCTGAAGTTAAATTCAGTGAACTATATTGGTAGACAATGGGACTGCAAGTCCAGGCACAGCAGGATCCAGGTGTTCAGATGACATCATCGAGAAGCTGTCTCTCTCTTCCCTCCTATCTGGTTTCCCAGTGGCTTCATTCTCCAGAAAGCAGTAAAGTGTCTTCAAGCTGCTCCAGGCCAGCACTCTATCAGCTGAGCAGCTTGAGAAGGAAAGAAATTCTTTCTCAGTTGGTCCAACAAAGGTCTTCCCCAATTGGTCCAACAAAGGTCTTAAGGTTTTTCTAAGAAACAATCAGAAACTCACAAAAACCTGTATGTAAGAGCATTCACTTATATCTACGGTCTACCGCAAGATAATTGAGACAACTTAAATGTTCCAAGATGGAGAATGGGTTAAATAAATAGTAATATATCCAAATGATGGAATACCATGCAGCCAGTAAAAAGTTATTTCCAGGAAACAGTAATGATATAAAACTGTTCTTGATACATTGTTAAGCAAGATAAAGAAGTAAATAAATAATAAGGTCATACTAATTAGGTCACAAAAATTTTGTTACAAAATATTTATTAATGAAAAACTGGGTGTAAATGTACCAATATATTTTCTCTGAGTAGAGGGATTACAGATGATATTATTTTTAAACATTTTTAAATTTTCTACTATGAATATGTATCACTTTATATACTTAGAAAAAGGTAAACAAATATTGTTTTAAAAGCTGGACAGGCATGAGTGGCCAGCAAGTAGATCCTCAACTTAGACAGCAGAAAGACCCACAGAAATTACTCCTGTGAGGCTGAGGACCTGCAGGTGTGCTCTGGCCCAGCCCCCAGGTGCTCCAGCCGCTAGCTCCTGTCTCATCCTTGGGGGATGGTTGTAGCCATAGCCAAGAGACAGTGTGCAAGGTCATGGCCAGAGGTCTCTGAAGTGTGTGTCATTCCAAATATTTAATGAGATTCCCCTGCATGTGTGCATGCATGTGTGCACGCACACACACACACACACACAGCTGTTCACACCAGCTCCATTGCTAAACCGGGCTATACGTTCAAGACAGACTTACAGCACAGGTACTTAGAAAACTTGTAGGCCCCCTGTGTGTGTCTGACAGTGACATCCATCCATTTTACATTCAGGCTTCTTGGTGAAATGTACATAGCCTCTCCTGCTATGAATCAAAACACATCAGCGTGTCTTCTGCTCAGCCCATGGAGGCATCAGGGTGATGGCAGCTCACAGTACCCAACCCGAGGCAGCACGAACTGCAGCACCAACTGCTCCTGAAGGCAGCCAGAATCCTGGGACCAGGGGCAATCACCTTGGTTGTAAGAGGGCCTGAAGCTGTCACCATCCCCTGTCCCTCTCTCCAAGGACACAGAGCTTAGCAATTCTGGGACCTGCCCTAGCACTGCACCTTCCCAGACCAGCCCTTCCTCTGCCAGAGTTGCTGCACCTGGCATTTCACTGTGGTGCCTGTTATGGATCATTCCTGAATTCCTCCTCCTGTTTTTTTTGAAGTCATTTGGGAATGGCTTTTAGGAGGATGTGAGCCTTGGCCACATATCTGAGGCCAGGAAGAGCAAGATTTAGCATAAGTCATGGAAGAACTATGGACATCTATTAGGCATCAATTAAAAATTGTTTAAAAACACTATGAGAGTAAGAAGTGCATATAAGAACTATTAGACTGCACGGGTGTAGTGGCTCCAGCCTGTAATCCCAGCACATTGGGAAGCCAAGGTGGGCAGATCACTTGACGCCAGGAGTTCGAGACCAGCCTGGCCAACATGGTGAAACCCTGTCTCTACTAAAAATACAATAATTATTCAGGCGTGGTGATACATGCCTGTAATCCCAGCTACTTGGGAGGCTGAGGCACGAGAATCACTTGGACTCAGGAGGCGGAGGTTGCAGTACGCTGAGATTATGCCACTGCACTCCAGCCTGGGTGACAGAGTAAGGCTCTGTCTCAAAACAAAACAAAACAGAACAAAAAGAACCATCAGACAAATGCATTCATTTGTTCACTGTGAGCCCACGTGGATACGCTGGATGCTGAGAACACAGTGCAGTGCAAGACTGTCCTTGATGCAGCCACAGAGTGACAGACAAACACCTGCAGAGTGACAGACACAGAAATGCCAGCTGGGGCCATAGGTGACATCCAGTCAGGAAGAATAAGCAAGTGCTGTTCAAAAACAACAAACACCCCAAAATACTAAATGTATGAATGAATAAGTGTGCAAAAACTTGCAACAGAGTGGCCTGGCCTGGGCGTGGGCAGGAAAGTCATCCTTAGAGAAGTATCCTTCAAGCTGAGATCCAAAAAGCAGGATAAGCAGAAGCCAACTCCGAGATGCCCGAGGGTAGAGGGTTCCAGAGAAGAGAGCAAATGCTGTGCAGAGAGGGAGGGCGAGAGGGTCCTGAGGTCTTGGGGATCAAGTGAGTGCAGGGATTCCGGGCCTGGCAGGAATCTTTCTGGCTGTTTCCCAGGGAGCAGTGGAAAGTGATGTTTCAGCTACTCCAGCCTACTCAGTGTCTCTCCTCACAAGTTCATGCTCCGCCCCTGCTGAACTGGGTCAGCTCTGAGTGGAGGTGTTCAGAGGACACAGAGAGCATGGTGGTCCTGCTGGCAGGAGGCCCTGGTGCCACAGCCATGGGCACAGCAGGAGGGAATGGGGGTATTTTGCTGGAGAGACCCAGGTCTCTCCTTTCTGTGTTTCAGGCTGCCTCTCAGTGAACAGAGGAAGACTCCCAGTGTGGCTCCTGGGGCCTGAGAGCTGAGACCCGCTGCTGCCAGTCCAAGGAGGTGGATGGGGGTCTAGAGGAAGGACTTGGGACTGGTGAGAGCTGTCCATGGTGGCTGCCTTTAGGAAGTTGCACAGCCCCTCCTCACCTCTGGAGGCAGGTGCTGGACAGGTCGGGGAACTATGGAGGGAGCTTCCGCACTGAGAGCCTGCGGTTCCCCTCAGGAGGTCACAGTGTAACAAAGTGGAACCTATATTCTGGCGTCATCTCCATGCCTTCCCTCCCGCGCCACCTTTGGCCAAGATGAATGCGTGTGATGACACTGTCTTTTGCAAGGGGTAAGAGCAAACAACCAGACAAAAGCATCAAACTAGATTAGGCACAGTGTCAACTGAGCCTTCTCAGGGTAGGTCCAGCACAATGGGCCCAGGGGCTTCAGCTGTGTCGTGAGAACTGTTACAGCAGGGCTGGACATGGAGGAAACCGGGGCCCACGGACCACCCCAGGACCAAAGCTTCCTCTCAACAACCACGGGAGAAAGCTGCTTCGCATCACTGGAGATAAGGCCCAAGTTCCGCACCCAATACTCAGCAGCCCTTCTGGTGCCGGTCTTGGTGGCTGGAGGATGCTGGCTGACTGAGCTGGACCCCAGGTTCTCCCTGGAATGGGGGTGTGGGGGAGGCATGAGGAAGAGCCCTTTCTAATCCCACCCAAGCACCAGGGACTGAGAATGTGAGAAAAATGCTTTTCTCAGAGAAAATCCAAGGAGTTGTTAACAGAAGAAGGAGGAAAAGGAGGCTGGGACCATCGAAACCAACAGTCGTCTGCATCAACAAGGAAGGCCACACTCTTGTAGGCTCCTGTTCCTACCTTCCTACCTCCCCTCCTGCTGACACATCAACTTCAGCTTCAAGCAGAGAGACAACCCATCAGAAGTGCTCGTGGGCAAGGAGGGGGGAGGAGCAGGCCACCCTATTTACAACCTCTTATCATGTGTTTAGAAAAAACCACCTGAGAAGCGAGAGTTGAGTTTTTCAATACCCTGTGCTCAAAGTTAGCTTCGGTCACGTTTGCTGGTAAAGCAGCCGATGCCCTGCTCAGCTCCAGGCTGGCTTTGCTGACGTGTCCACCTTCCTTGTGACTTAAATTCTACTCCCAGAGTCCTCCAACATTACAGATTCTACTCTGAGGTGAGGAGAGAGGCGGGTTTAGGGGCTTCACATTTTGCTTTTCCTTCTGACTCTTTGCAAAAAAAAATGGTCTGAGAAGTTTTTGACAAAAATGTAGCTTTTCTCTTTTTTTGGCTGAAATATTGAATGTATCTGACTTTTCTCCTTTCTTATAGAAATATAATGATAAAATAATGATAATGAGCCTGGGAACCATGGTGAAGCCCAGTCTCTACAAAAAAAAAAAAAAAAAAAATTAGCTGGGCCTGGCCATGGAGCGCACCTGTAGACCCAGCTACTCAGGAGGCTGAGGTGGGAGGATTACTTGAGCCTAGGAGGTCGAGGAGGTCGAGGCTGTAGTCAGCTGTGATTGTGCCATTGCACTCCAGCCGGGGGAACAGAGTGAAACCTTTTCTCACAAAAAGAAAAATGTTTATGATAGATCTGCTAAATAATGTATTGCAGCATGACCACAGGAGTACATTCTGTATAAGTATATTGTAGACTACAAGATCTTAAATTATATCAACATAATCAGACTGAAAATCCTAAAGTCCCACTTTTAGATTCCAAATTCAAGGTCCATATATCTCTCTTGAATGAGTCAATATACATAACATGATCCCTAAGATTAAAATCCAATTAATGTGGGTGTCTGGATATTTTTGAAGCCTTTTGCCACCTGCACACACACAAAATTCAACCTATTGTTTACTTTAACTTCCAAATGTGTAAAAAAGTGTTAATGGATTTTAGAGGCATCTCCCATGAGTGTATATAGTTTCTGCCTCTCTACTCATTTCCAGGCTGGGGACCCAGATCAGGTATGGAGTGCAACTAAGGCAGATGGTCAAGGCGGGTCACCTTTGTGAGGGTGAGAGCCAATCTGATGTGTTCTGAGCAAACCTCCGTGTCTGCTATGTTCCCTTCTGCACTTCTTTTCCAGGAAGACCAGCTGTCTATTCCCCCATGCTGCCTCTGGCCCAAAGGCCTGGCCAGTGAGCACCATATGACTAATTCAGACTAATTGTCATGGATCAAATAGCTGCAAACTATTTCCAGTTGCCAGTCTCCTGTTTTCCAATTGTCCCTCTGTTATATGTCTAAGCAAACATTTGTTCTGCTTATCGTTTCTGAGCAAAGACATGAATCACTTGCCTAGAAGAAACCACAGAGGCAGCTGTTGCCCATTAGGAGCTGACATTTGGGAACAGGGCCTGCAAAACAGGACTCCAGAACTGGAGTTTGCTTTTTATTTGTCTCAGTTCTAGAAAAGGAAGCACTGGGCACTCTAGGGGACTAGCAGCCAGGTCTGTCCTATCATTTTGTGGCAGGACACTGGAATAGCAAAAGACCTCCTATTATTAAGAAATCTTTCCTTTTCCTGACTGGCCAAAGTGCCTGAAATCCCAACTTCTGGCTCTCCTTTGGCGGAAGATGCTGTCTTAACGTTCCTGTGAAAGTGCCCGTGTGTTGCCTGATGAACTCATGAACCAGTTTGCTCTCATTAAAACAATCGTGGAAGCCCTTCTAAAACAGGCTTCTAACATAGAATTAGAGGGAACTTTGTATTAGTCCATTTTCATGCTGCTGATGAAAAGATACTGGAGACTGGGTAATTTATAAAGGAAAAAGGTTTAATGGATGCACAGTGGCACATGGCTGGGGAGGCCTCACAATCATAGTGGAAGGCAATGAGGAGCAAAGGCATATCTTACGTGGCAGCAGGAAAGAGAGTGTGTGCAGGGCGACTCCCCTTTGTAAGACCATCAGACCTCCTGAGAATGATTCACTACCATGAGAACAGCATGGAAAAGACCTATGCCCATCGGGTCCTTCCCATGACACATGGGAATTGTGGGAGCTACAACTCAAGATGAGATTTGGGTGGAGACACAGGCAAATCATATCAAACCTTGGGTTCTCAGGAACTGGGAACTTGATTTTGTAGCAACTTGCATGGAAAATCTACTTTCTAATAGGCTTTTTGCTGCACATGTCTATATGCTTCATATTATTTAATCCCCAAAACCCTACCAGGTGGGAAGAGAAGATAATATAATCAAACAAGGCCATAGACAGAGAGACAGAAACTTTGGGTTGGAGAAGCTTTCAGGCCTGATGGATTATCCCAGCTGAGCTCTGAAATGTAGGCAAGGTTAACCCAGGAAGGAAAGAGGAGACCAATGCTTGAGTGAAGGAAAACAAGGCTTAGGCGAAGGAGGGTGGGTAAGACAGGAATGCTCAGGGGGTAATTCTGTGGCATCGGCTTCAAGCTGAGGGTAGCTGGGGTTGAAAAATCTAAGTAAGTCCTGAACTTCCCTCGGGGCTATGGGTCTAAACTGACACCTCCTCCCCTGGGGAAGGGCAGAGATCTTAGAGGATGCTCTGAGCACCAGGTTCCATCAGTCTTGTAAAGCTCAACACCCAACAGGGACCTGTATACTACAGGTGCTCAATAAATGCACATTACTGGAGATGGGAATCAGTTTGAAGATGGCATCCATGATCACAATCAAAATCTTTTGCTCTAGGCTGGGTGCGGTGGCTCACGCCTGTAATCCCAGCACTTTGGGAGGCCGAGGCAGGTGGATAACGAGGCTAGGAGTTCAAGACCAGCCTGGCCAACTGACTGAAACCCCGTCTCTACTAAAAATACAAAAAACTAGCCAGGCATGGTGGCAGGCGCCTGTCATCCCAGCTATTCAGGAGGCTGAGGCAGGAGAATCGCTTGAACCTGGGAGACGGAGGCTGCAGCGAGCTGAGATTATGCCCCTGCATTCCAGCCTGGGTGACAGTGCAAGGCTCTGCCAAACAAACAAAACAACAACAACAAAAATGTCTTTTGCTCTATATAAGACAATTAAAGGAATGAAACCACAAACTATAGATTGGGACAAAAAAAATATGTAAGTAACCTATTCATCAAAGAACTTGCATCTTTATGGGCCAGGCACAGTGGCTCATGCCTGTAATTCTAGTGCCTTCAGAAGGCCAAGGCAGGAGGATTGCTTGAGGCCAGGAGTTTAAGACCAGCCTGAGCAACAAAGCAAGTCCCCTCCTCTACAAAAAATAAAATAAAAATTAGCTGGGCCTGATGGCATGCACCTGTAGTCCCAGCTAGTTGGAAGGCTGAGGTGGGAGGATCCCTCGAGCCCAGGAGTTCAAGGCTACAGTAAACTATGATCATGCCACTGCATTCCAGTTTGGGGAATACAAAAGACCCCTGTATTTTTTTTAAAAGAACTTGAATATTTAATGTGTAAAGAACACTCAGGCCTCAACAGTAAGTATACTAACAACTCAATTTTTAAAATGAGCAAAAGGCTTGAAGAGACACTCACCAAAAAGACGTAAGGATGGCAAATAAGGACATAAAAATGTGCAACATAATTAGCTGTTAGGGAAATGCAACTTGAAGTCATAGTAAGATACCACTGTATACCTATTAAAATGAATAACATTTAAAAAAAATACTGTCAATACCAAGTGTTGACAAAGATGTCTAACAACAAGACTCTTAAACAGTGCTGGTGGGAATAAAAATCCTCACAATTAATTCTACACACTAATCATCCTTTATATTTAGGCATTTGACTTGATTATCGTCTCTTGTACTGGAAGAAGGTATCTAGGAGAGGGTGCTGATCTTGTTCACTTCTGGGTCCCAGCCATTTAGTAGACATGCTAATATTTACTTAAGACATGTGGTTTCTCTAAGCCTCAGTTTCCCCAACTGCCAAAAGGGGACAGTGAATTCTGTGTGTCACACATTATGGGTTTGCCAGGATTAAATAAGAAAATAAGGAAGGACAGACACTGTGGTCTGTGACATGAGCCAGGTAAGGCAGGGTGGTTTTCAACACCACTGCCTGCAGATGCTAATTGTGCAGGATATTTTTACATCATCACAGTCCACGTCCGAGGTCAAACGGTGACATCTTCACTACAAACAACAGCTATAGTGCTCCTCCCAGCTGAAAACCCTGGGAGTCTATTGAAAATAAATTAGCAATGCCTCATTCTCAATGAGAAAGTCTCGGGGAGATTTATAATTTTATTTTTTCTAAGTGTGCAGAATAACATAAATCAAAAGAAGCAATAGTCTACCTTATGTTTGGACTACTTTGACCCTCTTCAACCTCTGCCAAATTTTATCTCATTTTTGTTTAACTTTATACATCAGGGTTTAATTTGAGAGCTGGTGGAGAAGACAGTGATGTATAGGGTACATCAGGTGCAGCTGAAATTACCCTGTCCCTAGGGGCTGGAGGTTGAAGGGAGGGTCCCAGTCCTGTTTCAGGGTAGAAGAGGAATGGTACAGTTTGCCCCTGGAACCCAGACTCTCTCCATGCTGCAGCCTCTCATTGATTGATTTGGCCAGGTTTGAGGAGCTTACTAAATTGTGTTCATGCAGGGCTCATGCTTCCAGAGCAGCCACGGGCTCAAAGCATCAGCCACTGTGGGCAATGTCATATTTGGAACCAGATAAGGAGTTCTATTAGCATTGATTTTTTCCTCTCTTTTAAGTGGATATGTTCCCTGGAAAAGTGTGTTCAGTTGGCAGTGTGTAATCTGCCAGAGAGAAGGCTGACTTTGCCATTCTGACTGTGCAGAGCCTGCCTGGCATCCCACAGAGCACTCACTAAGAGTTGCTGCATGAACACAGGAACAAATGAATGAATTAATGAATGGGTAGCCTTTTGCTTCCTCATTACATTCTTTCCTCATTACTTGAGACAGAGTTTCACTCTTGTTCCCCAGGCTGGAGTGCAGTGGCACGATATCTGCTCATTGCAACCTCTGCCTCCCAGGTTCAAGTGATTCTCCTGCTTCAGCCTCCCAAGTAGCTGGGATTACAGGTGTGTGCCACCATGCCCAACTAATTTTATATTTTCGGTAGAAACCGGTTTTAGTCATGTTGGTGAGGCTGATCTTGAACTCCTGACCTCAGGTGATCCCCCGCCCACCTCGGCCTCCCAAAGTGCTGGGATTACAGGCATAAGCCACCATGCCCAGCCTGTTTCCTCATTACTTTTATGTTCCAGCTGGCCGCAATACTTTTTAGAGATGACAAACACAAATTGATCAACTGGGCCCCAGACACAGGAACCTGTGTCTGTCCTAGAAACTCTGTTAATGTAGCTTAGGGACCCTGGATACCAGAAGGAAACTGAGATCCTCTTATCTCACTCTCATCTTTCACATGAATGTTCCCCAAGACAGCCTGGCCAGGGGCTGGGCCACCTTTATTAAATGCCTTCAGGGTGGGCCACTCATGCCATGACCCAGTGTTAGCATTTTCAAAAGTGCATTTCCCTTGTAGCACTTACCACATTTAGAAAGTATATATTTATGCGATGATTTGATTAAAGTCTGTCTCCCCTACTAGACCCTAAAAACACTGACAAGTTCTGTAATTAAATTTTACAAGAAAGTTCTGTTTGTCCACCTGTATCCCTAGGGTCAGGCCCAGGGCTTACCATGCAGGACGTGTGCAATGTCTCTGAATGAACCAGTGCCAGGCACACTGGGATAGGGGGATGCTGTGATTGGCTAAGGTCAAGGTCAAGGCAGGAATGAGGACGACCAGTAAAAATGTCCAGGTACAGAAGTCATGTCACACCTGGCCACCTGGTCCACCCTCAGTCCAGAACACCAGTAAGGGGTTTCAGGGAGGCATTAAAAGGTGGCTGGATTTCAGGGCTAGGTGAAGATGCCAACAGTGGCAAATATCTCTGGTGGGTTCCTTGCCCTAGACCTGCACTGTCCACAGTGGCTATCAGCCACCCACGTGGCCACTGAACACTGGGAATGAGGCTGGTTTGAATGGAGCTGTGTTATAAGCATAAAATCTATACATCAGATTTCAAAAGTTTACATGGGAAAAAAATGTAGACTATCTCATTGATAAATTATATGTTGATTACACATAATCATATGTTGAAATAATATTTTAGATATAATTGGTTAAATAAAATGAATTTTTATGTTTGTTTTAATTAATTAATGGTTTTGGTTTTTTTTTGAGACGGGGTCTTACTTTGTGACCCAGGCTGGGGTACGGTGGTGCAATCTTGGCTCACTGCAGCCTTAACCCTGCAGGCTCAAGTGATCCTCTCACCTCAGCCTCCCGAGTAGCTGGGACTACAGCCACACACCACCTATTTAGCCAATTTTTGTATTTGTCTGTAGAGATGAGGTTTTGCCATGTTGCTCAGCCTGGTCTCAAACTCCTGGGCTCATGTGATCTGCCCACCTTGGCCTCCCAAAGTGCTGGAATTACAGGGGTGAACCACCATGCCCAGCTCCAGTAAAAGGTATTATTAAAATTAATTTCAACTGCGTCTGCTTTTTGAAATGTGGTTATTATAACATTGAGAATTACATGGCTCACATTATATTCAAGCACTGTTCTAGAGGAAGGTCTTTGGAGCAGTTCTTAATTGCAGAAGAGCTTTACATAAACACTCACCACTAAACAACAATAGTTATCAACCAAGTTGGGTCTATTTTGTGGCTGGCCCTGGGCTAGATACTTCAACCTCTAGTAGCTTTATTTTAGAGACATCATCCTGGATAAATAATCTGAAACATGGAAAAATTCTTTATACACAAAGTTTTTAATTATAGCATTCTTTAATATTAATGAAACAGGATATAACCTAAACATATAAACAGTAGAAGAAGGCTGAGCGTGGTGGCTCATGCCTGTAATCCCAGCACTGCGGGAGGCCAAAGCAGGCAGATCACCTGAGGTCAGGAGTTCAAGACCAGCCTGGCCAACATGGTGAAACCCTGTCTCTACTAAAACATGCAAAAATTAGTCCAGCATGGTGGCGCATACCTGTAGTCACAGCCATTGAAGGAGGCTGAGGTGGGAGGACAGCTTGAACTCAGGAGGTGGAGGTTGCAGTGAGCTGAGATCGCGCCACTGCATTCCAGCCTGGGTGACAAAGCAAGACTCCACCTCAAAAATAAATAAATAAATAAATAAATAAATAAATAAATAAATACAGTAGAAGAATTATAATATGAACTACGTTAGCATTCATACAACAGAATATTATGCAGCCATCAAAAACTATGTTTGCCAATGATTTATCATAACATGGCAAAATACTACAGAAATGTTCAATCAAAATCTCAAAATTCAAAATCGCATCCGACTCTTACCACAGCCACAGAGGCAAAGCTCCAAGGAAAGCCACTGGAAGGAGTTCCACCAAGCCGTTCACAGTTGTCTTTGGAGAACAGGATGATAAATGACTTCTCTTTTCTTCTTTCTATTTTTTCAATTAGATTTTATTTAACAATCATTTGATAACAGAGAATTATACATATTTTATCTCAAGGAAAAAGACCCGGCCCCAGGAGTTTGCCTTCACGTTGTCAATGGCAACAGGAGGCCAGGCATGTCAAGGTGGGCGCGCTCCTTCCAGGCACATGCAACAAACCCCAAAGCTTCTGCAGGAGCGTCGCCCGTGGTCTGCATCTGCTCATGGAATCCTTTGCCAAGGGAACACCCCCTCTCTCTGCCTGACTCCTCCACAGACTCTAAGATCTTTGAGGGCAGTGCTATGGTCTCCTCTCTTCCCATTTCCAGCCCAGAGCCGGCATGGGCTGGGTGCTTTGCAAGACGCACTGTGCCTGTGCTAGTTTTCTGCCACTTGCCTTAGAGCTCTCCATGGGCTGTGCCCTGGGAGGCAGACCTGGGTGGCAGTTTTCACTCACCCCTGCAGGGGTTTATCCAATGCGGAGCCCTGGCAGGAGAGTGGAGGAAGAGAAGAGAGCGTAGTCCAAGCATGCCATTCCCTGGTTATCCCTGAGGGTCTTCTTGGGCCCTGACTTTCTCCTGAAGGTGAAATCTCCTCTAAAAGTGGCTCTCACCACATTCTCCTCCTGGCTTCCAGTAACCCATCCCCTTCAGGCGTGAGGAAGTAACGGTTCTGTTCATTTTCTCTTGTGCTTTCCTTCACCATTCCCTCCGCCCTTCCAAATAGCCTCTTTGGAGAATCCTCCATGAATAATCCTAATCTGAGTGTGTCCTCTCTTTCCCACCGAGCCCCTGATGCACACGGAACTTATCTGAAAATGCAGTGCCTGTCCCCCCTGCAGTGTGTGGAGAAGAGAGGCACAGCGCCCGTTCTAGGAAGGGTGGCATCTCTGAGCCTTGTGATGTCTCCTAGTGTGCCCAGCACCAGGTGTGGGAGAGTCAAGTTCCAGGGCAGGCAGACCTGAGTCCAAATACAAGATCTAACCCTTCTAACAGCTGTGAGACCCTTCATTCATTCCTTCGTCTCTCAAGCCTCGTCTTCTTCATCTGCAAAATGGAGCAAAACAACTACATTTTGTGAGTATTGTGAGGATTAAATGAGGTACGATACCTAAATTTCTTAGCATGTGGCCTGGCTTGGAGTAAACCCCCCAGCAAACATCAGCTGGCACAATTATTGCTCTGACCCTCTGCGGCTGCCTCCTGATTGCAAATGTCCCAAGCCGACCTCCACTCCTGAAGACATGCCACAGCAGGACCTAAATCCTCCCTCTCCCTGTCCTGGGCTGCAGAGATTACAGGGAAGGCCCTCCCCAGGACCACAGACTGCCCTACATCCATTCTGTGTAAGCTCTGCTGTGAGACACAACGGTTATTTGCAGAGCAAGACAAGGAAATGACAAAGAGTAGGAGATAAGGTGCATTTTGGGAAAATCCCTTGTTTATTTAAATATTGCACTTATGAAAGACACCAGAAAGAGAAATATGGGCATTTGTGGCAATGATCAAAAAGGGAAAAAACGGAAATACATGATCAAAAACACAGGAAAGGATTACATCTGAAATAAAATTTGGTACCCTTAAAATATCTGTAATTCAACCTCAGAATGAGTGTATCTTTTAAAAGCTCTTTGAAAACACTTCCCCACTCTCTTTGTCTCTTTTCTTTATAAGGCATCTTCTCTTTAACTCCCTTTGGGAAACTTCTTATAAATGAGGATTTGCATCTCCAGGGATTACTCTGGTTAGGAAAGTGTTTTATTAAAAAATATATGTTTGCCACAGAATGCTGAGCGATATAATTAGCTGGTCCCTTCTGTTTTGTTTTAAAAGGCTGTATGGCCAAGTTCTAATTAAACATATTCTCAGGACGTTTGAAATGTGAAGGTGCCTCAGAAATGGGCACTGAAATGAAAGAAGCAAAGGCTCTGGAAGTATATACCAGGAAGGAGGATCTCTGGCCACGGTGCACCCGGCAGAACGGCTTCATTTCTGTCTCTGTGTGCACAGCTACTGTGGATAGAGAAGCCGGTCCCATCCCACCTTGGTGGGACACTGCCTTGTGTTCTGGAAGGCTATGTGCTAAATGAGCTGATCTCGTTCCACCCAGGGCAATCCAGGAAGGCTGAAGGAGTGAGTCCTGGGCTGGGATTCTGGGGACCTGGGGATGTAATCGGTTATCATCTCTAAAGTGACAATTGCTAAGGTCCCTGCCAGCTCTGACATTCTGATTGGACACATGGCTGTTTCTACTGGCTTTGTTCTTGTCACAAAGCATAAGAATGCTCCAAGTGATCACGCTGCATTTTACTTTGTGACCCCAGGAATAAAACAGAAGGCTGGAGAATCTCACTGCTGTTCCTACTGAATAATGACTGGCTCAACCACGAGAGGCAGTGTTGTGCCCTCATTTGCAAAAAGAGAAGGATACTTCCCTGTCTCCCTTTTGGAGAAGCAAGTAACCTGGAAATGGAAGTATTCTGTCCCCATTCAGAAGGATGGGCTAGGAGCTCACAGGAGTTTAGAGTTTAGAAATGCCCCCTCTGAATCTTCCCGCCTGGGCACGCTATGAGACATGTTAACTCTTTACAAAGCACTTTCACATTCACTAATGCCTCTTACAGAGCAAGCAGAGCTCTCATTTCATTGCTAGTGGGGATACAAAATGCTATGCTCACTTTGGAAAACAGTTTAGCACTTTCTTGTAGCGTTAGACACGCTCTTACCATTGACCTAGCAATCATTCTCCTAGGTATTGAAACTTAAGAGAAATGAAAACTTATGTTCACCCAAAACCTAGAGGTGCATGTACATAGTGGCTTTATTTGTAATCAGCCCAAAATGGAAACAACCCAGTTGTCCTCTAACTGATGAATGGATAAACAGACCTGGGTACATCCATGCGAAGGAATACTTCTCAGCACTGCTAAGACACAACCTTACTGATACATCCCACAGCATAGATAAATCTCAAATGCATTACACTAGATGAAAGAAGCCAGACTTGAAAGGTGACATACTCTATAATTCCACGTACGCTACACCCTGGAAAAGGGAAAGCTTTAAGGTGAAGAACAGATCAGAGGTTCAGTGGTTTCTAATGTGGGGGAGCTGGGGTTAAGGTCAGGTGGACTACAAAAAGGCAGCACAAAGCAGTTTTGGGGGAGTAAGGAAACTATTCTAGGCCAGGCACAGTGGCTCATGCCTATAATCACAGCACTTTGGGAGGCCAAAGTGCTGAGGTCAGGAGTTCGAGACCAGCCTGGTCAACACGGTGAAACCCTGCCTCTACTAAAAAAAAAAGAAAAAAAAAAGCTAGGTGTGGTGGTGGGTGCCTGTAGTCCCAGCCACTCGGGAGACTGAGGCAGGAGAATCACTTGAACCTGGGAGGCGGAGGTTGCAGTGAGCCAAGATTGTGCTATTGCATTCCAGCCCCGGTGACAAGAGCCAAATTCTGGCTAAAAAAAAAAAAAAGAAAGAAAAGAAGAAAAAAAGAAAAGAAAACGATAAAAATTTTTTTGAGGTGGGGTTTTCCTCTGTCACCAAGGCTGGAGTACAGTGGTGCAATCACAGCACACTGCAGCCTCAACCTCCCAGGTTCAAGTGATCCTCCTACCTCAACCATCCAAGTAGCTCGGGCTACAGGCACATGCCACCATGCCCAGCTAATGTTTAAAAAGCTTTTTGTAAAGACGGGGTCTCACTATGTTGCTCAGGCTGATCTTGAACTCCTGGGCTCAAGCAATCCTCCTGCCTCAGCTTCCCAACATGCTGGGATTAGAGGTATAAGCCACCACCACACCTAGCCACCGTTCCAAATCTTGATGGCAGTGGTAGTTACGTGATTTTGTGCATTTGGCAAAACTCAGAAAACTGCATACCAAAAAAATGCATTTTATTATATGCAAATTAAAAAACGAATTTAAAAAACCCTATAGGCTTGGCAGTTAGCATGGTGGTCGTTTGAGGTTGCCTCCTCCCCATACAGTACTCATTTTGTCCTACTAGGAGTGCTCAGTAAGGCGTCAGGGCATGGCATTCACTGGAGATGCCTCCTGCTTCATGGACGTGGCCCCTGGAAACTGAAGGGAATGACTTAGATTACATGGGTCAATGAAAAGTTTTCTATTATTCTCTTCCTTGTTGAATGTGGACAAAGAAGCAATTAGTTCCACTCACCATTTATGGTCCTCTTGAAATCATAAGATAAAACACCTTGAGGATGAGATTATGCCGAAAATGAAATGAAGAGTAAGAAGGCAGAGAAAATTGTCTTCCTGTTAATATAATGGAGCCATAATCTACTCTTGCCAATTTCCTTAAGCCAGTGTGAGCAGGGGGTTGTATTTCTCACAGATAAAAGCATCCTAGGAAATAGAGTGAGAGATCTCACTGAAACATTTGTGATCTGATCCACTGTCCCAAACCAATCTGAAACAAACCTGGGCAACAGAGAACTTGGGTGAAATAACGTGAAACATATACGCAACGGATAATGGCAGGACTTGAACAGGCATCTCACAAATAAGGCATTCCCGATCACCACGCAGATATAAAAAGGTGCTCAAACTCATTAGTAATCATGGAAATGCAAATTAAACACAGTGAGACAGCAACCACAGCCGCTAGATTAGGAAACGTTACAAATACGAAAAAACATTGCTAACAATATCATAGGCTGGCAAGGATGTAGAACAATGGGAACTTTAAAAACTGCTTGTGGGAATGAAAATTGACACAATCATCTTGGAAAACAGTTAGAGCTGCAGATATGCAAACTCTGACCAAGCAATCCCACCCCAACTATATATAAATAGGAGATATTCCCACGTGAGTTATGGCATAGGAACAAGCATGTTCACAGCAGCATTCTTCATGATATCCAAACAATTGGGGGGACAAATCCTAACGTTTTCATGAAACTAATGTTTTCACAGTCTAGAACTTTGATCGTGAACCAGCAGCACAAATCCACTGGTTAAGCCTGAAAAACAATGCTGAGTAAGAGAAACAAGACACAAAATAATTCATACAATATGATTTCATTTATGAACATGACCAGGTATACACACCTAAATATTAAAACTACAAAGTAAGGCAAGGAAGTGATCATTACAAAAATTAAAAATAGAGGTGGCCTCCAGGAGAGGGGACTGGAATTGGGAGGTGTTGGAGGAGGTTTCAGGTGACTGAGTGTTGTGTATGCAGGTATTATTTAAACCATACCCATATGATTCACACATTCTTTTACCTTTTGATGTATCACACACACAAAAATGTAGGAAGACAAAAATCAGATCGCAGGGAAATTCAGAAAACCAGTCTGAAGCCAGGAATGTGCAATGAATGACCCTAGATCATGCATTCTCGAGGATATGGCCCCAAAGAGAGACTATCTGGATGGCTCTACAGAGTGGTCACAAGCTTCGCTTTGCTTCATTATCATTTAGTCCAGCCAAAGGCCTTTTAAAGGCATTTGCTTTTAAGTAAAACTTGTCTCCTTTTAAAAGTGCCAATTTTTGGCGCCCTGTAATCCCAGAACTTTGGGAAGCTGAGGCAGGTGGATCACTTGAGGTTAAGAGTTCAAGACCATCCTGGCCAACCTGATGAAACCTCGTCTCCACTAAAAATACAAAAATTAGCTGGGTGTGGTGGTGCGTGCCTGCAATCCCAGCTATTCGGGAAGCTGAGGCAGAAGAATCACTTGAACTGAGGAGGCGGAGGTGAGTGCAGTGAGCCGACATCATGCCACTGCACTTCAGCTTGGGCAGCAGAGCGAGTCTCTGTCTAAAAAAAAAAAAAAAAAAAAAAAAAGTACCAATTTTCTCTTTTAAGTTTAATCAGAGTGTTAATCTTACAGAGTTCTCTTACTGATTTTTTTACACAGTTTAGATCAGATTTGTTCTCTACATGAGTCTATAGAGACTTAAGGTGAGCTACTCTATCCAACTGTTCCTTATTTGCCTGGAGAGCCTTTATCTTAAAAACTCAGTCATCAGAGTAAGAAATATAGGAGACCACAACCCAATGCCTCTTGAATAGGTAAAAGTATTAACACATCTTCCGGAGTCCAGGCGTACACTTCATCAGTTTCCTTGTAGAAAATACCTTCCTTCAAATACCTTATTTGAGCCTATTAACTCTACTCTTATTTTAAATATAAATCTAACATGCTCAGCCATCTGTTTCCAAGAATACATCAGCTAAGAAAGGTAAAAGTGAGGAAGAAGGACTGCTCTAGCCAGTGACAGTTAAGAAGCTCACACTGTGAAAGAAGAGAGAGGAAAAAAACCTCTCAATTCTCCTAAGCTTCTGGAGGCATTTATCGTAGAGACAGCAATGAAATGTTGAATTAGAAATTGACCAAACCCCTTCTGTAAAATAATCAGGAATAAGTTCAGTGCACAATAAATAATTGCCATCAAATATTTAGCAAAACATATTCAAAAGAGTAAGTTTAATATCTATTTTCCTGTAAAGGATAAGTCATTCTGTGAGAAGGCTAAACATGTCCACTGAATCCAAGTCCCAATGAGTATATGTGCATGCATAGATACAAATATGTAAATACATATGCACAAGTACATGTACATGTACACAGACACGTATGGGAAAATATTCATTTATTATGTGTGTGGCCGGGGCTTTGGATCCCATTAAATAATTCTGGATTTGGTTGGAATTCACCCTGATAGCTGAACAATTCCGGAACAACTGCATCCTCAGCACAAAATGACCTTTTCATCAAGTTACAAAACATTAAAGGTTAAAGGATGTTTGAAAGGAAGTTAATACTTTTAAAACATTGGGAGAATGGCCATCTTTTCAGAGATCTGACCAAAAATGTGAAGGAAGCATTGGACGGCCTTTCTGGCAGTTATTTGCAGGCGGGTGTCATATGTTTGCACTGCCTGCTCCTGCTGAAACCATAAACGAACCTACCTCCTTAGGAAATGAGATGAGATGGGCCTGCGCTCCGCACAGCACAGGAGCTCATGAGAGGACTCCTTAGCAGGCTGGTTCCTAATTGCAATTTTGAAGTCACATTTCTTCCTCTCAAGAGTGGTGATGGCAAAGAGAGCAAATCAATGAGACTGTCAGATTTTCCCGCCTTCTATTTTCCATCTGACCTGGATGGTGCAAATTCCAGTCGCTACTAACAGGGAAAATAGAAATATCAGTCACCAGACCCCTTCCTCTAATGAGCTCACAGAAAGGCCCAGAAGAACCTGACTTATCAGCCCTGCAAATGCCCAATCTTCCCAGAAAGTCAGGTGGACTGCGCACTGCCTTCAGCCATTCTCTCCTGTCTTTCTTTTTCACCACATTCCAAGCACCTGCTTATAATCTCAGGTGCATCCAGGCTCAGCCCAAATATAAGCCTTTATTTTCAGGGTGGTCTGGCCCTGTGGCCACCCTGCACACCAACTTAATGGGGTACCATTTATTGGACAACTACCATTCTTCACCAAGCTCTCTGCCAAGGCATGGACACACATAATCCCACATGAGCCTCACAAGTGCCGTGGGAAGTAGACTCTACTGTGACTTGCCCACGGGCACACGGCTAGTGACACAATGCCTCTTTCAAACTCTGGTCTGACTCTGAAAGCTTCCAGAATGTAGTCCCAAAAACCCATGGGTTCAAGGGGCATCTCTATTTCTTTTTTTTTTTTTTTTTTTTTTAGACAAGGTCTCACTCTGTTGCCCAGACTGGAGTGCAGTGGCACGATCTCGGCTCACTACAGCCTCAACCTCCCAGGCTCAAGCGATCCTCCTGCCTCAGCCTCCCAAGTAGCTGAGATAACAGGTGCATGCCACCATGCGCAGCTAATTTTTGTCTTTTTTGTGGAGAGAGGGTTTTGTCATGTCGCCCAGGTTGGTCTCAAACTCCTGGACTCAAGTGATCTATCTACCTGCCTCAGCCTCCCAAAGTGCTGGGATTACAGGCATGAGCTGCCACAGGGCCTGGCCAAGGCATCTCCAATTTTGATGGAAGGTTTCCACACTGAATTCCTACTTGGTATTTAAGATGGAGAAAGCTGTCCTGTTTTAGAGATGGAGACAAGGTTCAAAGAGAGGGAGTGACCTGCTCAGGCTCACTGGGTTACTTATGGGCCAGAGGCTCATCACCACAGTTGGAGCTTGCATTCCCCTGCAAGGTACCGCTTGCTGCACATATATTCATCTGCGGGGCACACCCACTGTGGGTGTGATCCTTACAGTTACTCACTGATACCTAACTCCTCAGATAAACTGACTAGCTTCACTCTCTTGGTCCTTCACCTGTCATTTACTTCCTCATTCATCGTGCACAGTTCAGCTGAGATAGGACCGGATGCACGGCTGGATGACAGCCAGCCTTCTACTTTTTTCCTGCTTTTACTGCCTACCTTCTTGTCCCTACATGGGCTCTAAATACAGCATTCTCAAGGTGGAGAAAGAGAGAGAAAGAGAAAGAGAGAGGCTTGCATTTCTGCACATTCTAGACAGGAGTGACTCTTTAACAAATTTCACTGTTGGAGGAAGACTCTGGTCCATTTGCAAGTCTCAGGTGAGGCCTGAGGATGGGGAGGAGGAAGGAGGGTTCCCGGGCTTCCAAGACAGGTTTCCCTGCCCTGTCGTATAAGTAGAATCAGCCATCTAGGAAGGGGCCTACTCCTTCCTTAGGCCTCCTCCTGATGGGAACCCCAACCCAGGTCCTAAAACCAGCCAGGATGGAAGATTCTCTTAGAAAGTAGAGAGGCCTGTTTTGTACCTCTGTCACCAGCTGTTTACCCCATGCATTCCCATCAAGTCTGGGGCCAGACCCTCTTCTCTTCAGCCAACACACTCCTCAAAACTCCAAACGATACAAAAGCCTTCTTAGGAATTAACATCCTTTGGGCAACATACTTTGAAACTATTGATAATATGTATAAGGTGATTGAGAGTCAAAATTCACTCTCTCCCAAATGTGTGTTCAGCACCTACTCTTTCTGCTGTGTGTATTTACAAACAGTTAGTGAGCCAGCCTGGGCCAGGTTCTGAGTGGTCGTATCCCCAGGTTCTCCTTGGTGAACGGGTGGGTGAGACTGGCTGCAGATGAATGACTTGCTTTGACTATGTCTGGGGAAGAGGTACTGAGAGGGCTGCTGGCTGGAGTGCAGGCCACCTCCTGCAGACCCTTTTGGCTGGGAACAGAGATGGGGATCGAGCATTCCCAGAGACAGCTAGGAACCAACTCGAAGCCCTGCTGAGATGGAGAAAGAACAAGGTGTTCAGCATCCCACAGCAGAGTAAAGAAAGGCAACTGCACTTCTAAAAATTCTGCTTTAAAGGCAAGTCCGTGTGGTGCTCCAATAGCTCTAACAGGCACAGCCTAGGGATCTGGCATGGGATGGAATATGGGGTGGGGGAAGGGAAGTGATGATCAGCGGACAAGAGACATCCACTGTTCTTTGGCTCCCATGCAAAAGTCCCCGTTGAGTCAGGACCTCCAGGAAGAGCTGGGCCTGATTCTGGTGGAGTCAGAAGTGGTCTCATCACCAAGCCAATCTCCCCCAAATGAATCTGCCCTATCTTCCTGGCGGAGCACCTAACCATGGCCAGCGCCTTATGCCTTATGTATATCCCTTTTTGCCCTCTCACTGGGGCTGCCTTGAGGCCTGGGTGCTTCTTCCAGAAAGCATTTTCCCAGGTGAGAAGTTCTGCCGTCTGAAGCCAGCCTCCAGGCACTGCCTGCCCCTGCCTAGGCTCCCACAGCTTAGCCAAGGTTTGGGGCTCCAGGCAGGGTGCCCTCCAGAGTGCCCTGGCCTGTGAGGGTGCAGGGTCGTTGGCTCAGGGCAAGATGGAAAGTTTGATATATCTGCTCCATCATTTCATTATCAGAGGGCCTTTGGGAAAGCTGGCCATGTGGTGTGCGGTGGGCAAGAATCTTGTCTTAAAGCTAAGTCAACAAGAGCAAATACACGATTTTAACTTAAGTGCTGGGTTTGTTAGGGGAACCTAGAAAAGGTGGTTGGGCGAAGGAGGCTGGAGCCTTTCTGAAACCCCTCCTTGGGGTCACCATCCACTTCTGCAATCCATCAACACTTTTAAGGGCAAGAGGCATGCGGAGACCCTACTGTACCCCTAGTCCACGAGACCAGCCGGAAAGCCTCCTGGGGCCGCGAAGCACCACCCGGACCCCACCATCACCCCTCCCAAACCCCCCTGCATCCCAAACCCCCAACCCCCCATCTCGTCTTTTGGGTCAGAGCGGCCGCCCGCGCTGTCCCGCCTCCAGAGGGCGCTGACGGAGAGGTGGTAGCGCCCGCTCCTGCCGCCGCGCCAAGGGGCAGCCCCAGGGACTCCACCCCTACTACCGCCACCCGGCCTAATTTGAATATTTCATTGGCTGCCGCCAGTCTGGTCAATTTATCATGCAAATGTAGGTGCCCTCCGCGCCAGAGAGGAGCCATCGCCCGCGCAGGAGAGCGGCGCCCGATTGGTGGCCGAGACAGCGGCATTTGTAATATTTTTCTTTGGGCATTAGAGTCATTTACCAATGCCATCCCCGCAACTCCAGGCACTGAATCACAAGCCACTTAAAGGGTTTTATTGGCAGCTTCGAAACTTCTTAACATGTTCTTTTATTTCAAACCAAGTGTCAACCTATTTCTGACCTCCCTCCCTTTCCCCCACCTAAAAAAGCTGCAAAAAACTCCAAACTACTTTGTTCCCTCACTATTTGTACGCGGTAACAGCCTCCGTCTTGCCACAGGGAGAAGGACTGGACCTGTTTGGGGCTAGCACTTGGTAGACCTTAAATAAATAACCTTTGAGAAGTCTTATAAAGGTGGAGGAGGGACTGCTGGAAGAGAGAGGCACAAAAAGAAAACAGAAAAACAAACGAAGAAAGAGATGGGGAAAAGAGAAGAGGCGGCAGAAAAGGGAAAAGGCAGAATTTAGGACTGCTCTGCAAAGGAGGAAAATCTTGTTGTTATCAAAGCCCTGGAGATCAGAGACTACCTGCATGCCATATCATCTAACCCTTCGGGCCACCATGTGCCCAGTCACCCTGGCCCTCCTATTGCCGAACTACAGGTGATATCCATCAAATTTCAAGAAACAAAAACGTGAAAGAATGAGACCCCCAGAGTGTTGTCCCTCTCTTTTGTGTCTGCCCTGCTGAAACTTAGGCTCTGTCTTCCCCGTTTGTAAATTGTAAATTTAGGGACAAACACAAAACCCTAACGTTGAAGACAGAGGAGAAAAGCAATGTAGGAAAGAAGAAATGGGAAACGAGATTCTTCCTGGTCTTGCAAATTCCCTGGCCAGTTAATGAGGTCACCAGCCTCAGAAAGCTGGGCTGTCTGGTCGGCTAAGACCTGGTGGTTTGATTTCTGGGACCTCCTCCTCCTTCAGAATTCCAGCATTCAAAGAGCCGGGGTTCAGAGCCGCATCGGGTTGCCCACGTAATGATTCAGATACCTGCAGTGCGGGGCAGCTGGCGCAACCACATGGGAAGAGTTGAGCACCCTTGAGCTACAACTAGCAAATAGCTGCTCGCTCCTGGCCAGGGGTGAGCCCCTAGGTGGCTGCAGCTATCTCTAGTGTAGGGTTTTCCCCTCCCCTTATTTTTAGCTCTGCTTAAATTGTTTCCAAAAATCCATTTCACCCAAAGTGGGGTGGGGGTGGGGGTAAACCACGCCACGCTGCAGCGAGGAATTCGTGAAATTCCCAGCGCAACCCAAGTCGACGCGTGGGATTTGATGAAAGGGCATTTCGCCTGGAGTTAAGCGCTCCAAACTGAGTTTAATGTGCATCTGTCCTCCTTAGACTGAAATACAAAGACGTTTTATTTTCTTTATTTAATCTTCGCTCTCCTAAAAAAAAAAGTTTTTGAAAGTTCCGTAGATGATTGAACGAAAGAGAATGAAGGAGGAAAGAGGTATCTGAAGATGCGAGACTCAGAGCACTGGAAAGCTTGGGGAGAGGGGAGGGAGTAGAAAATCCTCATCTCCTGTCTTGGGAAACCCGAGAAAGTGGCAGCTATGACTCACAGGACCAGAAGGTGGGTTTCTAGGCAGACCTGGTTTCCCTCTCCCTGCACGCCTGTGATAACCGTACTCCTTCCTTCCCTCCCTCCCTCTTTTAGGTGTATTGTTAAGTGGGTCTTTTTTTTTTTTTTAAGGTGTTTATAACTGCCTGGAAATCCTAAATCGGAAAAAATGAGGCACTGGAGAGGGGGACCTGCAGGCTGTGGCTTCCTAGACCAGGTCGGCTTCCACCCCAAGTTCTCCCGAATCTAGTTGTGCCCAGGAGTTAAGGGCGGGCCAGGCAGGGGCACCAGCTTCCACCCTGCTCTGCCCTGGCCCCGGCCCCACACACTCAGGCATCAAAACTGCCCCGGGAAGAAGATCGACGGCCCCTTTGCCTTTTAGTCAGGCGGTCCTCGTGGAAAACGGCAGCAGCATGCAGTGGACACAGTCTGCAAAGTTGAGCCACATCTCTGTGCCCCAAGACACAAGAAATTTACGATGTAGCAAGCTATGCCTGGTTGGAGGAGGGCTGGGAGTTCGTACTCTGGAGTGACAACGCGTGTGTGTGTGCCTGTTTTGGGAGTCAGGGAGGCACTTCACCTCCCCCAAACCAATTCTTGACCTTGGGCCAAGAGAAGCCCCCTACTTCTCTCCAAAGATTATACTCCCACCCCCAGCTTCCATCCAGGCACACCTGACTCAGCTCTCCCCAGGCCCCACAGAAGTGGTATTAATATACTCTTCCGATTTTCGAAGGTTTATTTCACGTCAAAACTGTAAAAGTTCTTGGGAGAACTTACAGACAAAACATCTGGTTCGTTAAAACAAAGCTACTGGAAAAAGAGAAACAAACTTCGCCGCTGTGTAAATGCACTTTTAGCAAACAATTTACCACCTGGGGAGGGCCGGGGTCCCTATCCTTCCTGCTTGGGCAGGGGCTGAGATTCCGGGGCCCAATTCCTGGTTGAGGTGTGCAGGTGGCAAGCTTCCCTGAACCCAGGGCACCTTCTCGACACTGCCTAGCCCAGAATGTGCTGTGGGGTGGCGTGAGGAAGGCAAAAAATCCATATGCCAGCATTCCAGGTGAGTGCAGGCAGGAGGGCACCCACCTGGTGCCTCTCTCCCCTGGTGCTGCCCAGCCCTGGGCTCCCTAAAAGCCTACACCCTGGGCAAATGCCCTCACACTTCGAAACGGGGTACAGGCTCCCAGAGGGTACTACTCAGCGTGCCCAGTCCCTCCAGGTGGCCCAAGCCTCCCTCCCAGAACCACTCTCCAAGATCAAGGCTTAGGCCCTGGGTGCCTGGGACCGGAGCCCGCTCTAGCTTCTCATCTTGTAATGGTAGCTTTGAGGACACCTTCTTTCCCTTAAGTCTTTTCCCTCAGTGGCCACCCCAGATAAGGCCAGGACTTGGCCTTCTTTGGGTCGAGCTGTCACCTACTGCCCTCAATCGCCACCTCAAACACAACCTCGGCTGCCTCCCGGCGGTGGCCTGGCTACTCCTTTCTGGCACAGACTTCGTGACTCTGTGTGGTGTGTTGCCAGACAAGTGCCGGTCCCCACAGCACACACCTGTTCCTAGCCACGCCTGCATGTGACTTTTTTCTTTCTCTCTTTAAAAAACTTATCCGGGTGGGGCTCCCGGTAGCTAAGGTCATGAATGATCCTGGAGTGGGGCACAGGTAGCCCTGGGGACAGGTGTCCCAATTTCCTTGAGTTCAAAAGGTCGGAGGCAGATTTCTAACCCCTGACCTGAAGCAGCTTCATTTGGGAGCTTTTCTACTGATTACATAGCACCGCTATGGAGGAGGAGCGGGATTCCACTGGGCCTGAGGTGCAGTCGTGAGGGTCAGCACTGCCTTCATGGCCCTGGGGGATGTTTGGGGATCACAAGGTTACCACCCAGCTGTTGGGTGAGCCACCTGGCTGCCATGCGAGTGCCAGTTTCTCCTATGGACATTTGCACCTCGATGTTTCGGTGAGTCGTCCCACCGCCTTTGCTCATTTTTCCTCCTTCTATTTTTAGGGTTTTTTTTTTTAATGTTCCCGGAAATGTGGCACCTCCCAAAGGTGGGGATATCTCACTGGCCTAGGGGCTTACTTTTCAGAGTGACTCAGGCGGGTAGAAGTTACCAGGCGCTTGCAGGGCCAGAGCCTGTTGTTTTTCAAAGATAATCTGCAACTCTGAAGAGTGGGGTGAAAAGATTTCTACACAGTGTACATTCTACAGAATTCTAGCTTCTCCGCGGTCGCAGACTTTTCCGCCCTCTAGTCTAGCGTGAAAACAGTTCGACCACTGGATGTGGGCGGCGAAGCCCGCACCCTGGAGCGCGGTGTCTCCCTGCAGGAGGGAGCTCCAGCCCGCGCCGCCGCGGCCGCTTCTGGCCTCCTCGGGAACCGAACCGAGCATACCTCAGTGCTCTCCTAGAAGCGGCTCCTTTTCCCCTTCTTACTCGCGAATGGCGAAATGAATAGCCGCGCGGGATTTTACCCGTTTGTGTAGTGGACTCTGAGGGGGCACCAGGTATCGAGACAGAAATCTTTGCGGTGAGAATAAAGTCAGGTAAAATGCATGGTACAGCCGCCCTGCAGATGTCCCAAGAGTAGGTCCCCCGTACACTCTTCCCATTAAGTTCTTAGGGGGAGGAGAGGGAAGGCCCTTTGGTCTGGCTGGATTGATCAGGGAGGTATGCGCATATATTTGCCCTCTGGACATTTGGGGAGGGGTTATGGGAGAGTTGAAGGCAAGAGGCAAAATCAGGTAGAACAAACAACCACAGCCCAGAGCGGCACTCTCGGGAAACGGGCACACGGAACTCCGCGCAAACCTCCGGCTTCTCAAACCTACAGCCCTGCCCTTTCTCCCTTTGTAAACAACATGTGAATTACAGACTTACTGCCATCCAGACACTATTTGTCCCTAAATCTGGCCCTTAGTTCTCACTGGGATCAACGTTTTCCTCCGCTCTCCAGCTCCTCTCCATCAGGCCATGTCACGCAGCAGCCAGGCGGGGCCAAAAAGTTTTAGCGCGAGACCTCCTGGCTAAAACCTGCCCAGCGACCTCGACAACACATCCTAGGCCCAGGTGAAGGGGGTTTAAGCCCTTGGATCCAGGTAGCTTCTGGATCTGCAGTGTGCTTGGTGCGGATTTGGGAAGTCCCTTCCTTCTCTCATAGCCACACCCAACCCACAGAAGGGCAGAGAAAACCTGGTGGAAAATAATGACTTGGGCGACACTACCCTTCTTCCTTCAATTCCATCCTTAGAATGGCCTGCAAAACTATTCATGTCTGGGGGTCCAGATATTAAGTGGGGGTGGGTACATGTGGCTGAAAGAACACAGATTAGGGATTCAGGCTGTGCCAAGCCAGGCCGGGGGCCTTTTTGCGTGTCCCGACTTGGCAGTATGGTTGCGGCGTGCACTCCGCATAGCCCGTGTTGTGCGTGGCGGGCTGTCGCTGCAATGTGCAGCCCATTGACACTGATGGATGCGCCAATGGTTGGACGGACAGATGTTAGGGCGGATCGCACAGCGCTCGGCGCCTGAGCGGGGGAGGGCCAGGCAGCGACCAAGCGGCGGCGGCCGGCTACCCGGAGACCGGAGTTCAGGCCGCGGCCCGCAGGGGGAGGGGGCCGATGGAACAGAGGTTTGCAAGAACAGCGAGGGGATGGAAAGGAGGAGAAAAGCAAGACCAGGGAGAACTCCACGCTTCCGTGTACGGCGCCCCGCGCTGTGCACACGCCGCACCGGGCGCGCCTAAGTGGGCGCTTCGAAGGTGAGCGGGGAGCCGGCGGGAGCTGACCCCGTGCGGCGCAACCCGCCTCCAGGCGACAGGAGCTCAGCGCGGCCACCAGAATGGTGAGGCCGCCGGCGGTGTCGGCCAACTCACCGTTTCCTCGCTTGCAAGAAGCGTTTCACGCTCCACGGCCGCGTCTCCCGGGCCTGGAGGAGTAGCGGTTCTGGCCTCTGCGGCCACGGGCACCCAACGCGCACGGCGCCTCAGCCCCCGAGTCCGCCAGCCCCAGAGCCCCGCCACAGCCCGCTTCGGACTCCCTGCCCCGCCTGGGGTCCGCACCCCACAACTCCGAGCGCTCCTGCGGGCGGAAAGGCGCTGGAGGCGGCTTTATAGCCGGGGAGGCCAGCGGCGGCGCATCTGCATCCTGGGAGACTTCTGGACCCAGCCCAAGCCCGCAGGCTGGGCGAGCGGAGACTTTTGATCTTACCGTGTGGGTGAGATCACTGTCTCCCGGTCTAAAAGAAAAGAAAGCATGCTGTGAACTTTTAAAACAAACTTGCAAAAACAGTCGTAGAGAAAAAATAAAAAGGACACAGGGCAGAAAAAGAGGGAGAAAGAGACTAAAAAAGAAAAAAGATAAGCGGGGGTAAGAAAGGAAGGAGAAGAGGAGGAAGAAGTCTGAGGTTTGCTGCTCAGGAGCGCTCAGGCAGCCGGTGCCGGAGCGCAGGGCGCCCGCCCTCGCCGGGACTGTCGGCCTCGGGGCCCGCGAGAGCGCCAGAGCCCCAGCCAGCGCGCCCGGGCGCAGGGCCGCCTCGGGGACAGTGGGCCCGGAGGCCGCCCCCGCGCTCCAGCCGCCGCCGCCCGGCAGCGCCCGGAGCCGGCCCCGTCGCGGCCGCCCCATTCCCGGCCTGAGAGCTGGCCCAGGGAGACGCAATCGAGCCCGCAGCGCATCGATGCGCCGCCGCCCGCGCCGCTCGGGCTCCGGCTCCCGCTCCGCCGCCGCCGCCCGGGGGTCGCCCGCATGAGCTCCGGCCCACCCGCGCCCTCACCGCCGCCCGTAAGTGAGCCCGCGTCGCCCCGCCACCCACGCCGCCCCGCCAGCTTCTCCTCGTCGCGGCCCGCCGGCCGGGCCCGCCCGGAGCCTCAGCGACCCCGATCACCAATCAATAATCAATCCCTCTAGTCCAGCAGCGCCGGCAGGCCGGGCGCGGAACACGGCGCGGCGGCCCCCTAGGCTCTCGCGGGGAGCCCCGGGCGGGGGATGGGCAGGGGAGCCGGGTTTCCTTCTCCCGCCCCCGTCCCGCCCTAGGATCGGCCCGCGCCGTGGATGGGGGGCGCGGCCCGGCTCCCGGGGGCGAGGGGCGGGGTGGAGGGACCCTGATCATCCCAAAGTCAGGAGAGGAAACTTGAAGGAACCCCCTCCCACATCGACCCCCAGGACGGGCCCAGGAAAGTTTGTCCGGGGAAAAAAAAATTGGGGGAAGTGGCTACGGCGGGTCCTGGGGGAGGAGCTGGGTGGCGCGGGGTCTGAGGGATGCCCCCACCCGCCCCGGCCCGCGCCCGCCTCCTCCCTGGAGGGGTCCGCCCGTGGGCTCTGGCATCCCCGGGGGCGCCAGCCCCGGCTAGGGGACCGCGCTGGGGGCTCCGGAGTCGGCGGGTGGAGAGGAGTGCGGGCCGGGCGGGGCAGCTGGGGACGAACGCTGGGTGGGAATGGGGTGGGGGGGTAACGAGCGCCCCGGGACGGGCTCGGCGGGGCGGGCGCGGCGCCCCCGCGTGTGCGCACGGGGCGGAGGCGGAGGGGTGGCACCCCTTTCGCTGGCGGGGCGGGGGTCCCAGGCGGGCCTGGGGCCGGGGGCGGGGGCGCGGCGCCCCCGCGGGCGATTGACACGATCATCTCCTTTTCCTTTAAGCTTGCCTGTTGCCGACGCCGCCGCTCCAGCCGCGCCACGGGCAGAAGACTGGACCGCCGAGCCCCGGGCCGCGGCGGCGGCTGCGCGTCCCCCCGGATGCCGTGACCCCCGGCCTGGAGGCGGGGGCCGGGGCAGTACCGGTCCGGGCCGCTCCCGCGCTCCTCCTCCCACCCTTCTGCCCGCCCTCTCCCCCTCTCCCCGCCCCCCAGCCCCGAACCCCGCGCACCTCGTCTGGGGACGGGGCGGGGGGGGGGGCAGGGCCGCCGCTCCTCCCCGCCCCCTCCTCCTCCTCCGGCCTCTGGAGCGATTTGTCAAACTTCCCATTCCGCCGGCAGCGCGGTCCTCCTCCTCCTCCTCCTCCACCTCCTCCTCCTCTGCCTCCTCCTCCCCCCCGTGCTCCTCCCTCCCCGAGCCTCCCTCGCCCGCCCTCCTTCTTCCCTCCGCACGTTCGGGGTTCGCGGCGGAGCGCGGCGCGGGGGGGACGCGGAGAGCCTGGGCTCAGCAGCATCCTGCGGGCGGCCGCTCTCCGGGGGGGAGGCTGAGAGCAGGCCCGCCTCGCCCCCCCGCGGGCCAGCCGCCCCTCCCTCCCTGTCCTCAGCCCGGCAGCGGCGGCGGCGGCGGCAGTGGCAGTCGCTGGAGAAGCATCATGCCGAGGAGGAAGCAGCAGGCGCCCCGGCGCGCAGCAGGTACGAGCCGCTTCCCCTTCCTTCTGCTCTCCTCCTCTTCTTCCTCCGCTCGCCCCGCGCCTCCAGCGGACGCGACCCCGCTCCTCGCCCCGCTCCTCTGCCCGCACTGAGTAACTCCGGGCGCCGCTCTCCTGTTCGGGTGCGTGCGCCCGCCTCGGGTACCGGGCGCCCCTCGGACGCCCCGCCGCGCTCTGCCCTCTTCCCTCTCGCACCCACTTGGGGAGCCACTCGCGGAGCGCGCTGAGCCGCGCCGGGTCCCTGCCTCCTCGGTTCTCCGGCTACAGAGGGGATGGGAAGCAACCCCGGTCTGGCTCTTTCTGTGGGGGGCGGGCGGGGTCACCTGAGTTCCCCGGGACACCTTCCGCGTCCTCCGAGCGGCCGACCGGCTGGGGACTGCCCGGTGTCCGCCGAGCCAGGGAGCGCGAACGAGTGAGCGAGCCGGTCCCCTCGGCCACCTTAGTACTAATACGATTGATTCCTCATTTCTTGGGCCCAAACTGGGCACAGCGGTGGAACCCGGAGCGCACAGGGTCTGGGTATTGTCAGATGACTGTCAAGTCCATGTTAGATGCTGGCCTTTGCTTCTCCCCTGTTTGTGTTTCCTTGCCCCCACCCCCTCCTTGTACTGCTGCTCCCACCCTCATCTCCGCATAGCACTTAGTTCTGGGACGTGTCTGAGTACTTTTTTGTTCCTCATTTTTTTTTTTTCTTCTTCAACCGGGAGTGTCAACTCCTGTTAAGACTGAGCCGATTTTTTTTCTTTTCTTTTCTGGAAAACGCATCATTGAAAACAAAACAAAAACCACACACATAACATTATTTTGCAATAATGTCGGTTGGGGGCATGTTGCCTGGAAGAAGGGTTTCTGGCCCGTTGCCATCCTTGATTTGATGACTGATTGATCGCCCGTCATGCTGCTGCCTTTGATCTATTCATTCCCAATAAACATCAATAAATCACTTGGAATAGTGAGGCCAAGCTCTGTGACGTCAGGAGGGCCCTGTCAGTGCAACTTTGGGATTTGGGGCGGATTGCCGAGAGGACCACATATGGACGTGATGTATTTTGATATGAGTAACACTCAGATGTGCAGAGGTTCAGATGCTCCCTGAAGGGGAGGGTTAAGTGGGGCTTCCTTTCTTTTCTTTTCTCTTCCTTTCTTTTACTTCTCTTTTGATGTTAGAGGGAACGGCAGAGAGTAGGGTCAGGGCATTGGCTGATGCCCATCTTGGAGGAAGGCGTTGTACCCATGGTGCCCTGAGTTGCCCTGAGTGCCCATAATTTCCATCATGCCAGCCAGCACTGCCAGGGGACCTCACACGTTGGCTGCACTCTGCACTCCAGACCCCTTACACGGGGTCACAGAGAAGGAATGATAATTCTCTCTTCTCCCAGAAATGTGCTTGCCTGCCAGTGTCTTCAGAAAATCTCAGAAGAAAACAGGGTTGGTTTGGGGCTTAGGATGCAGGTTTTGCTCTCTGTCCTCGGTGTTGCCCAAATTTAGAAAGTTTGAAAATTCCAGGAGTGATTGTAGGGAGCTTGCCGCCTCCCTAGTTAACCTCCTGGAGCTTGCTTCTTGCCCGTCCCACCTTCTACTTTAAATTCCAGGCTCAAGCAATGAGCTTATCTACCCAAAATAAACTCTGAAACTTTGGAGGAATCCTTCACAAAGTTGAGTAGTAGGAATGTCTTGGGCTTCTTCCAGTCTTTGAAATTTTTTTTTTTTCTTTCCTTTTTGGATACACATTTTAAGGTATGTGTGTGCCTCCATCCAATGAACCATATGTGATTACATCTTTACATTTGGTTCAGAACTCTCTCTCTAGTTCATCTCTTTGGTTGCACCCTGCCAATCTGAGACTCGTATTTGATAGCTTCCTCCAGAGAAATATCAGAGGAGGAGGGAACCTGCTGTTGGCTTTATTTATTTATTTATTTACTTATTTTTAGAGCAACCTGTTCACTAACCTTTTTGCACTTTTTTTTTTTTAAAAGAAAGCCAGCCAGGAAATCTCAGGTCAGTTAAGAAAAATTCATTATATAAAAAACTTGACTGCAGGACTAATAGGAGATGGAAGAATGGTTTTGCTCTATCAAAATGACCCGTCAAAACGACTTTGTTTCATATTTGATTTAATTGTCTCTCTCCTGACAGGCACATTCATCAATAGCTTAATGGTCAATCAGAAGCTGGCAGCATGAGTGCTTTATTTCTTTCCCATACTCGGGTTTTGGATTTACTTTATCAGAATGCCTCTGCCTAATGGACATGTGGAGGAGGGGGTGGAGGCTGACTGAAGAGCTACTTATTTAAGAAGAGTGGAGAAAAAAAAAAAAACTCCACATTTAGGCTGGTGATAAGTATGCACAGAGGTTTTTTTTGGGGGGGTGGTTTGTTTGTTTGGATGGACAAGAAACTTCCCATTTTTTTTTTTCTCCTCTTTTAGTTCTCCCAGCTGCAAGTTATAAGGTTCATGCCAGCTTTTGTGGCATACTGGGAGTGATGACAAATTGATTGCTTTGTACTGATAGAGAGAGTGGGGAAAAGAAAGATGTCTGCTGATTGGTAACTGGAAATCCAGTCCCCAGCAACCTTGAGAATACTCGAGAATTTTTTTTCCCCTCCAAACTGAAAGGTCCGCTCAGCCATAAAAAAAGAAAAGTTGTTTTGCCAGCTTCATTAGTGTTCACCTAATTAGCTGTAAACCTGATGGATTCCTGACAGCTTTAATGATTGGAGATGACAAGCTCGACGCAGTGTCATCCAGCAGAATTAGGTTTGCAGCTAGTTTGATGTAATCAAGTTGATATTACACAGTCCTGGCTGCCTTTAGTTGTGCATTAACTCAATTTTCTGCTGCAGGTGACAAATGGGCTTTGGTACCTGGATAATCATGTCATAGGAATTAGGGCCCTTTTAATGGTCTGGGGTAGAATAACAACCACGAAAGGCCAAGAGCTGGGTAGGGCGAGCAGACGTGGCACACAGGTACACACGGTCTTCATATCTAGGCCAATGTATCATTGCTTTCCCGAAGGCCGAAGCAGGCTCCAAGAATCCCTGCAAATACATATTTCTGTACTTTAGGATTTTTTGGTGTTTTGATAGAAACTGTATATGGCTTAGTGTCTTTTCTCAAAGAGAAAGAGGTTTCTTTACCTGCCAAAGAGAAACCTGGGTGAGAGTTTGCTTCCTTGAGACCTGTAATTTCCAGGGGCTGTGCATTTGTGCTGGACAGATGTTGCTGCTTTTAGAAGCTCAGAGGAGTGGGGTTAGGGAAGGACAGTGTCCTTCAGGCAAAATGACCATTATCCCTTGCTTAAAGCATGACTTTCTCCTGTTCAGAGTGATTTTTAAAAAACATTTCTGAAAATGCCAGAAAAATTTAGTGTAATACTTAATAGCAGATATTTTATTTACTTATATTAATTTTCTGGAGGCAAATGTGAAATCATAAAAGACCATTTCTTATGCTTCCAAAAAAAAAAAAAAAAAACCAAAAAAACAAAAACAAAAAGAAACCATCGAACCACAATTTGCCAGCGAGCTATATTCTTTGAAAGGGGGTAATGTTCCATGGAGTTCTTAGGTGGTAAAAACAAGGCGAGGGTAAATCTTTAAGCATCTTGACTTTTGTGAAAGTGACTTGGACCCCCTAGGGTCTGCTGGTGCCACAGAACACTGTGGATCCCCCTGGAATAGGCAGAGGGGGTTCCATGTTGCCAGTAGACATGGGCATGCCTAAGAGGTGGCCCACCTGGTGGTGTCCAGATGACACCTTCCTAAGTCTGGTCCACACATCGGGCAGCTCCGGGAAGGAGTTTTCCCTTCTCTCTTGGAAGCACGTGGAGCATTCAGAAGGGCATTTTGGCCTTAGCTTTGGGAATTTATTTCCTCTCATACCTGCCACATATTTCTCCTTGGACAGGTATTCTACTCTGTAGCAAGGTGGCAGAGCGACTGGTTTTGACCGTTCTATGATTTTTTTCTTCCCCCATTTCCTACGAAATGAGAGCAACAATGCAAATTCTAAAAAGGAAAACCAAGAAGACGAAGGAGAAAAACAAAGGAGGTGGGAGGCAAGGCTATTCCCTTGGATGTCCACGTGGGGAAGAGAACCTTCCAGAATCAGCTGCGGTGCCCCCATTATCTTGACAGCTGTCAGTTAGGGCTTCAGTGCTCTCCAGGGCCACACTTGATTGTGAGCTGTTGATGTTGTCATTTTGTTCTCAGTTTTGCCTTGAGCGCGCTCATAAACAGGAGCCAGATAGTCAATAACTGATGCCTCAGCAGCGATTCCCTAAATTGCCTCACACGTCTGCCTTTTCCCCTCTTTTTGCTAAAGATTGTTTTGTCAAGTGATTAGAATGAAAGGTGACTGCTCAGGGCCGTGGGAAATGCCGTGAAACCCAGGTGAGTTGAGAGAATTAAAACCATTCCTTTACCCCCGCCCTCCACTCCTGGGATTTCTGGAAAGAGAAAGGATCTACCTTCTTGAAGGCGCAGTGCCTGGACCTCTTCTGGTGCTTTCTCTTTTACACGTGTCCTGCCAGAGTCAGGCTGGGGCCAGGGCTGCGGCAGGCAGGCAGGCAGGCAGGCAGGCAGGCAGGCAGGCGGGGAGGCAGAGAGGAAAGGATTCGGAAGTGCCCGGTCCTGGTGCACACAGCCATGTTTAATCCAAGAGTGGCAGCAGTTCACAGTTATCCCAAGTGCAGTTTGTAAGGCTTTCCTCCTGCCCCATTTTCATCCCTGCCTGTCACTGGGCAGAGGGTAAAAATAGCTTTGGTCATGTTGTAAGAAAAATTAATATAAATGAAATAAAGTAGGGTGTGTGTGTCTACCCTTCTGTGTTAGTGTCCAGCCCAGGTAGGTAGATGGATCTTTCAAATCAGCTGCTTTATCACACCCCTGTAGCATCACCCTCAAAGCCCACGGAGGGGAAAAGGACAGAAGGGAACAGTGGTATCCCATATCCCAAACCCTTGCAGGTGTTCACTGTGTGTGTGTGTGTGTGTGTGTGTGTGTGTGTGTCTGTGTTTTAGTTATGCTCTAAATTGTGGTTTCTCTGTCTGAAGTTACAAATGAAAGGTGAATACAATATATTGTATTTAGTAACAATGATATGGACTGGTACATCCAGACAGATAATGTGCAGTTGTAATTAGACTCAATAGACAGGCAGTCATTTTTAAATTCTTTGACACATGCATAAAATAGTCATATAATAAGATAAGATGACAATTTTATGTTAGGTTGATAAAGTGTCCCGATACATGCATTTAAATGTCTGTAAGCCTTTTTAAAAAAATCCAGACAGATTAATTCCAGTTTCCAGTATTTGCAGTTAGTCATTAAATTTTTAAATCCCACTAAACAATGGCTATCAATATTTTCCCCCTGTTTCTGGATTTTCTTTAAAAAAAAAAAAACACACACACACACAAACCTGCATTGTAAGGACTGGAGACATAGACTTGGTAGCTTTTCTTAATTTTTCACCATTTGTAGAAATTTACGCTTAGAAATGGACTTAAAAATTCAGGTCACTGTTTGTGACCAGAATAACGCTATGCATTTTTGGAAGTAAAAAAAAAAAAAAAAAAAAAAAGACAGTAATAGAACATAATCTTCTTATGACCACTTGCCTGAACAACTGTCATACTCTAGGTTTAGGAATCTTTATTAGAAAGATTACATAGTGTCCTTGACCAAATATTGAATATTTTATAAGCCCCATTTAAAAAAGAAGACGTTTCTAGCACATGCACTTAGTTTGATCAGCATTTAGATTCTTGGGTTTAATTACTTTCAATTCTGTAAATTATTTTAGCATTTCAACAAGAATAGTCCAAGAGATACAGTCAGGGGGGCGGGGATGAGTAGTTCACCGAAGGTCACGTTACCTGGACATTTTAACCATCTCCTTACCTTATTTTCTCAAATATGCAAAGGTGTGGCTCTTGAAGAATAATTTAAATTTGTTTGGGCTTAGTGATAAATTATTAATTCATACTGTCAGGACACATGTTATTAATTATGACTGTGTTTTCTTCATCCAGAACAGCTGTTGGGGAAACAGGGTAAGTTCAGATTGTTGTCAGGAGGGAGGGCACAAGGAACTTACTAACTCCTTGTCATCACATTCCTGGTCACCTGGCTAAGAGAATAAAGGATTGTAAAGGGTAGAGTGTAGGGGAAAAAGACACTGTTAGTTCTAGATCAAGATGGGCACTGGCAGATGCTAACTTACGTACATTTTTAAAAACGCGAGCCTAACTCGCAATGCACTGTGAATCCAGGTGAGATCTGAAGGCAAACCATCCCTGTTTTATTCCAAGCCCAGTTTTGGATTGGCTGCCCTTTCCCTTCCACTAGTTTCTCTTGTTTTTCTTCTTTTTCCTCTGTGGTAGGCCAGAAGGTCATGTTTACAAGTTTATAGCAGTGGAAAACACAATATTCAGAATATATATTTGTTTCCCAATGTGGAACCCATCCTTAATGGAAAGCAAAGGGCTGTTCGGTAATATACGTGAAATGACTCCAATTCATTTACTTTTGATTTTCCATTCCCATCATTAAATCTAGTCCTATGTATTCAGTTTCCTCTGAGTTCTTTGAGAAATGCATGTTGCATAAAATAGGCAATTTTTAATGAACAATTTAATGTAAATGGGTTTTGAATTTAAATTAATATTAATGAAGCCTTGAGTGAATTTATTTTGCATACGTAAAGACTTGTAAGTCTTTCACCCATGTGCTTTCTCCTTTATGTAGTAACATTGGTTGGGTGGATTAACCAGCACCTTTTAAAGATTTACACTTAAAAAATTAAATTGATTTTATATGTCCACTATCACCAACGTACTATTAAGCAAAAAGCATGAGTTCAATTTTAAGAGAATACAGCTTTTTCCCTGTTAAACCCCTCAGTTTCCATTGCTCTGAAAGCTGCCGTTGGTGTGGCATTGCTGCTAGAGAAAATACACCCCAACAATAGTTACTACAATCAAGATGTTTTCTTTCTTTGGCTTACCTCTAATGCATTATGTATCCTGGAATGATGCGAAGTTCTGTAATTAATTCTGTTAGATGTAATTGCGATAATCACTTTGATGTTACACATAATAAAGGTAATATGGTAAGCACATAAAAAATGTAAACACCTTATTGTAATACTCCTGCTAAAATGCCTTCTCATCAAGTCTGGTTTATAGACAAGTGTTCCTGACTATTTTTGGTCATAGGTGACAGTTTATTCGAGCTGTGTTCATTGATATTCTAAAGGAGAGGCATTTATTGGAAAAGATGGGCCTTGGTTTGGAGGGATCTCCAGGCTGGTTGCCTAGGAATCTTAATGTCCATTTTCTTAAAGATGTGGCTAATTATGAAAAGGTGACCATTGTCTTCCGAGTAGACCAGAGAGGTAAACACTTAAGGAGTAGCCGTGGAACCAGGGAAGAATGTGGCCTAGGAGTGAATGAGGAGCTAAGAGAATCCTAGCAGAGGATTCAGATCAAAGGAGCTGTTCTGTAGGTTTTCTTATGGTGTGGGATTGTGGGAAGTGCCGTGTGTGTGTGTGTGTGTGTGTGTGTGTGTGTGAGAGAGAGAGAGAGAGAGAGAGAGTGTGCATGCTAGCAGGTGAACAGAGAAGGCCACCTTTCTGTAACAGTGCAATAAGGGAAATAAAATGCAGGATATCTACTTTATTATTTTCCTACACCTTTCATGGGGGTAGGGGCTACAGATGGTGCCTCACTGTTGCATGACATGTCCGGGAGTGGCTGATGTTGCCTGTTGGACTGAAACCTGAGAGGTATTTGAGACACACTCCCACCCTACTAGGCCTCTGTGCAGCTACCCTGGATCCAGACCGCCACAGGACATCAGGGAAGTTTGCCTGAGACCCCAAGTGCGCAATACTTGTGGGATGCTTCCAAAACACATGTACATTACGTACATTACTCTTTGCCGATGCATCTTGCAGAGATGTGGTGGGGCAGGAAACTTGCCATTTAATTTTACCTTCCTGGAGATCCTAGAGTCAAACTAGTGTGTGGATCTGCTGGACACCCGTAATGAGCTGCACCTTGTCCCAAGTGTTACAGAGGTCTGGAGGCCTCGGGACTCAGGGTCAGCTTGGCAGTTTTCACGTGCCTTCCCCCATCTATATTGTATTTTTCAGTAAGGGATTGCACACAGAAATCAAATAACAGAGGGTGCGTGTGTGAGAAGGGGATGCTGCAGTCTCTTTGGAGGAAGAAAAAGGTGTGTTACAGTGGTTGAGAGATGGAAGATGAACGCAGTGGTTCCCTGGCCTGTGTCCAGAGCCTGTGAAGGCGGGTCTTGCTGCCAGCTTTAGCTGGCTGGGTGCAAACTGGCTGGGGAAAGCGGGGCCTGCCTCCTGGGTCTTGGCCCTGCAGCCTCCTGCCTGCCAGGTAAGCAGGGGCTGGAGGAGAGGGTCCTGGGGTCTGGGCCCTGGGCCTGGGCTGCAAACCTGCAGTCCCCAGTCCTCCCGGCAGTGACTCCCAGACTGGTTTTGATGGTGAGGATGATAAAAGGTCTGAGAACTCCATAGGCCCCAGTAATCAGGGCCCGCACTGACATCCTTCTCAAGTTTGACAGCTTCTTCCTTTTCTCTCCTCACCGCCAAGGCTTTCTCAACTGAATTTCCCCGCCCTCCCTCTCCCCTCCTCCCTGCCACCGCCCACCCCTTCCCTCCCTTTCCCCTTTTCTGTGTGCGTCTCTCTTGTTTCATGTTCTTGATCAGTTTCAGATGCTGGGAATTATTTTTTTTCAGGCGGGAGGGGGAGTGTTGCTTTAGGTTTGTGGGTTGGGCAGGTGTGAGAGGAAGTCTGTGGGTTTTTTTTTTTTTTTTTTTGTACTGTAGGCCTGTTGCTAATTAATGTTCCTCCATAAGATTCTGTCGGAGTTGAGTAATGTTTTTGATCTTTATGCCTGATAACTGCATACTTAATGAGATTTCAAAGCTGTGAGTGCAGCTCCCTACAATTATTGACAGATGCCTTTTCTTTGCCATTGGGTTCAGCTTCATAAATCCTCTCGCCATAATGAGGTTCAGCAGTGCCACCCTGGCAGTGAGCTAATGAAAGGGGGAGGGCGAGGCGGCTCATGGCTGTCTGACACATTTTTTTCCTTTAAAATTTACTATGCAGATGTCAAGCTGCGGGACGATTACTTCAAACATGCTAATTTTTATCTTGCTTTTGTGTCAGCCCTTTGCCATTAAAAAATAAATAAATAAAAGGGCTAACCTGACTCCACTTAATTTCTTTTCTTTCTTTTTTTTTTTAAAGTCAATTTTTTTTTTTAATAACCCACGGTGTTGCGACAGCTAGGGACTTCGACACGTGCGTGGCCTTTTGCAGGTATCCAGCAGCAGAACGCCCCCCCCCCCCGCTTTTTTTTTTTCCTTTTTGCCATGGGAAGGGCAGTGGGAGGATGGAGTACGATTTCCCAGGCCTCCCATCACCCTGCCCTAAGTATGCACTTGAAACGTCGGAGAATTCATTTCAGAGTTCTGAAACTAAATCCTGGTGGAGAAGAGCTGCACCATGCCAAACAGTCGATTTCCTTTTCAGCAGAGTCATACATCACTGACCCACCCTTCCCTCCTGACAGAATGACATATGTCATTTATCATATGGGCCCCAGCCAGACTACAGGGAGGGGAGGGAAGCCCAGGTCCATGTGAGGCTGTCTCCTCCTTCTCTTGGTACTGTACCCTGTGGCTTACAGGAGGGAGCTCTGCTGATTTGGCAAGAGGGAAAGGGAGGAAAGAGGCTGGGCAGGGGAGAGGGGGGTACAGAGGAGAGGGGGGTAGAGCCTGCTTCTGGATGGCTGGGTGCGTGTCGTGGTGGGTGGGAGATTGGCAGAGGCACGGGAGAGGTTATGTTCGTTCATATTATCTGCTAAACCACACTGTTCAGCCTTTGACGCACTTCTGACTTTTTTTTCCCCCCTTTCTCATTCCTTTTCTCTTTTTTTCTTGCCTTTTTTTTTTTCCCATTAGTCAAGGGAAGAGAAAAAAAAAAAGAAAGAAAAAGGTTGACAGGTATCATTCAAGCCACCCTGGCTTGCAAAGAGTGGTATAAATGAATCTCAGGGCTCCTGACTTCACATGATTCAAACGTGCGTTATCGAAGATGGATGTTCCTTAAAAAAAGATTGATGGTGGATGCCGGGCTTCGGGTACCATTTATCATTTTGAATATTATTTAGACTTGCCGTGTAAACCTGTAACTTGAGAGTCGGACAAGCTGGGGCAGGGTAGGGGCCTGTGTGTGTGTTTCTATCGATTGGCCTTGCCTTCTCATTGCAGCTGACCAGACACAAACCCTCGCATGTGCAATACAGAAGACTCCCCCACTGGAAAAAAAAAAAGAAGAAATAGAGAAAGAAAAAAAAGATGGAGGGAGGAAGGCTTTAATTTTGAATAATTTCCAAGGATACAGAGAAAAATGAAGTATCTGTGATTTACACTAAAGCTCACAGGCAACTTTCTCTCTCCCTCTTTCTCTTTCTTCTCCCACAGAAGCAGTCACGTACAAAACATTAAAATATAAACAGAGCTGCAGTTGCTGAAGCCAGAACCCTTGTCTGATTTTTTTTAAACTCCATGTCATGCTAAAAAAAAAACAAAAAAACAAAAAAAACCAACACCGTATCTGAAAAGCTTAGCACAATATAACTATTAAAAAAGTCTTTTGGTTGGCTTGGTTAGTAGTGTGAGAATGAAGAAACGTAAAGACTTCCATGTCTCAGGAATATTTCAGATAAAAAATAATCTTTTGCGGCTCCCTGCCCGGGCTCCCAGCAGCCTCTTCCCCTTTGTGTCTGAGCTCTGTCCCCTCTGCAGGGCCCCAGCAGACCCCCACCAGGCCTGATGTGGACAGCTGTTTCCAAGCCCTGCCAGTTAATCGCTTCTGGGTTTGCACCCTTGAGCTGTGTGCACCAGGACACCCCCACCTACTGGAAGTACTCACGGACGCAGCCTGGTTCACTGACACAGCCCCCAGCTGCCTGAGGATTCGGTGAAGCTCTGGCCTTTCCACCTCTTCTGCTGCAAGAGGCCTGGCAGCCTACTTCCCTGGTGGTAAAAGGAAAACAGAAACTCTCTAGGCCTTCCTGCTGGATCTCCACTGCTGGGAGAGCCCCAATAGTGCAAATTTAATTGGCAGGAATTCTATTAAATATGTGACTTTATTTGGGGTTGCTAATGAAATCAAAGGCTTGTTGTATGACTTACAGTGTGGACATTAATTTTTAAGAATGATGGAATAGAAAGTTAGACCGGAAGAGTTTTTCTACCTAAAGAATGAGAATCTAGAATTTGTGGAAGGGCTGAATGTTCCTATCTTGCTGCTTCTGGGACAAACTTTTCCCTGACATGTAAAATGCCTGCAACTGCCATGAACAGGAAAGAAATGCAAATGGTACTGATTCACTCATCAACTCCAGGCAACTTTGTGTGTGTGTGTGTGTGTGTGTGTGTGTGTGTGTGTGTGTGTGTGTTGTGTGTGTGTGTGTGTGTGTGTGTGTGTGTGTGTGTGTGTGTGTGTTTATTTTGAAATAACTTTATTCGCAGCCTAACACTTTGCACTGCACTCAGCATGACTTAGAATTTACTTTTGGTGTTGTCCAGCTGCTGCCAAAAATTGGGTAGAATCAGATTTGTATTCTTTGTTGGTGCCTGCAATCATAGCCAACGGTACAAAGGTGATGTTGTTCCTTGCTGAGACTTCGTGGAAGAAGGCAAAACTTTGATCATCTGCCCTTGCACTTGGGCAGTGTTGGAGGTAATTGGAGTACAAGTGCCAATTTGCAGGAACAATTGTAAACACCTTTGATACAAATGCCATCATCCCATTTTTACTGATTAGAAAAACTTTGCTATTAGTAGGTGCAAAGTCCATTTCAGGTATAATTGGTAAGGAACTGAGTGCACTCATGGGAAGAAACCTTGTTTTGTTTTTTGTTCGCTTTTCTTCTTATCCCTTTTTCTCAGTTTTATGGCTGGAGACATGATTTATTGCAGCCATCCATCTTGGGGGCTCATCCATCACACCCGGGTTGCTAGGAGATTGTGGCAGCAGCTGTTTGCTCTGAATCAGACAGAAAAGTTGTCAATCATCAAAGGCAGGTGAATAGCATTAGAAACACGCTATTGTCAGACGGAATAATTAATCAAAGAGAGAAAAGATAATTAAAAAGATATGACCCTTGCAAGTACTTGCTCTGGGTTGCCTGTAAAAAAAAAAAAAAAAAAAAAATAGAAAAAAAGAAAAAGAAAGGAAGAAAGAAAGAAAAACTGCCTGGTCTTTTCTAGACGCTTAAGCAGCTGAGGGCTGATAAAATATGCACTCTGCAGTGCATAGTTTTTAATTAATTGAAAAAGGTTCAACATTCAAAGATGATGCTGGAGAGAAGTCTGATTATGAACAGAAGTAATATTTATTGTTTGCTTGAAGGGCTTGACACGGAGTTCTAACTTTTTGTTAAAAATCTCTGGCTTCCCTGGCTGGCGAGGAGGCACAGGCTGGGGTCTTCAGGTATCCACTGGTGCCCCGCATCTGTTCCCTCCACTCCCCGGCCCACACTCTTGGCTCTTCCAGAGAGTCTCAGACCGCAAAGAACTGGAGTGAGACCCTGCTGACCAGGATCCGATGCCCTTCCACAGTTCTGGTGGGTCTGAAACTTCGTTCTTTAGATAACCGGATTTTTTAAAACATGAAGATGGGAAGCTTGAAAGACATTCCAGGAGGTCCACCGTCAAGATGCCCAGAGTAAGCTGTGCATCTCCACTGGCCTCTTGCCTAACTGGAACATGCTATAGGTCCTCAAGGACCTAGAGAATCCATCCATCCTACTTCGAATCTGTCTGCGTGTGGTCCCACAAAGTGCACTGCAGAGTCCCAGCCAGAGAGCGATAACCTGGCATCACATTCTGAAAAGGCCCCCAGTCATGGTTTAAAGACCATTCTTGGTGCCCCTTTCAGCCTCAAAAAAATTGTCATAGTTCAGGAAGTTCGTTCTTGATTTTTCTGAAGCTAAAATATTCTGGAGGAATTGGAAAATGTATTAAAAACTAGATAGAAAGTGGCATATCTGGAGTTGCTTTTCAGTGAAATATGCTGCAAACCCTGAAACAGATCTACTCTTTTATTTTTGGATACTATGCTTGATTTTCACACCATTCTCTTCCCAAAGAATAGCAGGACTTCTAAAATTAGCAGGAGGAAAAAAGGCTTGAATATTAGAATTCATGAAAAGGAAGAAAGCAACACGTTTTTGAGCTGGGACACCGTTTTCAGGAAACGCCAGATCAGTGCACTAGGTACTCCGTCCCTGACTCCCTGCGTGTCACAGCATCAGGGATTTTTTGCCAAGAGTCCCAGAGGAATCTCTGGTGGCTGCACCTCATGGTGTGACGTCCACCTTCTGTAATGAATGCACTTGGAGCCCACGGGGGTGACACAGCTCTGGCCTTTCGGTAATAGAGAAATATATATAGAGAGAGACCCAGATAAGCAAAAGCACCTGCCAGGCCTGCTGGTACCCTCACAGAGGTCTCACCTGTTCAGGAGGCTGGGGCAAGTGTACCTTATCAGAACTTGGCCTTTAGGAAAATGAGTGGCTTTGACTTCAGGTGACGATTTGGGTTCTTGAGCCGGAATCTCCTTGGTGGCCTTCTAAGCTCACAAGTCAGTGGGAGACAACCAGTCTCTTGAGTTTTCTGAACACATAGCAGTTGTCCTTAAGGTCAGTATTTTCCAGGGCAGTCAATACCTGTTCTAGACCAACAACGGAGTGTGCTGCAGGAATGCCAGAGATTCCAGTAGATGCCTGACCAGGGCTTGAGAGCTTCAGGTGGATGGCAGCATCCGGGCAGGGGAGGAGGCCCTTCTGTCTTCCGTGAGACCTGGCCATTTGGAAGTGGGCCGTGAGGGTAGCTCCTCTATTCCTCGGAGAGAAATTCTTGTAGTTGCCATCTCTCCTTTCCAAATAATTGCTGAGAAAGCGCTTTGCTTAATGTCAGCCAACACAGTTCCAAAATATGGCGGTTCGTCAGGGAAGGGCAAAGGAAGAAAGATCCCGTGAATCATTTATGGTAGATTTGTGAATTCACGTATAAAAAATGTCAACCTTTAATGCTAGTAAAATTAGAGTGAGATTTGCTCCCTCTTAAAAAAAGGGAAAACAAGCAATGGGTGAAGAAGAGGGAAAGTCTTTAAGTTTTGAGAAGTTCACACAGGTCATTTTTCCTGGAGCCCTGGTCAGGATCTCATGTTTCTTGCTCCCCCAGGTAACCCCTGGCAGCTGTTTGAGTGACTCACTGAACACATGACAGAGAAAGGGCAGGAAGAAGGGATGATGATTGCTTATTCTTTAGAGGAAGTTTGGCTTCTGTGGGTGTGCATTTTGGCCAGGATTTCAGCATCTCTGTCCCCAGGTTATGGATTCTCTGACATGGGAGCCGGGAATAAACACAGGTCTCTAATGTCTCAAGGGGGCATGGCAGGATAGAGCCACCACATTCAAAGCCATATATTAGGCGAGAAAACCTAAGACTCCACTGACCCCCGCATCAACTTGATATTTGAGTGTTCTATCTAAGTGATGTGTATTTGCCTCTTGGAGTTCCATGAGACAAGGTTACCTGGAAGTCATTTTGGTTTTTCCTAACTCAGCTGCCATAGACTCAAAGCAGGTTCAGCCCCCACCCTGCTGGCTTTGCCTGAAGCCTTAGGATGAGAGGGAAAGGCAGCAGAAATTAACCAGTGTGACTCCCTGTAGGTAGAGACATTCCAAAACGCTTAAAAGACCTCAGTATGCATAAGACGCAATTGTTATTACTCATCTGCCTAACAAAAAGCTTTTGAAAGTGGGCAGAGATTCATATTTGCCAGAGGAGAAGATGGGTTATCAGTGGTTTTCACGTGGTGAGATGTTCCCATTCCATTTCTTGCCTTTGTTTCTGCTCTGAGCTTGTAGTAAAATGGCTCTTTCACATATATTAGTTAGCAAATACTATGGCTGTGTAGTAGATGAGGCTGCGGTGGTGTTGTTTTCTCTTGCTTTTCTGTATAAAATCGTAAGGCAGAGTGGACCCTCCCCTATGTGATGGAGGCTCCTACCGAGATGGTTAGGTGAGTAAGTAATAGAACAAACACGTAGTCAGCTGGGCAAAGGAAAACAAATAAAATAACAGCATGTTCTTGGTTCTTAGAGCTGTGCAACATGAGCTCTGTTCAAATTGGGTCTTGGAGCTCCACACTTTCTGATGTAGTGTGGGTGGGGAGGGAGCAAGGTATTATTTGGAAACACATGTACACGCTCCTTGTGAAAGAAGTGAAGTACTTAACATTTCTGCAAGGAAAACATCTTTCATTACTTGACGTGTTCTGTGGTAATGATTTTTCAGTTCAACAAACAAGTACTTATTAGCGTGCGTGTGGGAACCTGGCTGAGGTGAATGGCAGGGCCATTTTTAACGGGAACGCGCTGGCCAAGTTTCATGGGGGCCTGGCTGGTCCAGGTGGTCCCGAGGTGATGGCTCACTTGGCCTGGAGCGGCAGCTCTGGGACAAGCATCCCGCTGTAAAGCCCCCTGGGCCCCATCACTGGGGCCCAAGAGCTCAGGTTGGAGTGACATCAGCATGTTTGTTTTTTTGTTGCAAGCAGAACCTTCCATGGGGCTTCTTTGGTAGTTTATAAAGTGGATCTGCCTGGAGAGATAACACACTCTGCATGCCAGGGGGTTGGCTGAGGATTTGCTGGTTCAGTGGACTGTTTGGGTTCAAGATGATATGCGGGTGAAAAGGGCCGATCCAGGTCCACTTGCTGGGATGGGTCTGGTTTTTGTAAATTGACTTGTTATAGGAGAGAGAGTGTAGGCACAAGAGCTGAGTGGGCGCATTTCTGCAGGGGGAATGGAGCTGGTTTTCACCCAGAGAGGGGCTCGCATGTCCTTGGTCATAATCTCCTGAGTTGGAGTAGTGTTAGGAAGGGCAGCTGCATTGCTCTTGGCCCTCCGTTGGGAGTGGAAGGGAACAAATGCCCTGTTCATGTAGATCTCTCTGAGGCCCCAACTCCCAGACACTCTGAGTGTGGCCTTCACCCCTGGATTTATTTATTTATTTATTTATTTATTTATTTATTTATTTATTTATTTATT